>NW_025336334.1:829038-889412 GCF_004798865.1 Varanus komodoensis | reverse complement strand
ATTTTTGAGCAGTCTGGAAGCTACAGTATTTCAAAAGTTCAATCTTAATCTACCTGCTTATAGTTCAAAGTCATTGACTCTTGAGTATCAGGGTTATGTCACTTCTCCCTCTTGCCTTTCCTCCTGCTGTGAGGAAAAAGAATGCAAATAGAGGGACTTCATGACTAGAGTTATATTTTCACACAGAAAGCGTCCGATACTTATTTAGGACAACAATAATTCAGAAAAGAACTTCAACTGATCCAAGTAGAATATACTAGTCTAATTATAAATCATTCCACATCTTTATTCTTTCCACTTTTATTTTAACTAAAACTCCTTCCATACACAGTCCGTAAATTAGGGCATATTGGAAATATATATTCCAGCATAGCAGGTAACAAAAGCAAAGTAAAATTTCATTAAAGCTATCTTATACATTAGTTTTGCTCTGAATCTTGTCTTCCATTATGAAATTGTCAGAACATGATTTGACAAAAATCAAATGGTACTGGCTGATTTTCCATGCTGTATTATCACAAGATGAAACATTTACAGAAGATTAAAATTATGTATATAATGCGTAAGGTGTGCAAGGTTGTCTGCAAAAGTAAAATCAACAGGTTTCTGTCCAGAGAACCCAAATCTAATCAAGCTTGATGTTTATAATAATGCATTTATGTTAAAGTAACCCTCCATTGTATGCAGTAATTTTCCCTGATATCTATTGCTGTTTCATCTACTGGCGTCATTCTGAGAAGTTAGAGCCAAAATACCATTAAACTATGCAAATGAGAATTGTGTAAGTATTGTACTCAATACTATTTTATTTTTAAAAATCCATAAGTGATGTGCTTATTGTTATTACAGTTACAGTCTGCCTTTCTGAAAATTCATCAGTGAAGTGCAATACTTTATAGAACTTGTTCAGCAAAACCAATATATATTATCCTACTTCTCACAAGTCACACAGACACTTCTATGTGTATGAAAGGTTATAATACTCCAATGGGACTACAGCTCCTAACCTTCACAATGAGACCAGTAATTTCTCCAATAAATACACAGACTTAAACTACAGGAATAAGTACTGGCACTATTATAAATGAGCAAGCTGTACATTTTATCAGTATTTATAAGATTGGATCTCCTTAATATCCAAATATTGAATTCCTAATAAAAGCTATTTTAAGGTATCAGTATCATTTTTGAGATATATCATTCAATTGCATTGCATACATGACTTTTAACATTTTGTGAGTGATTCTTCAACAACACTTCTTAAGCCTTATATGCATTGTGTCAATGTATTTACTTATGTATGCATATAATATATACAGAAAGAAATGTTAAGCTTGCATTTTAATAAAAATTGCCTGCTATGTAAGGTGATGAAATTAATCTGGACTACTGAAACACAGCATTTACATGTCTGAATTAAAGTCTAGCATATACCATCATACTTAATAGCATATGGCACCATACTTAATAATATACCAAGTAATACAGATGTTAAGGCCAAAGCCTTTAGACAATTATGCACTTATGTGTCAACAAGTTAGTGTGTCCAAAATGTTGAACATTTATTTTGTTGTTCATGATACCCCACTTTTATTTAACTTTACTATAGTCCCTCTTTCACCTTGCACTAAAGTCTTATCTTTTACATGTACATTATACTAAATAGTATGTTTCCAAACATACTAAAGGTTCCTTTGTAATTATTCTAAACACTGCAGAAGAAAGCATTTTCCTCATGTAATAAACTCAGTAAGTTCTAGCAACAACTGTATGTTGCACTATGGTTATTCTTATGTAATGCTAAACCTGAAACTGAAACAGCCCTCCAGAAATACTGTAGTAGCAGAGAAGGAAGCAGGGGAAAGATGTTTGGATCACCTAACAATCCCAAACAGAGATGGTCTGGTCTACCAGACCATGTTCCTTTCTTGTGGCATGATATTCATTGAAAACGCAATACAGCCAACAACCAAGCAGCAACATTTTAATCTTCAAGACCCCAGCCCAGCTAAAGTTAGTCATCGGTTACTTCCAGGCATACAGGCTTGTGGGATTTACTCCTTAGCAAATATGACTGGGCTGTAGATACCAATGAACACAAAATGATCTTCAACATGTTCCATGGGTTTCAATGGGATATGAAGCCCTCTCAAATGCCTGCTAGTCCGAAGTCACTCTCACAGATTACCACTGCACTCCAAGCCATGTTGATGCTGTTTTCAATCAATTACTTAACCGTTTCTAATGGCACTTTAACAATAAAACAAACACATACTCTGGAACGAAAAAGTACAGGGCTAAGAAGTGCGTAGGAGATGTCTGAATGTGTGCTTAAAAATACTTTGGGGTACGGGTAAAGTCTTCCAGATTTCCCACTCTCGTCTGACCAAAGCAAACCAGGCGCTGCACAAGAAACGGTGAATCCAGAGTGGCATTAAATTAAGGCTCCCTTCCGTGGCCGTGGCCATAAATTGGCGGAGAGCGGCGGGGGGAGACCGAGAGAAAAGGAGAGAGCCCCGTCTAGCAGCCTGCTTGAAGGCGACGGCGCAGGCAGGCAGAGCGGTCTGACTCCAGCAGTGGGCATGCAATGCCTCTTTTGCCCTGAGGAGCCTCCACTGGAACTCTGCAAACAAAAGTAACTTCCAGAGGGGTTGTATTAGGGAGGACACGCTTTAGGAGACCATGTGCAAAGGATCACGATTTTATTGTGCCCGTTTTCTCTCCCCGGCCGCTCACTCGGCTCCTGTTTGCAAGCCCCAAACTAGCCACGAGGAAAAATCTAGAAACAGAAAGAAAGAAATCCGCAGAGAAAGAGAGAGCGCTCTAATAAGCAGGAGAAAAATGCGTGACAGCCAAGGCAGCCCCGTTCCTTACCTTCCACACATCCCCGCTAAACAAGAAAGGCGGCGCCCAGAAGGGCTTAAATACCAGGGGTGAAGAAGCGGCAGGTTCAAAATGACGGGGATGAGGATGAGGAAGAAAGGGGGGGGCGGATCTTCCCTGGCGCAAGCGGCTGCCCTTCCTCCTCCTGCGTTCGTGAAGGCAGCTGCTTCTTGCAGCCGCTCTCGCTCACACTCGCGCTCCAGCTTTGGGGCTTCCCCCCCACCCCATCATCATCATTTAAGGGCGAAGCGGCGGCGAGGAAATCGCGCGGGGCGGGGGTGTCCCCGGCCTTCGGTCGCCCTCCCTTTTCCTCGCCGAAGCAGCCAGCCTTGAACCTGGGCTGCTTGCTTTTATCACCGTTTTCCGCAACAGGGGGAAGCGGCGCCGCCGCCAAGACCCGACCCGAGCCACCCTGCGGTTCAGCCACCTGGCAGGCAGAGCCTGCTCCACGAGGGGTAGGCTGCCCCAAGCCCCGCGGCCCGACCCCCGGTACTCACTTTCCCCGGAGAGCTTGCTGCGAGATAGATCTCGCTCTTTTTTTCCCTCCTTCTTTTAAAGCAGGCAATCATCTCTGGCAGCCCGGCTCCGTATCTTCCCTCCCCCTTCTCCGCCTTCGCCCCCACCTCCTTTGGGGGGCCAGTCACCAGCACCCCAGCCCTGGCCCCACCCCAGCCCCTGCACACACGCAGAGGCGTTTTGTTCCGCAGATACTGGGGGGAACGGGAAGGGTGGCGGGCAGGAGGCGCATCTTTGTTTCCAGCCAGCTGCGGGGGCGGCGTGGCGACTCGAGGAAGGCAGCGGAGGGTCTCCCAAAGTACCCGGGCTTTCCCTTTGTGTGCAGGAGCGCGTCGGGACGCCGGCAGCCAAGATCACCGCACTCTGCCATCGCTAATCCGAATTGGCTGCCTCTCCCGGGTCTGCGTCCTCGGGCCGGCTCTTTGGCAAGGTTATACGCTGCACCATGCTGACTGGTGCCACGTGCTGGGGAAGTTGTGTGAACAAGACCAATCTTTCCTTCTTTCTTTGCTTGATTTATAGAATAACTTGTTGCCGGTGGACTCAAACTGGTTTGCAACGTTACATCGATTGTTTAGAATCTAAATTACACAATACAAGAGGAGAAAGGGACAACAAAGAAATTTACACATGGCACTCCCTCGAAGTACAGGCCAAATCACCACTCGGACTATAACACTTACTGAGTGGTCTTAGCCAAGAAGCTCTGGATTTATGGGTTTTGTATAGCACAGGGACATTATGACTTTTAGCACAGTGATGTCGGTAATCAAAAGCTGCACTGAGAATGGTGCCAGAAGAGTCAATGTTCACAGCATGAGGAATCAGTCTCCCAGGACTACAACTCCACAATATTTACCACATTCCAGAGGGACCTGGAAAACTGACCCTTAGTCACCTCCTCGCCTTATTTTTCTCTCTTTTAAGTCACTTTCAGACATAACACAGAACATAGCTTCCATCCACATCTGTACATCCTGTTAAGGAATCATTTTTAAATTTTCTTTACAAATCTTAGTCCACTATTACAGATTTGGTAGATGCAAAGGCAAATCAAATATCCTTTTGCTATGGCTCTGAATCCTCCATGTTACCAAAAATGATGTGTAGGGCTGTTTAAAACACACCCATTTGCAATTTGTGACTGGCAGTCACCAGTTCTTATTTATGTGTCAGCCATATTTTCTCTCACAAGACACTGAAAGTGCATACTTTAAAATGCCATAAAATACAAAACTCAAAGCTTAAAAACCTTAACTGTAACTTCTAAATTATAAACTTACAGACAGAAAAACCAAAATGTCAATAGCAATCAAAATATATCAATCCCTTGATACATTACTCAGAAGGAAACATGTCACAATTGGGTTGTTTGAACAACACTTTCCTTTGCTGCTTCTTAAAAGAATATACTAGTGTTGAGCTGAAATGCCCACCCAACTGTGCCACTTTCTTTATGGGCTGTGGAGTTGTGAAAATGGGGATAAAGTATGAAGCAAGCTTGGTCAGAAATCAACATTTAAACAACATTGCTAGAGTTAAGAGCTGAAAATCCAAAAAGTTCTCTTGTCCCTCAGGTGCTTTCTAGAGGCAATAGTATGTTTTAGGAATCCTAGTTCCAAGCTGGAAATCAGAGCTTCCACCTGCCAGCCCTTCACACTGTTCCAACAACTCTAAGAAAGAGGGTGGAAAAGCAACATTGGATAGGCTGAAAGGGAGCAGTGAGAGGACTGGATACACCAGGATATGAGGTATCCTGAAGCCTCACCAGGTTTTCCTCTCCCACTTTGAGATGCTCTAGCTAGAGAAGCAAAAACAAACAAAAACCAATTTGGTAAAGATGCAGAGCAGAAAAAGATGATGGGGGTGGAGGGGTGGTGGCTGAAGATCACTTTTGCCACTTCTTTCACACTGCATTGGATGTCTGTAAGTTTCCAAGTTTGGGGCTTGCAGGCATTCCAATAAGAATGCACTCTGAGTCAAGTTACTCTGAATCTCCCCACCCCCCCTCCGAGGGGGAGATGGCCACGATCACAGTTGCTTTTGTGCAGAGAAGGCGTGCGTGATCACGGGCATGTTCCTGTAGGAAAGACGGGCGCAGCACAGCACAGCCGCCATCACACACGTCTTCCCTACACAGACGCAACTGTGATCATGGCCATCTCCCCACTCGGGAAGGTGGGAAGATGGCTGTGATCTTGGTCACCACCCAATGTGGAGTTCACAACCCAAGTCAAAATTTTCATGAAATTTTTGTTTGCAATTTGGTCGTGAACCAAGGCGTTCATGAGCTGAGGTACCACTGTATCTTGGAAAATGAACTAGCAACTGTAATTTTTTTTTGAGGGGGCAAAACCTGCTCCCCCAAGAAATAGCTGAAATAGCAGCATTAATAGGGATTGGAGTTAATTGCAGGAGAAAATATTTTTAGATTGAAGTTAATTGAGGGAAAATGCACTTTTAGATTATTCATCTCCTTCTGTATTAATACTGATTAGAAATGAATGCTGTTATACTTTTGCCAAATTGTTTTGGTCCTTTTGAGCTTTGGTGCCCAGTGAAATGTGCAGCAAACTAGCTATATTAGCAGCTCTTTCTTGCAATATTCCTGCAGCTGAAGTAAGCTCAATTTATGCTTTCATGAGGTTTCTGTTCTAAATGACACAATCTACAATTCAGGCTTCCAATAATAATTCAGGAAAGTCATCTTTAATTGGCTAGAAAATAATTAGCAAGCATTAGGCCCAGTACTTTCTGCTTAGAAAGCTTACAGTCATGCAATGGTGCAGCCAGAGTCCAGGTGGAAGCCCAAATTATTAGCTATTAATCATTATTAAGAATATTATTGCTTATTTTATTTTTATTCCATCCAATAGCCAAAGCTCTCTGGACTGTTCACAGCAGCACATAAAATACAATAAAATGTGGTATGAAAATAGAGTTAACAGGAAAAACTTTGTAAAAATTACAGTATAAAATTTAGAAGCTGGATATAAAACTGAATCTCAGCCAGTTATTATAGCTAACACAAGTTAAAACACAAGACCCATTAGACAACTGACATAATACCTCGATATAGCATTTAAACCTGATTAATTACCCTGTCATAAAGTCAGTCTTAATCTGGCACTGGAAATATAGTAGAGTTGGTGCCAGGCAGGCCTCAGTGTTCCAAAACTGAGAGGCCACCACTAAGGAGGTCATCCTCCCTCTTGTTTTCACCAACCAAGCTTACTTCAGAGGTTGTAGTCAGAGGCATCCAGATTTTGCCAGTGATGGCAAACAGACTAGAATCAGTACCAGAGCCAGCATGGTCTTGCTGGGGCCCAGGGGAGCTGATGCTTTGGGAAGCATTATTTCATTATTTCTTATTTTAATGATTTTTTATAATCAAGTGAAAACCAAGTAGGTATGCATATGCTTACAATAATATTATCCTTCTGTATAACAAAATAGAGCTTATTTTCAGGAAAGCTGTTTAGCATCTGAACAACAATAGCAAACTCCATTTCCTCCTGCTCAAGTGTATTTAAGCTTTTGTCAGTGATGGTAAATAGCCTCTGCCCTTTCTTTATGTATCAGGAATGCAGAAGCACTTATAAATAATGCAATGGCAGTGGGGAATAGCAGGGAGAAATGCTAGTTCTATGACTCCCAACTGAAATAATACTCATGGCCATCTATAGGGAGAAGGTCCAGAGTCTAAAATTATTTAACTGCACAACGGCAGTCATGAATTTTTGGTAAGGATGAGTGACATCAAAGGCAACAGTGATGGTGGATGTGTTGGGCTGCTTAGAGGCATCAGTGGCTTTTAGAATTGTTTTTTAAAACTCCTGTATTATTCCACATAATTTCATAGAGAGCTTCCAAATGGAGAGAGTCTAGCAATACAATCCAGTTATTAGTAATTAACCTCTTCTTTCTTAATGGATTTTCTAGGGTAAGGAACACTTTCATGGATCACTGCCTTGTTGTGGTGAAGGGGCTTGCGTAGCCCAATGAAGCTATGAGCTATGCCGTGCAGGGCCACTCAAGACAGACTGGTCATAGCAGAGAGCTCTTACAAAATGTGATCCACTGCAGAAGGAAATGGCAACCCACTCCAGTATCTTTGCCATGAAAACCCCATGGACAGTACCAAAACGCAAACAGATATGATGCCGGAAAATGAGCCCCTCAGGTTGGAAGGTGTCCAATATGCTACTGGGGAAGAGCAGAGGGCTAGTACTAGTAGCACAAGAAAGAATGAAGCGACTGGGTCAAAGCAGAAAGGACACTCGATTGCAGATGTATCTGGTGGTGAAAGGAGAGTCCGATGCTGTAAAGATCTATACTCCATAGGAACATGGAATGTAAGATCCATGAATCAAGGCAAGCTGGACGTGGTCAAACAAGAGATGACAAGACTGAACATCGACCTCTTAGGAATCAGTGAACTAAAATGGACAGGAATGGGTGAATTTAATTCAGATGACCATCAGGTATACTACTGTGGGCAAGAATCCCTCCGAAGAAATGGAGTAGCCTTCATAGTCAATAAAAGAGAAGGAAAAGCAGTACTGGGATACAGTCTTCAAAATGACAGAATGATCTCAGTTCAAAACCAAGGCAAACCATTCAACATCACAGTAGTTCAAGTCTATGCCCCAACCACTGGTGCTGAAGAGGCTGAAGTTGACCAGTTCTATGAAGGCCTACAACACCTTCTAGAATTAACACCAAAAAATGATGTCCTTATCATCATGGGGGATTGGAGTGCTAAAGTGGAATCCAAAAGATAACCGGAATAACAGGCAAGTTTGGCCTTGGAGTACAAAATGAAGCAGGGCACAGGCTGGTAGAATTTTGTCAAGAGAATACGATGTTCATAGCAAACACTCTTTTCCAACAACCCAAGAGACAATTCTACACATGGAAATCACCAGACGGTCAAAACAGAAATCAGATTGACTATGTGCTCTGCATCCAAAGATGGAGAAGCTCTATCCAGTCAGTAAAAACTAGACCAGGAGCTGACTGTGGCTCAGATCATGAGCTTCTTGTTGCAAACAGAAACATAGATAGCAGAGATGATATGGATATTAAAGGCACTAGAATTAGAGATGAAAGCTATAAGTTGCAAGCATTTGCAGACGACTTAGTTTTTATAATTGAGGAACCCTTGGTAACAATATCTAAACTTCTACAAAGGATTGAAGAATATGGTGATGTTACTGGGATAAAAATAAACAGAGATAAGATGAAATTGTTAGTAAAAAAAATTATATTGGAGCAGAGAAAAACTCTGGTGGGACAAGTAGATCTTCAAATTGTTAAAAAGGTTAAATACTTGGGAATTTTCCTTACAGCTAATTGTACTACATTGAAAGAAGATAATTGTGATAAACTATTTAAGGAAATTAAGAGTGACTTGGAAAAATGGGCTAATTTGCAATTATCCTTGCTGGGAAGAATAGGACTAGTTAAAATAAATATATTACCAAAGTTTTTGTTTTTATTCCAAATGATTCCCATAAAAATTGATAAAAATTTCTTTGACGATTTAAATACTCAAATCTCGAGATTTATATGGAAAAAGAAGAAACCAAGGATTAAATTAAAAATGCTTTAGGAGGCTAAAGGGAATGGGGGGTTTTGGTCTTCCCAATTGGATGTTGTATTATCAAGCTTCTGTTTTAACATAGCTAAAAGAATGGATAACTTTAAGAAATAAGAAAATCTTGTATCTTGAAAGGCATGATTTGCAAATGGGTTGGCACGCTTATATGTGGTATGAAAAGTGTAAGGTACATGGTTGTTTCTTAAATCATTATATTAGGAAATCATTAATGTCGGTGTGGGAAAAGTTAAAGACAAAACTGTATACTAAATTACCAAGATGGCTTTCGCCTATGGAAGCTCTTGTATATCCAAATGCATTGAATTTTGATACGATTGTGAGATATGATGATATTTTGGATAATGATGGAGGACTGAAATTGAATCAAGAAATACAAGAACAAGGAATTAATATTTCTTGGTGGCACAAGGTTCAAATGTAATTGAGATATGCTAAAGACTATAGAATGTGGGGCTGTTATAAGGAGTTAACAGCATTTGACCACGTGATTATTAAATCAGATTAGAAAATGATTAAAAGATTATATAATTTCTTACTGGATAGGAGAATGGAAGACGAACAGGTAAAGGAAACTATGATAACGTGGGCACAAAATTTTGGATATAATATTGGGTTAAGAGAAATGGCAAAAGCTGTGGGAAAGAAAAATTAAAGTAACACTAGCAACCTCATACAGATAAAACCTGTATAAAAATGTTTTGTACATGGTATTTGTCACCAAATAGGTTAGCTAAGATGTTTCCAAATATGTCAACTGGATGTTGGAAATGTAAACACAAGTTGGGTACCTTTTATCATATGTGGTGGACCTGTGACAAGGCAAAAAAGTATTGAATTAAAATACACAAATGGCTTGAGGAAATGTTACAAAAACCTCTAACATTTAAACCTGAAGTTTTCTTATTAGGTATTGTACCTGATGATGTTGGTAAAAAAGCAATGTATTTGACTCTGCATGTAACTACTGCAGCGAGGATTGCATTTGCCCAGCATTGGAAGAGTGAAGAGCCACCTACCAATGAACTGATTCTAAAAAAGATCTTGGACTGTGCAGAAATGGACAGATTGACTTTGTCTCTGAAGAAGAAAGAAGATACAGACTTCTATCAAACTTGGGACTCTTATTATCATTGGCTAGAGAAACGGGACTATGCATAGATTTAAATATGTTGATAGTTTAACATAAAAAGAAAAAATGTGGGGGGGGGGCTGACCCGGTAGGTCTGATGTTTTTGTTGATTTATGTTTTTTTAGTTTCTTTTTCTTGTTAGGTTTATTAAGAATAAAACTTAGAGAGAGAGAGAGAGAGAGAGAGAGAGAGCGCGAGAGCGAGTCAGAAGGGACCTCCCGGGCCATCTAGTATGACCCCCGGCTCCAGCCGGCTCCGCTCATGACATGCCCACCATATGAATGTCCTTTCTTTAAAACAGGGATGGGCAACTTCAGAGTGCTCTAGTAGCCATTTCTGGACCCCTCCACAGGCCACATTTTGGGCACTGCTGCTGCATTCAACAGCCAAAAATAACAGGTGGGTTACACTTAATTTTGGTGGCAAACCAGTACAGTAGGCTAAAATGGACAAACTTAGAAACATAGAAACAGAGCAAGTCAGAAGGGGCCTCCCGGGCCATCTAGTCTGACCCCCGGCTCCAGCCAGCTCCGCTCACGACATGCCACCGTGTGCATGTCCAGCATATCTTTGAACACCCTCACCGATGGGGCCTCAACAACCTCCCGTGGAAGCCCATTCCATACCCTCGGGGTCCTAACTGTCAGGAAATGCTTCCTGGCATCTAAATGGAACCTTGGTTCCCTGAGCTTTGCTCCGTTGGAGCGCATCATGCTTTCCTCTGCAGGGGAGAACAGGTTTCTACCCTCTCCATGTGACATCCCCTCACAAACCTGTATATTGCCTTGAGCCCTTGTAGGAAAAGGCAGGATATAAATCGAAAAATAAATAAATAAATATCCCCTCTGAGTCTCCTCTTCCCCAGGCTGAAGAGACCCAGTTCCCTCAGTCTGGCCTCATACCCCATCCCCTGCAAACCAGCCACCAACCTTGTGGCCCTAAGCTGCACTGACTCTAACCTGACTATATCCTTTCTGTAATGAGGGGCCCGAAACTGAGCACAATACTCCTTGCGGGCATACCAGAATCGTATAGAGTGGTAGTAATACCTCTATCGATCTAGAAGCCACACTTCTGGCTATGCAACCAAGGGTGGCATTCGCCCTCTTGACCACCGCATCACACTGCTGACTCATGTTTAGCCTGCAGTCAACCAGTACCCGGAGGTCCCTTTCACAAGTGCTGCTCTCCAGCCACTTGTCCCCTGACATGTACTTATGACATCTATTCCTATGCCCCAAGTGTAAGACCTTGCACTTACCCACATTGAACACCATTCTGCTGTCTCCTACCCACTTCCATAGTCTGTCCAGATCCTTTTGGATCTGGAGTAGCTGCTCCTCAGTTGTGGCCACTGCTCCAGTTTTAGTATCATCTGCAAATTGGATCAGCAAACTGTTTAGCCTTTCTTCCATGTCATTTATGAAAAGATTAAATAGGATCAGCCCCAGGACAGAGGCCTGGGGGACCCCGCTTGTCACTGGCCACCATCCCGATGACTCCCCACTAATGGTTACCCTCTGCTTTCAGTCAGTCAACCATGCCCTAATCCAGCGGACAGTGCTTTGGTGTATCCACAAACTCCTCAGTTTCTCCACCAGGATATCATGGGGCACTTTGTCAAAGGCCTTGCTGAAATCCAGGTATACCACATCCACTGCATCCCCTCCATCTAGTCATCTCGAAACCTTGTCATAGAATTCCACAAAGTTTGTCTGGCAGGACCTGTTTTTGCAGAAGCCGTGTTGTGTGAGTGCCAGCCTCCCTTCCCTATCTAGCATCACTATATCTCTCTCTATTATGAGCCTTTCCATTTTTTTCCTACAATGGATGTAAGGCTAACATGTCTGTAATTCCCCATGTCCCTTCTAATACGCTTTTTGAAAATTGGGACCACTGATGCCACCCTCCAGTCCTCTGGAACTTCACCCGTTCTCCATGAGGCCTCAAAACTGGAGGCCAGTGGGTGTGAGAGAACCCCTGCCAACTCTCTAAATTCTCTCGGGTGTAACCCATCAGGTCCTGGCGCCTTTGTAATGTCCAATGCCTTGAGGAGCCCCTCGACTTCTAGGAGGGTGACTCTAATCTGTGCCCCTAAGTCCCCAGCCTCATCTAATCTCCTATGCGGATATCCCCCGTCCTGCTTTGGGGAGAACACAGAGGCAAAATAGTCATTTAGCATCTGTGCCTGTTCCCTCATATCAGTCACTGGATCTCCTTCCTCCTTATTTAGTGGTCCCACCACTTGTCTCCCCTTCCTCTTCCTATTTACGTGCTGAAAGAAGCCCTTTTAATTGCTCTTGATATTCTTGGCAAGTCTGAGCTCGTGATCAGCCTTAGCCTTGCAAAGAATCCTTCTGCAACGGGCCTCCTCCTCTCGGTATACCCTTTTGTCCATTTGCCCCAGTACCCATTTCCTATGGAGGTTCCTCTTTCATCTAATCCCTCTAACCACCTCCTTTCGCATCCATGGCGACACTCTCCTCCGCCTCTCCACCTTACTAACTAGAGGTATCATCAAGGCTTGTGCCTCTAAAACCTCCCTTTTGAGTGCCATCCACCCCTCCTCAACTCGCTTTCCTTCCAGTAACCTATCCCAGGAGACTTTCCCCAGTCTGGCCTTCAGTTGGCCAAAGTTGGCCCTCTTGAAGTCCCAGCTTCTAGTGTTCGACCTGCTGCATGCCCCCAGTTCCCTGATCTCAAAGCAAAGGATGGACTGATCACTCGCATCCGGAGCTCCCCTAATCTGAACTTCATCTATCAGCTACTCCCTATAGGTCAAGATCAAGTCAAGGATGTTTCCCCTCCTCGTCTCCTCTCAGACCCTCTGTGTGAAAAAAACTCCCTCTATAGCTTCTACGAAGTGACGTGACCTGGCTGTCACCGCCGAGTGAGTCTTCCAACTAATATCCAGGAGACTGAAATCTCCCATAATTACTGTGTCTCTCCCCCGAAATATCCTTAGAATCTGGTCTATCAGGCCATCATCCAGGGTATCAAGTTGACCTGGAGGGCGATAACATACCCCCACTGTCAGGTCTCTTTCCCTGTCAAAACCCCTAAGTTTCACCCAGACTGCCTCTACCGAATCCCCACCTGTGCTGCATTTTATCTCACTGCATCCTATCCCTTCCCTGACGTATAAAGCCATGCCCCCACCCCTCTTTCCCTTCCTCTCCTTTCTAAAAGGGTGATACCCATCTATGTTCACATTCCAGTCTTGCCTTTCATCCCATCAAGTTTCTGTGATTCCCACCAGATCATACCCTCCTATTTAGGCTTAAATTGAAGGAGGTAGGGGAAAGCACTAGGTCACTCAGGTATGACCTAAATCATATCCCTGATGAATATAAAGTAGAGGTGACAAATAGATTTAAGGAATTAGATCTGATAGACAGAATGTCTTAAGAACTATGGATGGAAGTTCACAACATTGTACAAGAGGTAGCAACTAAAACTATCCCAAAGAAAAAGAAACTCAAGAAAGAAAAATGGCTGTCTGTGGAAACTTTACAAATAGCTGAAAAAAGAAGGGAAGTGAAAACCAAGGGAGAAAGGGAAAGATACACCCAATTGAATGCAGAATTCTGGAGAATAGCTAGAAGAGATAAGAATGCCTTCTAAAATGAACAGTTCAAAGAAATACAAGAAAACAATAGAATAGGGAGGACCAGAGATCGCTTCAAGAAAATTGGAGATATGAAGGGAACATTTCATGCTAAGATGGGCATGATAAAGGACCAACATGGCACAGACCTAACAGAGGCAGAAGAGATTAAGAAGAGGTGGCAAGATTACACAGAAGAACTATACAAGAAAGAGCTTAACGTCCCTGATAACCACGATGGGGTGGTCACTGACCTCAAGCCAGACATCCTGGAATGTGAAGTCAAATGGGCCTTAGGAAGTCTGAGCAACAACAAAGCTAGTGGAGGTGACAGTCCAGCTAAACTATTCAAAATCTTAAAAGACGATGCAGTAAATGTGCTACACTCAATATGCCAGCAGATTTGGAAAACTCAACAGGGGCCAGAGGATTGGAAAAGGTCAGTTTGCATTCTGATCCCAAAGAAGGGCAATGCCAAAGAATGGTCAAACTACCGCACCATTGCACTCATTTCACATGCTAGCAAAGTTATGCTCAAAATCCTACAAGCTAGGCTCCAGCAGTATGTGGACCGAGAACTACCAGAAGTACAGGCAGGATTCTGAAGAGGCAGAAGAACTAGAGATGAAATTGCCAACATACGCTGGATCATGGAGAAAGCTAGGGAGTTCCAGAAAAACATGTACTTCTGCTTCATTAACTATGCTAAAGCCTTTGATTGTGTGGATCACAACAAGTTGTGCCAAGTACTTAAAGAGATGGGAGTACCAGACCATCTTATTTGTCTCTTGAGAAACCTGTATGTGGGTCAAGAAGCAACTGTGAGAACTGGACACAGAACCACTGATTGGTTCAGAATTGAGAAAGGAGTTTGGCAAGGCTGTATGCTGTTGCCCTGCCTATTTAACTCATATGCAGAGCACATCATGAGAAAGGCATGGCTAGATGGATCACAAGTTGGAATTAAGATTGCCGGGAGAAATATCAGCAACCTCAGATATGCAGATGATACCACTCTCATGGCAGAAATTGAAGAGGAACTAAAGAGCCTCTTGATGTGGGTGAAGGAGGAGAGTGCAAAAGTTTGCTTGAAACTCAACATTAAGAAAACTAAGATCATGGCTTCTGGTCCTCTCACTTCCTGGCAATATTGATAGGGAAGAAATGGAGGTAGTGACAGATTTTATTTTCCTGGGCTCCAAGATCACCGCAGATGAGGACTGCAGCCAAGAAATTAAAAGATGCTTGTTCCTGGGGAGGAAAGCTATGGCAAATCTAGACAGCATACTAAAAAGCAGAGAACTCACCCTGCCGACAAAAGTGTGTATAGTCAAGGCTATGGTTTTCCCAGTTGCAATGTATGGCTGTGAAAGCTGGACCATAAGGAAGGCTGAGAGCCAAAGGATTGAGGCCTTTGAATTATGGTGCTGGAGGAGACTCCTGCGAGTCCCTTGGACCGCAAGGTGATCCAGCTGGTCAGTCCTAGAGGAGATCAACCCTGACTGCTCTTTAGAAGGCCAGATACTGAAGATGAAACTCAAATACTTTGGCCACCTAATGAGAAGGAAGGACTCCCTGGAGAAGAGTCTAATGCTGGGAACAATAGATGGCAAAAGAAGAAGGGGATGGCAGAGGATGAGGTGGCTAGATGGAGTCACTGAAGCAGTTGGTGTGAGCTTAAGTGGACTCTGGGGGATGGTGGAGGACAGGAAGGCCTGGAAAAATGTTGTCCATGGGGTCGCGATGGGTCGGACACGACTTCATGACTAACAACAACAACAAAGTAATGAAAAAGTCAACAAAGTAGCAGAGAAACATGGGGAGATTGGAAGTGGATGACAACCTGGGACAATTGGCCAAATTCCAGGCCTCTACCAGAAAAATGATGAAGATGTGAGGTCCAATGGGTGGCAAAGTGTCCAAGCACCAGGATAGTTTCTTGAAGCCATGCCAAGGCCTCGTGGCATTCTGCTTGTTAGGCAGAACAGCAGAGATCTTTTCCCTGAAGCTGCTTTCCCCTGACATTCTGTGGACAAGAGCTTCTTTTGCTGGGAGAATAACTCTATATGGATTAATGAAACAGCTTTGCTCCCCTACTCCCATCATCCTAGAAGTGATGTGGCAGACCATGTGCATACTGACATACTTTGAAGCAGGAGAGAGAAATTTTATAAAATTCATGGCTAGAGGCACAATCTTTTGTTCTTGGCTTTGGACAAGCAGTTGATGAATTGTTTGCCTAAACAAATTTAGAGGCCAGAGTAGAACTTCCAGGGAAAGGGAACTTGTCTGGAAGTACCCTGCAGTGCTCTGTACCTTCTCTCATTTAGATGCTTATAAATAATCTTTGACAGTGTTTCTATATCTCCAAATGATAGGTGAGCTTGAAGATTTTCTATAGCTCTGATTACAAGAAGATGGGCAAATAAAACAGATTTGGAGGCCCCCCAGAAGATCCCTTGACCTATTCAGGGAGCCAATACAACCAGAGATAAGAGGAATGAAAGCTTTCTTTTGCTGGTTTATATTCTGAGTGCGTAGATCATCAGTGTTTTCAGTATATTATCTTTGTCACAGGTAGTTTCACTTCTTCATAAGCATCCTTGGATGTAAAGTGAGGTTGGCTGGACCAGACCCCTAGTGTTAAAATGGGGATACAGATGTGCTAGGAACTTTACCTGCTTTGTGTATGCTTGCAACAAAAATATAGGGTTTTTCCTGCTGAAGAAGCTCTGCTGCTGCTGCTTACTACTGATAAGCACACAAACTCTGAAATATTCACCACTAGGAAAAAATAATGCCAAACTTGCCTCCAAATCTGCCAGCTGTCACAGGGGTAGTGAATTCATTCTTACATAGACTGGTTAAGTGTGCTTATTCCTGCATCTCTAACTGAGACTGTTCCTGAAGTAACATTATAATCTGGCATTTCAAGATTTGATCCATAAATGTGAATGTCAGAATAGGCACTCCTGTATCTTTCCAAGAACTAAATAGGCAGTGTCTCTGGGGTGGGGCAAGGGACCTTGAATATACGCTTAAAATTCACCCACATATAGGAGTATTTGTAAGCTCAAAAGTTTCCAGAAGAAATATATCCTTCAGAACAAATGGTAATATCTGGGTTAAAAAAAAACTTGCACCAAAGCATGGTGGTATCATTTTGCAGGAGCTCATGTACAGAACTCTGCACTCCAAAAGAGCTTCAATAAAAGTATAGTGTCATGCAGTGTACCTACTAATTTCTCAACACATGAAAACTAAGATCACAACAGGAGAATTCATCAGGGTATATCTACAGTCACATCTGTTCTAGTAAATACAGATAATAGCTTGTACATAAAATACTCTCTGTAATCCTGCTTTGTACTCCTTTATAGGTACTCCAGTACTAACAATAGTTACTCACCAAGTTCCTTATTGCTGCACACATTCCCCACACACTTATTCTCCATGTGTGTGTGTGTGTGCTTGTTGTCTGCCAGGGAAGCGTGTCTTATCATAATTACTCTTGGCCATGCAGCTTGTTGTGTTGTGGATAACAAGCCACCCAGAGACCATGGGCTGTTGCAGAGTACTGTGTGGCTTGTTTCCTGAGGCAACAAGCCACCTGCCTTGGTTTGCATGATATGACAGGCTGCGCTGCCATGGTTAATTATGTTAGTTCCCCCAGGATGCAATGAGCACACACCAGGAGCAGGGGGAAAACCACATGAGTTAATTCCCCTCCATGATCCTCAGAGCTGGGCCATTGAAACAAATAATTTGCAACAGCTTTTTTTTGCTGGATATTGTCCCCAAATATAGCAAATATCCCCATAATCACAGGAAGAAGTACAGTGGTACCTTGGCTCATGAATGCCTCAGTTCATGACCAAATCGAGTCGTGAACAGAAATTTCATAAAAATTTTGCCACAGGTCACGAACTCTGCATCAGGTGACGATCATGAGTTTGCCCACCTTCCCTGCACGGGCGCAATTATGGTTGTGCTGTAGGGAGAGATGGGCACATTCATGCTGGGAGGGTAGATGGCTGCAATTGCACCTGTGTTTCCTGCCCAAACATGCCCGCGTCCGCCTCCCCCACTGCGTGCCTGCACCCACCTCCCCCCACCCCCCTGGCATGATTGCTGGGGGGGGTGGGAGAGATGGCTGCAATCTTTGTTGTTCTTGTCACTTTGCTTCACATTTTTATGAGTAAAAAGAAAAAATAGTTGCAGAACGGATTAACCTTATTTACATTGAACCTTATGGGGAAATTTGACTTGGCTCACAACCAATTTGGGTCATGACCAGAGTCCTGGAACGGATTAAGTTCATGAGCCAAGGTACCACTGTACTTATGTTTATAGTGACTGGGTTCAGACAACACAATAACCCACATTCAAGGACTGAATATAAGTTGAATGTGGGTTGTTGTTGGACTGTGGGTTGCTGTTCAGCATGGATTATTGGGTTGTCTGATCCCAGCCACATGAACAAGCTACAACTTGTTAACCATGAAGGACCCCAATGTTTGTTGTGTGGTTGTGCATGGTGAGTTGTTCACTGTGGTTTGCCATATTAGCTGGGTTCAGACAACATGATAAACCACAATTCAACAGCAACCCACAGATCGCTGAGTGCCCCACTCAACTTTTATCTGAAACCAGTCAGAGTAAGCTAGTTGCAATGTGTAGAATTTCAGAAAGAGTGCTTTAGAAAATGTTGCAATATATTCTTATTCTCAAAGAAGAGCATTTCATTCCATGGCTCCCAAAAGTTTGGAACATTAGCCTTATAGTAATGTTTAGGCCTCTTCTGGCATGTGGAGGTGGACTGGGAAGGAATAAAGTACACACATTGTCTTGCCCCATTCCCAGTTGTGCTATATAATGCTAGAAGGATGCCAATTAGAGACCATGGATGGCATTAGAAAGGGGGATACATTGGAGTTGGAGAAAGCATTCCTAATTCTAATCTCTCCAATCCACAGTATTGCTTATAAGTTGTCAGGAACTTGAAAATATCAATTCTTGTTTTTCTGCTGATCCTCATTCCTGCCTCACCTCAACTAATACTCAAACATTCCACGTCTCAAATAGCTCTCAGCTGTAGACCTGATTCATAGACTGGGTTCAGACAACATGACAATTTTTTTTAATCATTGTTGGTCTGTATTGTTGTCCAAACCCAGTCGTGATATTTCACCATGTAAATGTGGTCTTCAGAAACCACAAAAAGAAACAGCACTTTATTCTATGTTTCTCCATACCACCATGGCTTGTTGTGTTGTCTGAATCCAGGATTGTGGTTTCCATAGTTCTGGTAAGTAACTACCACAGATTCCATTGGGAAAAGGCAGGCACTGTGAGAGCCTCTCCAGCCATCCAGTCTTTATGCATGGCCCTATGAGGAAGAGGCAGGCAACTTAGGCAGTGAGCAATGCACCTTGGGATTGAATTTCAGGTATGGTGGCTAATGGCATATGTGCCAACAGTGGGAGGACAGAGCAGGGAGGATGGAATCCACAATAAGTATAAACAACTAGATCATCTGTTAGTGTCATGAGTTCCTTTCCTCCTTCATTCTGGATTCAAACACAAGACAATCCTTTGAAGTGCAGTTTCATAACTGAAACTCAACAGATTACAAGACAGTATGAACTCTAAATAGCCTTCTACAAAAGCAGAGGGGGAAATATCTGCCCATGTAAAGACTTGAATCCAAACAGGAAACTTTCCGTCTGCTCTACCTTTCAGTCAGGCGCCTGGCCCCACCCTCAAGGTGGTGCTTGCTGCCGGAAAGCAAGATGACATGATTGGCAAAAGCCCCTCCAGTGCGCAGCTCATTTCTCCTTGCATCTCCTTACTGAGTCAAGGACTCAGGCTTGCATCTACTCCCGCTCTCCTCCTGAAAACCTTCTGTCCCTTCCAAAGCAGACCGATTTTCATGCTCTGCCTGAGACCATGGTAACCAAGCAAGGCTGCTTGTTGAGATGTGTGAACACAATCATAGACTCACACAATTTGCCTGATTTTTGATTTTGTAATTGAGGAGCTCAGGCTTGCTGCCTATTCCAGCACACTTCTAACACCTTGACAGTTCCTGTGTGCAGTAGGACAAGCAGATGCTTAAGCATGCCAGGGCACAATGTTTTGCATTTTTTTCACTGTCTTCCAGGAACTAATGGGATCTGATCAACTTCTGGACTACTATGAACTCTTGAGAAAGAATGCATGGCCTTTAGATCCTGGGACTGGTGACTATATGAGTTTCAACCTCTTTATTAAATTGGTATTGATTCATTTCACTAATTCTGCATCCTACCCCTTGTAGGTAGAGCAACTCTTGTGTTGCTCAGATCCTTTGTTATTATAAACTGAAACTTGCCTCATTCTGATTGGGTTTTACATGCAGCTTGCCAGATCCTCAGTGTCCTCAATTTCCTCTATTTGTCATTGGTAATATTGATAGCATTCAAATGCTACAATTTAGTGTGTGTGTGGGTGTGGGAGGGAGAGAGGAAATCAATAAAAAGAAAGAAAAACAGAAAGATTGAAGACAGAATAGTCATTCCACCTCAATTTAAATAGTGCTGACTAAAATATTAGGCATTTACTTTAACATTTGATATCTGGCCTTTCCATTACAACTGATGCTCTGGTTGAGGTACAATTTTAAAAATATTCAGCAAATTACATATGCTTTGTAAATGTTTCAGCTTTAATTTAAAATAGTTTAAAATTCCCTTGAAATTAAAAGTGGCATGCTTCATGATAAGCTTTGCAATGTATTTTAAAAATGTATGTATACAATACTTATCATCTTTCCATTTAGACTGATGGCAAAGTATTGCAATACTTCAACCAACTGGACACATCTCTATTTGATCTCAAACTTAGATATCAAAATACACATCTCAACATTGCTTTCAGAGCAGAGCTCAGCCTGGGTCATAAGGCATATTATGCATCTGCTGTTTTGTACCTACCTATGGGGATATTTACAATAATAGTCAGTGGCCTGATTGAAGAATCCAATAGCACATAAGAGAAGATTGGTCACTGGTAGGTTGCATCATTAGTCACTATTTCATGCCTCATTTATGAAGAATAGATGATTAGACTGCATGCACATATGCTGAGACCCCCATGGGACTGAATTCTGTAGAGAACTGACCTGGGACAGAAGACAATCATCTGACTATCTGGTACAGCCAATTTAGTTCAGCAGACTTAGCTAAAAGTTCAACTCAGTTCCCAAGCACAAACCCCACAATGTCCAAAACAGAATTGAGTCTTTATAGTTCTGAGTTGGGAACCATGTAATGGTCTTACATTCTGCCTTCTGCCATTTCTAGTGTAGACGCTGAGCAGAATGAGATGGAGAGGCATGATCCTCTCTCAGAATAAATCTGCTGCCACTCCCAAGTTTGGAATCTGCTAACACATCCCCTCATAGCCCTGTTTGCCCTTCAGCTGGGATTGATCTGCTAAGAATTCTTGATTACATGAGAAGAACTGGCAGGCCACACTGAAAGTTCCATCCTCACTGTATGCACAGCCATCAGGGGTTAGGAAAGCCTCATGGGCACAGGCGTGGGGTGCAGGCTGTGCCAAGTAGCTATGTCCCTGAAGCCATGTGTGCCATATCACCCCTCTCACAAACATCCCCATTGTGAGCAGGAACATCTACAGGGAAGAGGCCTTTGAGGAGACCGATGTATGCAGAAAACCCCACTGTCACAGGGAAGTTGCATGATTGGGATTATTGCATTTCATTATTGCATTCTTCCTCTTGCGAGAAACCTAAAGTAACTCACACTGCTCTCCTCTAGTCCATGAGAGTGAGCGACTGACCCAGAATCACCCAGTGAGCATCGTGACTGAGTGGAGCTTAGAACCTGGATCTCTCAGGTTCCCAGTTGACGTTCCAACCTCCATGCCACACTGATTAGCCATGTTAATTCACAGTATGCTACATGGCAGGCATTAGTTTTCAAGGCACTTGTTAAAAACTGTAATATATTGTGTTCATCACCCTCCACACTCCAGATGAATCCTGTTCTATCTTGACTTCAAAGTCAGTTATGCCTCTGATCCCCTTTTGTTCCTTTTTCTGTATTCCCTGTACCTATTTTTAATCATTCATTGCAAAACCACCATGCTATGCTTGACTGCAGGAATGTATTTCTCAGTCACTGTAAAATCCCTATTTCCTCTTTGTAAATTCATTCAAGCATTTTATTTATTACCCATTTATTATTTATGTCATGTACAGGCATCCAAACTGGTGAGGAGAGAGCTAATACTATCTCTCTGACAGAGCTCCTGTGCCTTTAACAGTTTGATGACAAAACAACAGAGCAGATTTGCTTTTTTTCTATTACGATGGAGTGGCCAACAGAGATGAAGTCAGAGAAGCAGCCACAGCCATTGGAACAAGAACTAGAGGAGTGCCTGCAATGTCATTCCCAGAGAGTTGCTGCATACACATAACATAGCCACACGCACAGTTCTGTATGGTTTGAATGAGGGTTCTTGTTGAAATAGGAGTTGTTATACTGTCTGTAGCAGTATGTGGACCGAGAACTACCAGAAGTACAGGCAGGATTTCGAAGAGGGAGAGGAACTAGAGATCAAATTGCCAACATGGATCATGGAGAAAGCTAGGGAGTTCCAGAAAAACGTCTACTTCTGCTTCACTGACTATGCTAAAGCCTTTGATTGTGTGGATCACAACAAATTGTGGCAAGTTCTTCAAGAGATGGGAGTACCAGACCATCTTATTTGTCACTTGAGAAACCTGTATGCAGTCAAGAAGCAACAGTGAGAACTGGACATGGAACCACTGATTGGTTCAAAATTGAGAAAGGCATTCGGCAAAGCTGTATACTGTCGCCCTGCCTATTTAACTTATATGCAGAGCACATCATGAGAAAGGAGGGGCTGGATGAATCACCAGTTGGAATTAAGATTGCTGGGAGAAATATCAACAACCTCAGATATGCAGATGATACCACTCTCATGGCAGAAAGTGAAGAGGAACTAAAGAGCCTCTTGATGCGGGTGAAGGAGGAGAGCACAAAAGTTGGCTTGAAACTCAACATTAAGAAAACTAAGATCATGGCATCCGGTCCTCTCACTTCCTGGCAAATAGATGGGAAATAGATGGAGGTAGTGACAGATTTTATTTTCCTGGGCTCCAAGATCACCGCAGATGGGGACTGCAGCCAAGATATTAAAAGACGCTTGCTCCTGGGGAGGAAAGCTATGGCAAATCTAGACAGCATACTAAAAAGCAGAGAACTCACCCTGCCGACAAAAGTGCGTATGCTCAAGGCTATGGTTTTCCCAGTTGCAATGTGTGGCTGTGAAAGCTGGATCATAAGGAAGGCTGAGCACCGAAGGATTGAGGCTTTTGAACTGTGGTGCTAGAGGAGTCTCCTGCGAGTCCCTTGGACCGCAAGGCGATCAAACCGGTCAGTCCTAGAGGAGATCAACCCTGACTGCTCTTTAGAAGGCCAGATCCTGAAGATGAAACTCAAATACTTTGGCCACCTAATGATAAGGAAGGACTCCCTGGAGAAGAGCCTAATGCTGGGAACAACAGATGGCAAAAGAAGAAGGGGACGGCAGAGGATGAGGCGGCTAGATGGAGTCACTGAAGCAGTTGGTGTGAGCTTGAGTGGACTCTGGGGATGGTGGAGGACAGGAAGGCCTGGAGGAATGTTGTCCATGGGGTCGCGATGGGTCGGGCACGACTTTGCGACTAACAACAACAATAATACTGTCTGCAGAGGAGATTGGTGTCAGTGAGAGTCCTTATCCACTGCAACTTTTCTTTTGAGCTATATAAGAGCTATCCATAGTGCTGAAAGTCAGGCCCCAAATAGGGTCACCATTATGGATAGCTCTTATAAAGTTCAAAAGAAAAGCTGCAGTAGATGAGGAGCCCACTGACAAAAGGAGACACTAGCTTTTCCTGAAGGTCTAAACCCAATGGCAATAAAAAACTACAGTTTATTAACCACAAACTATGAAAAGAACCTGTCATTTGCTGTTGAGAACAGTGGGTTGTTTGTGTTCAACAAACCGAGATTTGTTATAGTGGCTGGGTTCAGACAACAATTACTCATGCTTCAATGACATCCCACATTCAACCCATATTCAACCATGTTGTGTGAACTCAGTCACAATCATAGCCACAGATATGAACTTTAATGCAGGGATGGAAGGCTTTTAGCTCTCCTGATACTTTGGCCTACAACTCCCCCTGTAGGACAAAATGCAGGATGTAAATGCAATCAATCAATCAATGTTTAAATGTCATACACCTTTAGCTATGCTGGCAATGGCTGGTAGGATTGTAGGCCAAAGCATGTAGAGGGCCACAAGCTGCCCTGGAAAGCAAAGGAAAAGCTTGCATAGAAATATGCCATAATCACATTAGCTTTCCCACTACACAATGTAAAAGAAGAAGGAACACAATTAAGTGCAGATTGTTATGGGGGCACTGCTCACTTTGGGCATGTAGCAGATTATGGAATAGATTTCAAAATGGGAAGAGGAGTTGTGCTAGAAAAAAATGAAACAAACAGAGTAACCATGGAGTGGTCTTGCTGGATTTCAGACAAAAGCCTGAATCCAAATAAAAAAGAAATTGGTCTGCTTATGTTTCAAAATCTTCATGCAAAGTACTGTCTTTAGTGTCATGTAAGACAATCTGGAGAGGGACAATTTCAGCTGCAAAGTGTGCAGAAAATTCATCACCATGGGCTGAAGATGACTCAGCATTCAGTTGGTGACAGCCTGGGGTCAGCAAGCCATTAATCACTCAAACAGGCACGATCAGAATGTGCTCTGCAGATGCTAAGGCAGCTGAGAAAGATGCTACTAACTCTGTGGCATAGTCCGCCGAAATTACCCACATGTCAACCAGTCATCACGTTGGATGCAAAGTTGTGGGCAATGAATCCCCAATGAATGTGTGGTCATGCTGTTTAATTAAGCTTGCATCTGCAGTTGTGTTCAGAAGGAAGAAGCAGCTTGGGCATGGGGAAATGCTTAGTGGCTGTTAGTCCCAAATGGCAACCTGTTGTTGTTGTTATGTGCCATCAAGCTATCTCTGCCTTATGGTGACTCTATCAATGAAAGCCATCCACAATGTCCTGTCCTTCACTACCCTGCTCAGCTCTTGCAAACACAAGGCTGTGGCTTCCTTTAGGAATCAGCCCATATCATATTTGGTCTTCCTCTTCCTTTGATTTTCCCTGGCATGATTGTCTTCTTTAGAGAGTCTTGCCTTCTCATAATGTGCCTAGAGTGCAAAGGTTTCCGTTTGCTTCTAAAAGGCAACACCCTGAGATATATAAGGGGCAGGATGCTTCATATAATATATACAGTATATCACAGAAGTACATACACCCCTCACATTTTGTAAATATTTTATTATATCTTTTCATGTAACAACCCTGAAGAAATGACACTGTTACAATGTAAAGTAGTGAGTATACAGCTTGTGTAACAGTGTAAATTTGCTGTCCCCTCAAAATAACACACAGCCATTAATGTCTGAACCGCTGGCAACAAAAGTGAGTACACCCCTAAGTGAAACTGTCCAAATTGGGCATTATTAGCCATTTTCCCTCCCTGGTGTCATGTGACTCATTAGTGTTACAAGGTCTCAGGTGTGAATGGGGAGCAGGTGTGTTAAATTTGGTGTTATCACTCTCATTCTCTCATACTGGTCACTGGAAGTTCAACATGGCACCTCATGGCAAAGAACTCCCTGAGGATCCGAAAAAAAGAATTGTTGCTCTACATAAAGATGGCCTAGGCTATAAGAAGACTGCCAAGACCCTGAAACTGAGCTGCAGCACAGTGGCCAAGAACATACAGCGGTTTAACAGGACAGGTTCCACTCAGAACAGGCCTTGCCATGGTCGACCAAAGAAGTTGAGTGCACGTGTTCAGCGTCATATCCAGAGGTTGACTTTGGGAAATAGACGTATGAGTGCTGCCAGCGTTGCTGCAGAGGTTGAAGGGCTGGTGGGTCAGCCTGTCAGTGCTCAGACCATACGCCACACACTGCATCAAATTGGTCTGCAGGGCTGTCGTCCCAGAAGGAAGCCTCTTCTAAAGATGATGCACAAGAAAGCTCGCAAACAGTTTGCTGAAGACAAGCAGACTAAGGACGTGGATTAGTGGAACCATGTCCTGTGGTCTGATGAGACCAAGATAAGCTTATTTGGTTCAGATGGTGTCAAGCGTGTGTGGCGACAACCAGGTGAGGAGTACAAAGACAAGTGTGTCTTGCCTACAGTTGAGCATGGTGGTGGGGCTGTCATGGTCTGGGGCTGCATGAGTGCTGCCGGCACTGGGGAGCTATAGTTCATTGAGGGAACCATGAATGCCAACATGTACTGTGACATACTGAAGCAGAGCATGATCCCCTCCCTTCGGAGACTGGGCTGCAGGGCAGTATTCCAACACGATAACGACCCCAAACACACCTTCAAGATGACTGCTGCCTTGCTAAAGAAGCTGAATCTTTCCATATCACTGTTTGAGGAATGTAGTGCTTTTTATGCTTGGTGGTGGTGGTAGTGGCACTTCTTTTAGTGGAAAGTTTTTTAAAATAAAAACTGTTCTCTATTCAATTTCTATTCAGTGACTTTCCTGTTTTTAAATGGCCCTTGTTTGGGGTTCCTTCATGCCCTTTGTTCTTGTTTAAGTTTTATCTTGATGAATGATCTTCCCTCTTGCTTTCTTTTCTTTTTTCCTTTTTCCTTTTTTGTATATTTCATGCAATCTTCTCCTTTCCTCATAGGCCAGGTTGCTGTTTACAAGAGTAGCTGCCAAGCTTTCAACTCCTTGTCATCAATAGGCTGTGGATGACAGACAGCATGAATGCTGGCACACTCCCATTTTCTTCTTTGCCTTTCCCAAATGTAATTAAAACACACTCATATTGCAGAAGAAAACCTACAGATTTGCTTTACTCTACCCTAATAAAAGAGCAGTTAAGGTCCAGAAGCACATGAGACCTAGCACAACTTTAACTCATGGTGAGAAGATTTAGACCAAGTTGCTTGCAGCTGATATCAGGGAGGAGTTGATTCCAAAAGGAACACCTACCTTCTCTCTTCACACATCACTCCAATCCATTCCCATCTCTAATTTTGGGGTACAATCCTAGGCATGTTTAGCCAGAAAAAGTCCTACGATTACCAGCATTCTCAACCTAGCATGGATGGCTGGAGAATGAGTGGAGGTGTAGGATTTTTTTTTCCTGTCAAAACTTGGATCCTGTCCTTAGATTCTTAAAAATGAGTTCCAGTTACCAGCAAGAGGGCACAAATTTTATTGTATTGCTTTGAGTGCAGAAATGGCTCAGTTTCACACTCAGATAATGGAATGAAGGGGAGCATCCATACATCTAAATGTAATAAAAATATACCAAATATGTGACCACTTGCTGCTATTACTAATATTAACTAAGTAAGTGCCCATAATTAGGACAGATGGGAGTAGATGTTGAGAGAGGGCCTGCATATAACAGGGACAATGGGTGTGGGTGTGCGTGTGTGAGGGAGTCACAATGCAGGGTCATTTTTTATGGATGTTGGATCACCTGCACTCGCACAACACACATACTGTTCAGGCCCACTTGCTAGTGGAGTCTTCCCATGTATGGCAGCAACTCACTCACACTGCAGAAAATAAAGGGAACACAGCACCTGGGGCTGAAGCCCACATCTGGCCTGGCATGGATTGTGGTTTATTCACCTTGTCCCATAGAAGTAAAAATAGACTAGCTTGGTTTCCCAGTGGCGTCTTTTTGGCATTGCTCCAGCTCAGGCTCGTCCTACATGTTAGACCGCATTTGGTGATTCTTTTCTCCACTCTCTTTTAACCCCAAGCAGCCAGAGCACAAAAGATGGGTAATGACAAAGATGCTACTTAACCCTTTCCTTCTGGTCCTTTTTTGTGCAATAACTGTATTCCACAGAGATCTAATTGCTAGAGACCACCAACATGGAGAATAGCGAGTAGCAGTAGCATTTTTTAAAGGACATTATCAAAATTTCCCCAGCACACACTAGACAATTTAAGAGATAGCTAAGATGATTCAAGTGGGGGCATCTGGTGACATTATTTTTTCTTTACTCCAGAGGAATATTGGGTGCAAGAGAACTCCACACAAACCAACATATCATGAACATTTATGCATTTGTTTATTGAAATTCCAAAACTATGAAACATATATAATAGACAATATACAGGATGCTGTACAGTCTTTAATAAGCAATACAAATATCCAAGTAAAATGGTAAAATACAGTATACTACATTCATTACTTATTCTTAACCATCCTTCATTGTGCAGTTCAATTGCTGACTCTCATTTTATTCTTCTTATTTCAACACTGGACAGTTTATTTAATCCTGCATTCCATTTCTCCCGTATTCCTGATTTCTGCAATGTTCATTAGGTAAGTGATGTTCAAACATTTCAACAACATTTAATTTCTTATGATATTATAGTAACATCTGCTTTCATCCAAAGTGCTGTCAAAATCCTGGCAGCACCACTTCCTCTCTCTGGGGAGAAAAATGGGAATAATGAAATATTTACAAATTTGGAGGCTGGTTGCAATTTGGGGCACTCAGAAACTTTCATTTCCTGGAACTTGTATGGACCTGGTTTCACAGCACTCCAGCTCAGACTGAAGAGACCAGAGATGCTCCAAGGGGGAGCCCTACAGCTTATGAGGGCATCTAGGGCAGGACCATGCAGATGTTGACAGAAGCCAGAACAAAATCCACCTATTCACCAGAGAGCTACATATTAACAAGAGCTACAACAAATGGAAGAAGGTTGGAAAAAATAACCTTGCTCTTGCCTCTTGTTTTTCTGGCAACTATCCTGAAAACAAAAATGTCTGCCTTGGCCATTTAAAAAATCTGATTCTTGGCAAACTATTGCTAATAACAGCCATTGGGGTTTTTTTTCACTTTAACATAGATGGCAAAAGAGATTTATTAACTTCTTGGTGAGCTATGTTTGCCATGCCAGGTAATGTGTTTTGCTGACCTGCTTCACATCAAGAATACTTGCATGCCACTTTCCTTATGCCATCTTCCCTTCCTTTCTAGGATATGAGCAACTTTGCTGCCAGAGTTAACCAAGAGTTTTATGCTTCCAGCAACTCTACCCCTGGTGACCATAGCCCTTTCTATTTTTTCCCCCCAGTAATTTGAAACATTACTAAAATATATCTTCCTGCCTGCCTGCCTGCCTCTCTGGCTGGGGCATGCTGGGAGTTACAGGCCTTTTTCTGTCTAGATTCGCATGGGATTGTGACTTTAGTTAATCAGTTCATCATACCCCTAACATTCTTTAGTTTGTCATAGTATAGATTAAAAAAATAATGATCATCATGAGAGGAAATTTGTGCCAGAACGTATGTCTGTCTCTGTGCTTTACATGCTGCCAAGCACAGTCAGTACTTGACAAATAGTAATTAATATACAGACAGTCTTAATGTACAAATATAGAAATCTTTCTTCTATGCCAAACTGCAGGACTTGGATACCCTATTAAAGTTCTCTTGAGTCCACCATTTGGCACCAGTGTTTGACTTTTTATTGTATAAATAAGAAGGAATATAAACAAGCATGTGTGCCCCTTGAGGCAGGAATATTTGGACTATAGTCAGACCACAAAGCAAATGAAAAACAGGGGTGAAGGGTAACAAATACAGTGGGGCATGTCGAAGCAGATGTGAGTAGGGTGGATGCTGAAACAGAAAGAAAAGGCATGCTTGCTCAGTACCTTATGGGTTCACACATGCATATTAATCACAGGATGATTGTAATATAGCGAAAGACTACAAATGTGAACAAACTCTCTCAGGGCAGATAGAACTTTCATATCACATTTATGTATTTTTCTATACAGTTCAGCAGCCAAAGCACTCATCCTGTCAGTGCTTTCAATGGAAGCAGCCCACACATTCAGCTGTGAGTCATTTTGCAATATCATGTGCACTGTGACCACAACACTACATATGCCAGTAAAGGCTTATAGCAGAGCTCTCCAATGGTATCCTGAGTAAAGGAGCTGGATTGTCCTGTTCAATTTCTTGCTGCCAATTCTTAGGGCAATTGTTCTGTGCTGACATGGCTAGGTTTGTGACTGATAAAGTAATCCTGGTGGGAAGGTGGCTCTTCTTCAGTCCCACTAAGCCATCCTTTCTCACATCACAAGGAGTAGATACAATTCACCACACATCTACCAGAAGCACCTTTTCACATATGTTTTACCCCAAATTTAAAGATAATCTTCATAGGATCTTTTCTGGGTGCTACAATCCACAATGACGTGGTGGGTAGCTACCAGTGAAAGCCTTCACTGTAGTGGCCCCGCATCTGTAGAATACATTTTCTAATGAGATCTGTCTGGAACCTTCATTACATATATTTAGATATTACATTAATAGCAACATCTTCTATCAGGCATGTATTTTTGTTTTGTTTTTATTATCAGTTTTGATGTTGCCCCCTTAATACTTTAATGTTTTTAATATCTTTAAATGTTCAACCATTGCATTACTATTTGGTTGCATTTGGTTTTTTCAACCATAAATGTCCCAGACAGCATTTGTTATTTGGGAGGTATATAATTCTACTAAATAAATATATACCTACAAGTGCTATTCAGGCACTCCCAATTGAAGAAGAGTACGCTCAAGAGGAAGGGGGAATTTGCTGGATCTGCCTCCATCATCACTGCGTTTGTCACTCTCTGCATGTAGAGGGCAAGTTTGCAAAAAGCAGAGCCTACTCTGTCTGCGGAAGCTCCCTGTGCATTCCAGAATGCTGGAAAATCATCTTGATAATAACAATTACACTGCCACAGACTGCTGTACCCATATGTTCACAGACCACAACAGGAAGCAAAGAGCCAAGAGGGGAAGGCCATTAAATGGGAAGCATATTGAACATGTCAGCATCAGTCCATGACAAAGCACAGGTTTCTGCTAGGAAGTTGCTACTAATTAGTTTGTACTGCTGTAAGTATAAGAGGTAATTAATATATAAATCATGAACTAAATTACACATCACATATGTTATTTCAATAATACATACAACAACCATGTAAAGTACATTAAGGTCATTAATTATTATTGTAGATAAATTGTGACTTACAAAAGGCCACTAGTAAGCTCATGGTAGATGTAAGACAGAACAGAGAATTTCCACCCTCACACCTCCGTCCACTAGCCAGGGCAAAACACAGTTCACTGCAGATAGCTGCAGGACCAGGCAGCACAAAGACAAAATGGTTTGAATTACTATTATGATATGCTTGAAATAAAGCTTCATCCTTTATTGATAATTACCTTAAGCTGACTTTACAGTTCTTTTTAATTAATAATTTAATTAAGATGTCTTTACAGTACATGAAAATGTACCTCATATAATGTCCCAGATAATGGGATGATGGCATGCAGACTACCGTTCCAGTGATACTTCTATTAGTGCAGGTTCTTGCCCACTGCAACATTCATGTTGAGCTTTATTGAAATTATTTATGGGTTCTGAAATCAATCTTCCAAATTGGGTCACCATCGTGGAACACTGTGGATAGATCGTATGAGGCTCAAAATATCTCAGATCTGCCATGACATAGGAGTCACCTGCAAGCACTCGTTCCCTACCTCTGGCGCAAGTCTCTGTGCATGCTCGCATTGATGTTACACTGTGCACTTCCGCTTTAAGGAACCATACAGCCTAAGGAGATTGAAAATGATGAGGCCAATTCTACTTGATGCTATAGAGAGAACTCAATGGGGCTGCAGCACTCAGTTCTATCCTTAAGCCCATGGTCCAGCCTTACAAATCTTCATTGTGTCCTAGCATTATAAATAATGTGGAATGAAAATGCATCCTTAAGGAATCCAGTCTCCAGCAATAGTGCAATGAGAATACAACACATACTTGGGCAAGGGGGATTCCCTGAAGACTTGGATCCCTACCACTGCTATGCTACATTAGTTTACTGAGTAAATTCTGAATGCTACATGTACAAAAATAAATAATGTGAATTCTTTTAATTGCTTACACTTGTCTTAATTACTGTCATTAATTATTTCTTGCTGCCATTTCAAGTCTTACGAAGGCATATCTCAAAATTAAATAGCACTTCCTGCTAACTAGATATTAATCACACGCGCACACACAAACACACCATGCACAAACTTGTAAACATAATTGCAATGGTAGACTGCAAAAAGAAAAATGATGTGCTTATGAATTCACTGTTCAAAATTTTTGAACGCTATAAACAGCAATGCTGTTTGCGGTGTTTTAATTCTACTCCCTGGAAGCTCACATTGCTTGATCCACCTTTACTTGATCACAGTAATTCCCAAAGTGTTTATCACAAAGAGAACTTCTGATGGGAGGGCTATTACTTAGCACACAGCTACTCCTCTGGATGTTGAAGGCCTCAGTTTGGATCCCAGACATCTCCAGACAGGGCTCAGAAAGACTCCCATTTGAAGCCCTGGAAAATTGCTGAAGACAGTGACTAGGTAGGTACAGCACAATAATGCACATTCATGGGTTGCATATGGGTTGAACAATGAGTTGGTGTGCAAATAGGGGTTATCATATTGTCTGAGCCCAGTGTTACCACTATAACCTCCTCAGAGATGAAGCATGCATTATGGGTGTGTTGAGAATACCCCAAAATTGCTTCCCCAGGTGGAATCATCCCTGAGCTGGCATCAACAAAAAAAGCACTTAGAGCATGCACTGGAGCCATCATGAGTAAGAGTGACAAATGCTCACCACATGCTATGTACTCATTGCACTGGGTGTCTTCCAACGTAGTTCCAGAGCTGTCACAGACAGACTACGGATGTGATGTAGGTTACCTCCAGTTGTGATTATGCCTGCTTTGACACCAGCAAGAGTCCATCACTCAGTGGTAGAGTGCACATGGTTCAAGGGTCAATTTGCCACAACATGCCTGAGGGCTAGACTAAGCATGACCCAGAAGACACAGGCACTGGGATGGGGCCTCTGGGGGAGGAGAGCTCGATCCCTCGACATGGTCTCAGTGATCCAGGTAAGAAGATTGCTGTTAGCTGCACAGGGACAGGGACAGAGGCACAATACAGGTGCTTAATCACCTGTCCCATCCACTCCACAGCTGTTCTGTTTCATGGGAAGAGACTATTTGGACTAGTTCAATGTCCAGCCACACAGCCCTTTAGTCCCATTTCCAACTGGAGCCATGTAAAGCTGCTTTTAGCCAGGGAAGAAGTCACTGGGAGAGATATTCATCACTCCTGTCTCTTGCACAGTCCCACAGCCAACTTAAGTTCAGCTGGGAAAGCAAAAGAGCAAGGGGCAGCTCATCTGGCATGCATGCCTTTGAAAAACAAAATTGTACACTGTTTTAATGAATTGTTTGTAAAACACTATAAAATAAAATGGGGGACAGAGAAAACCCTTGGCTACAGAGAACAAACTCCCCAAAGAGGAGTGCCTGGCTCCTATTTTCTATTCTTTTCAGTGGAAACCTTTTTATTCTCCCAGTGTTTTAATAGTTAGCTTTTCATTTTATTCTGTACTGCCACTATTCCTCTGTGCTTATTTGATTGCAATTGCTGTGGTTTTAGTGTGCAATTGTTCATATATTATCTCTGTTTTCCTTGTAATATGTTTTCAACTTTTAAATTTTGTTAATTGCCTAGAGAGCCTTTGGCTATTGGGCAGTATAAAAATTTATTAATTGATTAATTAATTAAATACTGGCTCATTCTTCATTATTTGTTGGTTCTAAGACACCCTAAAGCCATTGTTAGTTATTGCATATAGCAGCACACAAAAGATATCAAATGGATGACTGGGTTCACATGACACAACAGCCCATCATAGGCTGCCACCCAGCATGGGATATCATATCATGCAAATCCAAACTGATTCCCTCAGAGTGGCTTCTTTGAGGACAATAAACCACACTGTAAGCCCTTGGCTTGTTCTAGGGTTGTTGTACCCATGATGAGTTTTCATGCCATCTGAACCCAGGCAACAAACCCCATTGTGGCTACTGAAAATCAACTAGTGACTGTCTAGACAAAAGTGGCAAAGAGCCCTTGCTGCTCTTGGCAAGGGCTCATCAGTACTCATCAGTGCTAGCTGGCCCATAAATGCCCAAGAGACTCTTAGGGGTGCTAGCCATGATTGCAAGCCATTTTCAGACCATTGCAATTTCTTTCACTTTACCCTTTTTTATCTTTTGTAGATCATGAAAGCCTGCTAGACAGCCAGCATCTGTACTCTGCACTTGCAAGTCACTGGCAGCCCCTTCAAAGTATTTGAGTGGTACCTTGGAAAAGCTGTTACATTTTAATTTTATTTATTGTGAAGATAAGCTTGCTTGCTTGCTTGCTTAAGTCACAATTTTCCATGTGTTGTGCAGCATCAGATTCCCCTTTCACTTTCACGCATGTCAGCCACTGGACTTCTTGATTTTGATGTAGTTGCAGCATTAGCATCAACACTATTCCTACTTGTCCTTTGCTCTTCCCCAGTAGAGTCTCCCTTCTAACCTGGGAGCCTCATCTTCTGGCACAATCTTTTGTTTCATTTTTGCATTTAGATCAACTGTATTTCTGGGAACTGGCTTATTAAGTTTCTTCTTCCTTGGAATTTCCAACACGATTAGGAGAAATAATGGTGGAAAAGTGGTTGGAATCTGTTGCCCACTGGAAATATGTTGCCCAGTTTATTAGCTGTGTGTAAAATCCATGTGCATGTGGTTAACACTCAAGTTTTCCAAAAATATAAAGCTAAACAGTCCCATTTTGATTAATTTTTGTATTGCTTTACTTGTGGTTTTGGTAAAAGAGAAGTTGTGCATGCTACGGTGGGTAAAATACCAATTGACTGAGGTTCTCATAGTGTGAGGGAGGCATTGAACAATCTGGAGCCAATAACTAGTTTGCTATCACAAAAATGCTGACACTTGAATTCTCAGTGCCCAAATTACAGCTTCTTAATTCTAATATCTTGGCAGGTCAGAAACCTAATCTTAAAATTCTAACTACCATAATCCTAGCATATAATACCCACATCCACAGCTCCATCACTGTTAAAATACGAGTGGTTTCAATCTCACTCCTGAACAAGCAATTGGGATTGGAGACATAGCCTGAGTTTTGGTAAGAAACAAATCCCAGCTTATAACACATTGCAAAACAGAGGTGGAAAATGATGTGTTTCTACTTCCTTGAGATACAGATCAGCCTTCTTTGGGACAGAAGAAGAAGAATAACTGGGAATTGGTCTAGATCAGTGATGCTGAACCATTTAGAGACTGAGTGCCCAAACTGCAACCCAAAACCCTCCTATTTATTGTGAAGTGCCAACACTGCAATAAAACCTGAATACTGAGGCTTTCGTTTAGAAAAAACAACTCACAGCCAGTCCAAGCAATTATGTATATATCCTTGGCAGCGCACTGACCAGCCATGTGAAAGCTCGGATGAGTCACAGCTAATGAGTCGTGGATCATGATGTCATCACCTGGCGCTGCTACTCCTTTCCAAGCATGCACATGGCCCCTATGTGTGCCGCTATCCGATGCTTGGCTGCTGGGACAATGCTGGGGCGACTTGGCTCACATGCCGACAGAGAGGGCTCTGCGTGCCCACTGCAACATGCATGCCATAAGTTTGCCACCACTGCTCTAGATTTTGCAGGCAGCAGGGCTAAATAGTTGAAAATGTTGGTGCAGGACTGAAACTCAGGAGATCTTGCTTTTAGTTCCCAGCCATGAATTTCACTGGGAGATTTTGGACCAGGCACTGACTCCCAACCTAACTTATCTCACAGGGTTGATGTGAGGATAAAATGGAGAGGAGGAAGCTATCTAATCCACTTTGGGTTCCTCACAGGAGGAAAAAAGGTAGTTATAAATATAATGTAATGTTTTATACATAGAATATGGATGTTTATATATAATAACAATAAATTAAAGTACAGTGAACTGGTGTTACCATTGTTCTGAATAACAATGAGCAGCCCCAGTAAAACAGAATGATGAATATTCATTGATCTGTATTCCTGTAGTGGATCCAGCTGATAAAAGAATTGCTTTGGATATTCTAAGGTCTTTGGAGAGAAGATGAATAGAGACATTTTGGTTACTTGCTGTGGGACAAGTAGCCAGGGCCATCTCAAGGTATTTTAGCACCCCAGGCATGTTACTGTTCTGGCACCTGCCCCTAGCTGCAGAGTGGTTAATTCCTGGGAAGTATAAAATAGAGGGGGTGGTGAGGAAACCACAAGTTTTGTGGGATATTCATTTCTTCTCTATTTAATTTCATTGACATTACCATGAGGGACATTGCTGAGTACTTGAAAGATGCTGGGCATGGACCCATAACCAAACCACAAGAAATAAATTTGCAAAAAATAAGGGGCATATGCTAATTTGGATTTGCCATTCCCTTGTGTTCTTGCACACATATCTTTAGATGTGATGTGCAACAGTTATAAAATTAGAAATAAAACTATACTTTAAATAGATCTTACTGTAGTGGGAACTGCTGCAACCTTGGCATTCAAAAAAAGCTAATTTCCACTTGTGTCGGTCTTTTGAATGTACTAACAGTATAAAATTAAGCAAGACAGCCACCGAGCATCCTGAAGCAAATCATGTTCTGTTTGGATAGGACAGAAATAAGTAATTCATAGAGCTGTGCATAAATGGCCTCTTGAAATTCTCCACCCTATTTGTAGGCACAGAAATTGGGGAACTATTTCACTAAATTTCATCAGTGAGAGGAAAAATTCTTCATGCTGCCACTGCAGGTGGAAATAGCAGTAACTGTTTAGGCAGCCCGGGCACTATTTTCCATCTGTCAGAGTGCCCCGCATGTAACATTGTTCCAGGGCATTGCACATGAGTGGAGAGGAAGGGGAATTGCCACAAAAATGGTGGAAGTAAGGAGTTGCCACATCCATCACAGTTTCTATTCAGAGCTTTATAGGAGCCATCCATGGTGCTAAACTGTATTGCCAGAATGAATTCACCAGCATAGAGCACCAGAGATGGCTTCTATAAATCTCAAAATGAAAACTGCATGAAATGAGGAGCCTCACTGATACAGGGGTTACCAGTTTCCCCTGTAAAGTGTGGCCATCCATTTCAGGTGGAGGGGAATAAGGAAAGGACAAGAAAAATCTCAGAACTTCCTTTAGAAAAAGGACTTCTTGGACATTGTTATTCTGCTCCACTTTTTCAGCATTCAGCACCTTCCCCAGGTCCTTCCAAATGTTCTATCTCTGAGGGTGACTGTGGATACAACTTGGCCTCTAATGCGAATGCTCACAATACTCTCCCCTCCCTGAAAGTCCTGCAGTAGGTGTGTCGGGGGTAGCATCATGCCCAGCTTTAGGGAAGATGTGCCAAAATCTGTCATCCAATTTCTCTAAAGTTTTCTCTCCTCAGGAAAGAAGCTTCTGTTTTTTGCTTCATTCTCAGAAGGTCTGACACAAATATACCACAAGGATGAAGAGGGAGAAAAACTATTATCTCCTCTCATATTGATTTCATCGGAACCACGTCCATTCCTGTGCTGTAGTTGCAGGAGGCTCCTATTAGGTCTACCTTCTCCAAGATAATCCAGCCCCCTTCAATTTTCATTGAAAAGAGACTGTGAATAATTGACAACAATAAGCACTTATTTTTGCCCCCCAAAATGCCTTCAGCTCTACAGGATTTTCAGTTCATTGAAAGCAAACGACCCTGCCCCTTCAACCACTGCTCCTTGCCACCCTCGCAATGCCACATCTTGCAATGCCAGGTTATACTGAAGTCTGTTAGAAAATATAAGTCCCTGGGCCAAGGCTGGTTTCCCCTGGACTTTTCCTCTGAGAAGAGACCTCCAGAGTGAGTTGTGATGGAGAAAAGTCCATTCCTATCATCCTATGAGATCACAGATGTGACCCTAGAGTAAGGAGAGGCACAGAAGTTAAGAAAAGGAGGTGGAAACAGAGAAAACCATGATCTGAAGCGATGTGTGTGGCATTGTGCTGCACCCCACCATATATGCCAGATGTTGCTGTGTGTGGCTCCTGTCTTGTTTGGATCTGTCATTCCCTTGTGTTCTTGCATGCATGTCTTCAGATGTGATGTGCAACTGCATATATTGGTGAGTTGCTATGCATGTACATATGAAAGAAGAGCGGCCATATCCTGCCTAGGTCTCAACTATCTCTCAATCCACACTGTTCTAAAGAGGCAACGTTTTTCATCAGATGGCTTCTGACCGCAGATGACAACTCAGAGGACTGAATGTTCTTATATGCACCGGAAAAATCATACCGGACATTTGGGGTACATTCATATGGAGGGCTCCTAGTGTTACCAGTCGGAGGGTGTTGTGCAACTATTACATCTTTTTCTCCTTGACGGTTCTTGGGAGGTAAGAAAAAGGATGGAAGTAGAAAACAGAGCAAGGTTACAAGTGGGAAAGAATGACATGTAGATCCTTGCTTCATCCCACATGCAATAAAATTCTGTGAATGAAGCAGGACAACGACAGGATAAAAACCTTGCTGAGAGGCACCTTTTGCTTTCTATGTGCCAGAAGTAGCCTTCTCTTCACAGAATTTATTGTGTTAAAGCTGGGATTCCCAACACAGTGCCTGAGGAAATACTGTGCTGGCAAGACCATGCTGCGATGCCTGCTTGGTTGTATTTGTTCTTTGCAATTGAATGGCGTGTTCTTGCCATAAGAATGGGAAAGCAAAAAATGGCTGGGGTGAGAATCCACAAGGACTCTAGAAAACTCCCAATCCGGCTCCTCTTGCCTCAGGATAGCCACCCTTTTTCACATGAAGACTGGAACTCAGATGGAAGTGGGTTGGAAATCACCCTGCCAAATCATCTTCTACCCTGCCATGGATCCTGGGGGCAACAGGGTTCTCCCTCATTCCACTGTTTTTCAGCAATGCAGTAATGAATTTAAATAATTTTAAATTCTAAATAGTCATGAACAATGCTATGGATACTACCATTCTGTCTAAGAGCACCTTGCAGGAGTTCCAGACATAAACATTTACCAGCAGAATGTGGGCATCTCTTTCTGGTACCTCTCCAAAGTGAAAAGAAAGCTGAACAAAGTCCATTAGTCATAACTCTAGTTCTAGGGGCTTTGTAAAAAAGGCATTTTAGTATCCAAAGAAACAATAGCAGTCTGATCTGTTCTATCAGAAGTTAAAGCTATTAAATTAATACATTATTTAATTAGATAATGAAATCTAAAATTACCACTTCCCTGTCTAGATTTAATAAATCCCACCTGGTTGAACCAGTGTTGTAATAAGTTGCTGCCATCTATCAGCAGTCAATATTTTAATATCCACATTAACAAAATAGGTCAATAGTTAGCTCAAGGTGAGATTCTTTCCCAGATATAGGAATCATCATAATATAAAATAGTTCAACAATAAAGAAAGGGAGCCTGGTTCAAAAGTATAATGATAAAGTTGAAAGTATTTTGAAGGAAGCAGGTTGGAAAATATTTTACATCACTCAGTTGAAACTCCTATGGACCTGGTGACTTCCCATTATGCATATTGGTGATTGCTTTCATGATTTCCTCCACATGCAAAGGAGCCATGAGAAACTGCCAGTTACGTATGGAAGATTAATACAGGACGAAATCCATATCCGGCTCTGATATTTTGCTACCCAGACAATACAATTAGAACAAAATGGTTAATATTGTAAATCTATATCTGTGGCAGAGGTATATAGCTTAGCATTCTTAGCTTTAACACCACAATGTGCTGTTTAAGACAATGTGACAAAATCTTGCTAGGACATTTACCATCTTCCCCCAATAAGCTAGTCATAAACAGGTTAAAGCAAATTCTACTTGCTGTTAAGTGATATTATTCAACTCCTATTTAACTTTCTGCAGTTCTTGAAAAGTTGTGCCATTGGGGAAATGGCTAATTGGGTTATAAGAGATTTCAATTTCTTATTATGTATTATTTGTTGTATTGTTTAAAAAGGGAAAAAGAGAGAAGGCAATAATTTGACCCCTTTACAGGCCTCCCATTCAATGACACAAAACTCAATAGTGCCCTCATTTTCATACCTCCAAAATACTTGAGTAGCTCAGCAGAAATCTAATTTTTAAACACATGATCATTACGTAGAGAAATATTAAGGCACAAATTCCCCAGCAGCCTTGGCAGTGGGGATGTGGGGTTGCTAGGAAGTTCAGCCTGTTTGAGCTTGATGGACTTTTGCCCTTTTCTGATCAGCTGATCAGAAGAACATCTTCCCCCCTGTGGGCTTGGTTCTTTAAGACTGGTTGTGGTTTGTACATTAAAAATGCTAAGGAAATTTACACAAGTTGCATGATTTTTGCTATTTGTGCAAACTACAAGCCAGAATCTTACACAACAGTATCATGCTAGAACTATACTATTTTAGCTCTCATATTAGTGAAAACAGCATTTGTGCATACACACAAACTGCAGTCTGTCTTACAGATGAAGGGCTACTAGTTGGCTGGGCAGGCACAACAGCAAGTTGGTAGCATTAAGAGGCTAACAAATTGGAATCCAGAGCCTGAATCATGTCAGACCGTCAGACATTCACCCACATATTGAAATTCTTGGCACTCAGCAAATATGAAAATTGCAACTCCATGCAGACTGAAGCATGGTCTGCATTTTTACAAAATTTATTGACATACTAAAGATGTGAAAATCACAAATTAATCTAATCAAAAACAATTCTGATGTACTGATAAAATGCCCTATCTCTAAGGGCAAAACACATCAGTCTGACATGGTTTTAAAAAAATGGGCTCCCAATTTTGAAAGCAGAATGGTTGGTTAAGTGCCCTTTTCAGTCTGATCCAGAAGGACACTTCTGCTTTTGCCTTCATGATAGGTTTCTCTGCTTAATCAGGGGAACCCCTGCCATTAAAAGTTGTGTGACGGATAGACAAGCAACAGGTGCATCATTCCTTTTATATAGACCTGGGGGGTAATTATGTGTGACTAAGGAGTTCTACCCATTCGAGACGTAAGGTGTGTCTCAGGGATACAGGTAACAAGTCTAAGAATGAACATAGTGATGAATTCAAAGAGGTGGCATGAGTTCCAGATTCAGGGATCCAGTGGTGCTGTGTCCAGGTGAGCACCCCTGGGCGCCTATGGAAACCTACACCATGCAGGGGCCCAGTGTCACCCTTTCCAGAGCCACTTGCCTTTGCTGCTCTTCCTCCTGGCTGTTGTTGCCTATTCACCTGCCCTCATCCAACACAGGGACATAAATAAGGAGAAGGGGCAGCATCTACAACTTGCCTTGTGTTTTCTTTCTTAAGCAAGTGAATGGGCAGCAGTGTCAGTGGCAAGAGAAAATGAGCCTGCTGGGGGATGAGAATTTTCTCAAGGGCTTGCCAAATGTCATGGGGAGTTGTCGTGTGCTCCTGTAGCTCACTTTTTGGTATCTTCCTTCTGGCTAATCTCTGGCCTTTAATATTGGGGCCCAAGAGAGGAAAGGTGGTGTGTGGCTGCAGCCACCAAGAAAGACAAAGCCATCTGCTCACCCGCTGCCACTGCTGCTTAGTGCCTTCTAGTTGGTGCCAGGGTGGCCAACTTGCTTGTTTCATCCTAGAAACAGTCCTGCAAACAACAATGCTGCCTTTGTGCCCTCTTGCTCTTCTACGGACTTCCCAAAAGCACCTGTCTGGCCACCTGTTGGAAAAGTAGGCTGAACTAGCTGGATTATGGCTATGAATTATGGGAGTTGCAATCCAACCCTTCCGTAAGGTTCCAGTTTGGGGATGATCCAAGTGATGTAGGCAGTTACATGTGAGTGCATTGTGGAGGAATTAGTAAAACTGTTTTGCTGTCTTTGTATATTCTGAAAGAATATAACAGGGAGGTTTTTCCTTTATTGCCTTACTGTAGAAGTTTCTCCCTTACTGTAGAAGTTATTTGTTACATTTTTACCCCACCCTTCCTTCAAAGAACTCAGAGAAGGGCAAAGAATTCCCTTCCTTTAGCTTCACAACAACCTTGTGAGGTGGGTTAAGCAGCAAGAAATAACAATTGGTCAATGTCATTCAGTGAGTTTGATGCCAGAACAGGGATTTAAATGCTCTGGTCTCTAAAATCATAGTCTAACCACTACATAACACAAGCTATTCAGTTAATCGCCTATTGGGAGAAAAGGGCTATTTGTACAACAGTTTACTATCTTCCGACAGATGGCTTGATGCAGAAAATGAATCAAATCCTTAAGAGGATACTAAAAATATGTTCCATTAGTGCCTAGACTGAGGGATATTTGAAGTTTGCCCTATTTGAAGTTTACTTATTGAGAGGTTCTTCCATCTTTAGGAGGTTTTTCTGAATCTCAGTTGCTACTTGGGAGACAGTCTCATTATGCTAAATAGTATATAACAATACTGAGGAGAAATGGCTGAATCCTGTCACGGAAGGCTTAGAGGACACAACATTGATGAAGCTAAGGAAGAACTTTTATTGTCACTATATGAAAGAGCAGCGAGAGGAAACTCCTCCTTCTCCTCCACTGAGGCAAGTGCTACCTAGTGACTAAAATAGATAATGACCCCATCCACAACCTTCCTCCTTTGTTTAAAACGGAAATGGGCAACTTCAGAATGCTCTAGTAGCCATTTCTGGACCCCTCCACAGGTCACAGTTTGGCCACTGCTGCTGCATTCAACAGCCAAAAATAACAGGTGGGTTTCACTGAATTTTGGTGGCAAACCTGTACAGTAGACTAAAATGGACAAACTTAGAAACATAGAAACAGAGCAAGTCAGAAGGGGCCTCCCGGGCCATCTAGTCTGACCCCCGGCACCAGCCGGCTCCGCTCATGACATGCCCACCATGTGGACGTCCAGACTATCCTTGAACACCCTCAACGATGGGGCCTCAACGACCTCTCGTGGAAGCCCATTCCACACCCTCAGGGTCCTAACTGTCAGGAAATGCTTCCTGGCATCCAAATGGAACCTTGGCTCCCTGAGCTTTGCTCCGTTGGAGCGCGTCCTGCCTTCTTCTGCAAGGGAGATCTCTACCCATCTCCATGTGACATCCCCTCACATACCTGTATGGCGCCAACATATCCCCTCTGAGTCTCCTCTTCTCCAGGCTGAAGAGACCCAGTTCCCTCAGTCTCGCCTCATACAGCATCCCCTGCAAACTGGTCACCAACCTTGTGGCCCTACGCTGCAGACTCTAACCTGGCTATATCCTTTCTGTAATGAGGGGCCCAAAACTGAGCACAATACTCCAGTTGCAGGCGCACCAGAATCATATAGAGTGGTAGTAATACCTCTCTCGATCTAGAAGCCACACTTCTGGCTATGCAACCAAGGGTGGCGTTCACCCTCTTGACCACCACATCACACTGCTGACTCATGTTTAGCCTGCAGTCAACCAGCACCCTGAGGTCCCTTTCACAAGTGCTGCTCTCCAGCCACTTGTCACCTCACCTGTACATTATGACCTGGGTGTCACCACCGAGTGAGTCTCCCAGCTAATATCCGGCAGACTGAAATCTCACATAATGACTGTGTCTCTCCCCCGAGATATCCTTAGAATCTGGTCTGTCAGGACATCATCCAGGGTCTCAAGTTGACCTGGAGGGCGATAACATACCCCCACTGTCAGGTCTCTTTCCCTGCAGTTTCACCCAGCTGCACTGACTCTAACCTGACTATATCCCTACTGTAATGAGGGGCCCAAACTTAGCTTGCATTTATCTGGTTTAGCCTGCTGTAGCAGATTCCCACTGAAATTCATTGACAACTGCCATTGTTTTGCCACTACAAATTTCTATTGGGGCAGTGGAATGGGAAGCCAAAGAAGGTCAAACAAGGGAAGTATGTCCCTATAGCAACTAAATGGTGTTGAGAGTGAGAAGGATGGTTGCTTTGGGTGCTCATTTTCAAGGACTGCTGGCAGGGATTCATCAGAATCAGAATCAAATGTGGAGCAGATCAAGGAGGACCTTGAGGACATGTCATGGGCTTACCATGAAACCAAGATGAAAGAGGCAGGCAGGCAGTTCCTGGGAATATTCAGAAGGGGACCATGAACAGGGAAGCATCTCAGATGTGTTTGTGAGTACGGTCAAACCTCCAGCATGCTTGCTAGAAGCTAACCATGCTATTTTTAAGGATTCAGATTCAGAGGATGAATCTGGGCAGAGAGTGAGACTGGGCAGTCACGAGTTACAGCTGAAGGTCCTAGAACTCAACCAAGAGAGGCCATAGAAGAGATTAACCCAAGGGCAGACAGAAAGCAGATCATATCGACAATGGGAATGATGGGGAATTATAGCCCATGGGAGGGGACACTGAAATGGGAAATCTTTTCAATGGAGACCAACCCTCTCCTTCAGAGGTGGACCTGGTGGCTCTACACCAACACCAATGAGAAGTCCAACTAGGGCTGCAACAGGTAGAGGGTAGATGTGCCTGTTTCCACAGCACGCCTCCTTCAGGGTCAGAGCGCAGACTGGTTCATAAGGAGAGCTTTGGGAAACGAGAAATAGATAGGTTCATGTTTGCTCAGAGACTAGTTCCCAATACAAAGGCAAAACCATGTGTGGAGTGTCTAGTAGTCATGGTCATTGGGCTCATTTAGGGTTCACTTTGAGAAGATGGTCTGTCTGGACCATCACTCTGCAGTTACTCATCTAAGTGCACACCAGCTGCCTGGTAACTGGAGATCAACTAGACCACATGGTTGGAGGTCAACATTTGCAGGCATACGTGGGACACTTGTTTTTATGCAGCAAAAAATATCTCATTTAAAATTATCCAAACAGAGCAATCTTTGTTATTTTCCCCTTTTCACCATGACAGGTATGTCGTGCACATATTTAAAGATAATTCTCCAGAACATGGCCCAGCATGAATATAATTCTAAATAAGCAGTGTCTGTGCCAGATGAGACATTAATCTAATTCTTATATTCTTTACATTTGTGGATAGAACTGGGTGGTAACAAGTTCAGTCTTATTTCATTGAAGAGAGAGGATGGGTTTAAAAACAGATTAAACACAGCCTTTTATGATCTATTGTTCTTCCTGCAGTTTTGCTTCCATTCCCTTTCCTCTATTGCTTTAGCAAATTATTAGTTTTCTCAGCTATACTGAGAAGCACATTCCTTTAGAATGGATAGACATCAAGGCAGTGTCACATATATTAGCACAGGTGTTGCATTAACCTATCAACTCATTCCAGTGAACTGAAAACAAATGTGGTAGAATGTCTGCATTGAGAAACCCTTTAAAGTGGTATTGCATAACAGGGATTTGAGCCATAGATCTTTCTTTGCGGTAATGTTGTGACCATGTTCAACTGGTTTGGGTGGGTGGCATGGCTGGCCTTAGACTTGGCCAAACTCTGTGCAACAGTGACTACTTGCATACTTGAGGCCATACCGTCTGCCATGTGGTGAAAAATAATGGTCCTGATAGGAAAAGTAGAGTAACAAATAAATTATTTGTACAGTGCAATCCGATGTATTTGCACACAGAGACAAGTTTAATCAATTAAAGTTTAAGTATGGCTTATTCCCAGTTAAGTCAGCAAAGGACCGCAGGCTTAATTTGTCCGTGATTTATATGTTGCACCTAAAATTGTCTTTCTTCATAATTCTTTGCAGCTGCTAAAGTGAAGTGTAAAATAATCAAACATAGAACATGAAGTGGTAATTTGATATTACACTAAAAGTAAAAATAATTACAATGGGGAGAGGGGATACCTATTGGAAACCTATTCAGATTTCTGTTGTGTGATTTTTTATTCCAGTATGTGTTTCTAAACACACAGTGGCAGCACAACTTCAGTATAATGGGCAAATAAGCAAGCTGAAAGCTCCTATTTCCAGATGCAACTCATTCTTTGAAGCAATGCTTCTCTATAGGTATAGCTTTTGATGATGGTAAATTTTGCCACCTGGTGACAAAACATAGAAAATGCAGCTGACTATGAAACAAAGGAGATGTGCGTGATGGAGCCAATTGTGTGGAGTTCCTAATGCTGATTTAATTATGTGTGAAATCCACATGCAGAAGGCTCTACTTGTCCACATTGCTATGCCAACAAGTTCTCCTTTGGGGAATCTTATCTATCACTCCAATATTTAATTGATGTGATTCTGATAAGCTTTTGAAACATTACAGGGCTCAGGAAAACACAGTTTAAAAACCACTGGTTTATAGCAACTGTGTGTAAAATCAGCGAGCAGGCCAGATATATATAGACCACCAGGTTAAGAAGTTCTCTGCCAAGAGAAATGTCCTGCTTGGTAGTCAGATGGTTTTGTTAGCCTTGACCAGGCTTATGTGCAAGAGGAAGAGCATGTGAGCTAGGAACAGCTGAGATTTTAATCAGGAATGCCCAAATTGATGGCCAGTAGTTGCAGGGCTGAGGAAGAAGAGATGATCTTCCATTTTCAAACCCCTGCATGCATCCATTTCCTTTTCCCTCTTCACCTGATAGTCCTTTAATTCCTTCTGGTTTGATCAGAAGTGCTTCTGAACAGAACAGCTAAATTCTGGCATTGTTTGTGTTGTGCCATGGTTTTGCTTCAAGTACATCTGTCTTGTTCCTATTGTATCTCCAATCCCACCAAGTCAGCCATGTCCCTAGGTATTTGCCTACCTACATCCTCTTGTCTGTATGCCTTCCCTTTCCAAAGGACTTCTCAGCTCAGACTCTGGTCTCTATGGCCTTGCCTGAAGAGTGGCATTTTGGGCAGCCCCAGCAATGCTCCAACCAACCCAGATAAAAAACATCTTTTTCCTGCTACTCCACAGACGAAGAGTGTTTCCTGCTCAACTAAGGAGATGCACACATATAACCCTGCTCCAGCATGAAGCTCCATAAGGACATTCTGAATCCCAAACTTTGGGGTTGTTGTTTTTTCACCCATATGTTCCCCCATTAAAATGCTCAAGTCATCTCAACAAGATTGGAATAACAACAACCAAGATTTTAGACAACTTGAATTGAAGGTGTTTATATATGAAATACCACAAGGAGGCAGCACTGCCCTTGTGAATTAATTCAGAGGGCAGTTAACATTTTAAAACATTGGATGCTTTTGAGCAATTAGACAGATCTGGAAAAGTAAAGATACCAGCCTCCCTAACAATTGCAGATTAGTCAATGCAATAATTTTTCCACTTGCCACATATGGCTGCGAAACTTGGACTCTGAAAAAGGTAGATAGAAGGGTGGATGCTTTTGAATTGTGGTGCTGGAAACCCCATCAGCTGCAAAAATCACCAAGTTCTAGACCTCATCAAAAATATCACTTGAAGCCAATTTCACCAAAGACTGTCATACTTTGACCATGTCAGGAGAGCTGACTTACTAGAAAAGTTAATCATGCTGGGAGTGAAAGGAGAGAAAGGAGAAGGGCCACTCCAGCACCCGTTGGCTGGACAGTATAAAGAAAGGCACTGGTGTAGACATGGCGGTTTCAAAGGAAGCAGTGCAAGACAGAGAGGCATGGAGAGCAATGATCCATACAGTGGCCAAGGGCTGGACTCAACTGAATGGCTGATGACAACGACAAGTGAGGGGCTGGACAAGAGAAAGGTCGAGTAGAATGAGTTGTGCCACAAAGCAGAAGGCCCAGTTACTTTTAGTTTGCCCTGTGCACAACACAATAAAATTTTACTTTCATTGATAAAGTTGTTAGTCATCCACATTCAGTTCAGGAGCCTTTCTGTGACAAGAATTTCTCTGTGTGCATGCTTTGTTTGTGTCAATTAATCAAATTGCTGTCTTCTACTCCTAACTTCTACTTCTAGTCAAGTGCACATTGCTTTTTATCCTTTGGTCTCTTTTGTCTCATTCATAGGGTCACCATAGGCCAAAGACAATTTGATGGCATGTAAGAACAACTCTCCTGCACCATATGGTGTGCATACAGTATGTGTGCATGTGTGTATATTACATCTGTGCCAAAATTGCCTAGGAGTTTTGTTTTTTGTTCAACTTAAATACCATTTATATATGAACTTTTAGAAACTCTCTTGAACATGGCTATGAATTTTCACCCACACTGATTCTACAAGCCCCTGAATAAGCCCTGAAGGAACATGCCTAGCAAAGCTGCAGAGGACAAAACCCTGAAAAGAGTATCAGGGTGGCTGCCATTTCATGCCAGATGTGGGGAAATGTTTCCAGTTTGAGGACCACATTGCCTTGGAGAAGCCTGCATGGGCCACATGCCAGACACAGGCAGGAATGAAGCCCAAAGTGGGCTGAGCAGCAGATATGAATCTTACCTTTGTTCGGTATGCTAGGTCTTGATACTGACTTTATTGGGGGCGGGTGGGGTGGGGAATGTCACTGAGAGCATTTTACCAACATGGAAGTATGTGAGCAAACAGAGGACATTTTTGTGAGCAACAGCAGAGGTGCAGGGGACACCAGGTACACTCAGCGTCCAGGATGCTGCAGCCTCGTCCCTGCCTCCAGTGACCTTCCAAAGAGTGAGAGGTGATGCAGACAATGATAAACAGGCCCAAGATCAGTGCCAGGGTCAGTGTGGGCATATCCCAGCTCACAAGGTCTGGCACTGGTCACTGTAGCATCCTTCTTTTCAAAACCCTTCTAAGTGGTTTGCTATAAACCATTGATTTTTAAACTGTATTTTCTCCATCACAGTTTGAGGACATGCCAGAGTCAGGAAAAGCTGAGAAGCTTTTTGGTTTCATTTTTAACTATATATGTTTTTTGTATTTCTACCGCCACTTCTTGTAGCCAGCCTGATCATATGACTACTGATCTCCTGCTGGGTTAGTGATCACTACCCTATGATCACAATAGAGAAAAAGAAAGCAATTTTCATGATGTTTTCAAGCACTTCCTCACCATACATGCATATATAATAGAACAAAAACACCACTGTGGAAAAAGGAGTCCTTCCTCCACTTGTGGAGGTTTCACTTACAGGGCTGGATCCTCCTTCACTTCTTGCCATTTGAAGCCCCCCCCCCCCCCCCCCAGCTTTTCAGTGCACTTTAGACATGACTGAATAGGACTGGATTCTTCCAGGTTTGCCTTGGCAGAAAAGCTAGGTCAGCCTTTCTCAAATGGGTGTTCAGAAAATTTCGGGCTACAACTCTCAGCATTCATAACCTGGGGCTGATTGGGGCTGAAATCCAAAATATCTGCGGGGTACTAATTTGGGAAAGGCTGGACTAGATGTTTGGATGCTGGTAGGAACACTTCCAAAAATGCACAAGCAGAGCCACTGATAACACTGCCACAAGCAAACACAAGTGCACATCAGAGGGAAGTCGAGCCACAGCAGTGTGACCAACAGTGTTGATCATAAGGACTAGTTTGGAGTGGTGCAGCCTGTGAAGAGGCAGAGGCAAGCAAGGGGCCTAGTCTGAGAAAGCTGGGAGATGGGACTGAGAAGCCCTGAGGAACTCAGTTGACTTTTGAGCCTTATGCTATATTGCAGTCCTGTTGGGGATCAGCTGGGAGTCAGCAAGGCTCTCTCTTTCCCTAACCTTCTTTTCACAATGAACTGCTCAATTCAGCCTGAATGGGCTGTGCTTCCTGGGAAACAGCATTGATCAACACCCAACACTTTTGACCTGAGCAGTGAATGGCCACAGCCCGAGAGAGCTCTGAAGAAGTCTTCGTTTCAATAAAAATTGTTAGTTTTTTTGGGAGTAAAGTCTGTTTGAATCCATGAGGTACAGGCTGCTTTGGGCTCTTCTTTCTGTGACTTTGAACATTCAAAGTGTCAGTGGGAGCTGTACCTCCATGGTCAAGGATAAACTTTGCAAACAACAGGTCCTGGATGAAGACCACTCCATCTCCACATAAAAGTCTTACCAGGAATCTGTTTATGGCATTGGTGAGCTCCCCATTGTGAAACCTTGGGGACCTCCTTCCAATCTTGATAGGTAAAACTAGGCTAGATAGACCAATGTTCTGCTCTCAGCATCATATGGTTGGGGAAGAGCAGTGATATTACATGAGGCAGTAATGCATACATCTCAGACACAGCAAAGTAAGGGAGTTCACACATTATGTTGGAAGAGGTGATTTCTCCTCTGGGTGTACAGGTTGTAGATTCATTTGTGAGATAGGAGCAACATAATGGGGTGGATTACATTGTAGTAGTTTCTGTGAAAAAGGCAGAACCATGGCTTGGGAGAAGAACACTTGCATCATTCCCAACTTCAGTCGTGGTCATGTAAATCAGATAATTCCAAGTGTCAAGGGTGAGGCCTAGAGAGCTACCATCACATAGGATGGGCAATATGGAGCTATAATTTTTACCCAGTTCAAGATGCTTCTTATTATTGGCAACTCACAATGTACTTTTCCATTACTGCGGATAAGGAAATTAATTTTGTGCCTGTAAAAAACCTGTCCTTGTGTGATGTAACCTGGAAGTAGGTGCTAGATTTTGGGTATTGTTTGTCACCCTTTCAAGGAATTAAATAAACTATATACCCTGGAGGCAGGTTTTCTTAATTAAAATTGGTATACACCTGAAAAATGTAATGTATAAAATGGGCCCTGGTGCATGAGCTGCCATATTATAAATTCTCAGTTCAGCTTTGTTTTTATTTCTAATTATTCCATTATTTAGCACTAACGATCTACTACATCATGCTTAACAAAGCACAATGAACAACAAACATTAAATCTAGCATTTCATTTCAGAGGTCTCTATGAGCAAAGTCCTAAATAAGAATGTTGTAGGCAAAACATTCCTGAAATTTAGAAAAGCCATACAAGTTTATGCCATCACCTTATATCATTTGCTTTCTTTCTTTCTCTGTTCTTGAAAGTGAAATGTCGGTTTGCTTAAGCACAGCATAGAACACAGATGTATTCAAGAGCTTTGTCATTGTCTTGGAAAGTTAAGAATTCTTTGGGATTCCTTTTCTTTCAGCTTCTAAATCACAGTCATATGTCTTTATATTTTGGAGCGGCTTCTTGACATCTTACTATGATTGGAGTTACTTGAAATTTGTTTAACAGTCTTGCTGCATTTATTTCCAAAGAGGCCTGAAGCTGTGGAAACATTTAGTAAAGCGAGCAACTGGAACAACTAGTAACACATTTCACATGTTTCTTGCCCATATTTGTCATATTCTTTGAGAATAATTGAAACTCTAAAGAGAGTTTGCATTAAAGACTGGTGGCAGAAATTTAATTGAGAAAGCAATATTTATGTATGTATGTATTTAGTCCCTTCAAGGCCTTAAAAAGAATGGGGAGAAACTCTTTTCCCAAGGGCTAAACTAGATGCTGCATTAAAAGTAGTCTTCATGTTCCCATCTTTTTGTTTTTTATCTTTGTGTAAATGCAGTGAGACAAGTGATCTGGAGCATGACACAAGTGAGGCAGGGGCTATATGGGGCTATACCTCCCCCCTCAACTATATCTCACCCTAAATTCCATTCTCTCAAAGGGGGTGGGTAAAGACATGAACAAAATGCCATTGGTGCCAGCCAAATTTATCACTGGGAGGACATTTAAGGAAGAAGGGATGTTGCAGCCTTCTGAATTGAAAACAACTGGTTTTTCCTCAGCAGCACTTGTATTTCTGAACACCTCACTAGTTCTACGCACCAATAGATTGTTAAAAGAAACAGTTGAATAGGTCTCAGCACTAAGTATGAGCCTCATGTGCACTTTATGAACAGTGTAGCCTGAACTTCTCTTTTTCAAGGAAATATTTTCTTCTATTGTCATGGATCATCAGAGAAGTGAGGTGCTAGGAATGGATTTATTTTTATTTTTTTGGCAGAGAAGAAATCTAAAATGGCTGTCACTGTCTAAGTGCTTGTGTACTAGTGAGCAAAATGAAAATCCTGCCTAGGAATGCCAATATTTCCACCTTTTTATTTGGTTTTAACAGTAACTTGATTAGCAGACAATGAAGCTAACTAACTTCATGCCATGACATGCAGCACCGGTGGATCAAGCTGTTGTTGAATGTACAAAAACTGGCTATGGCAAAGCCTGGGGCTACTAAGTTATGTCAGAAATGATGCTCAAAGGATGAAAGTCCAATCCATAGTATGTGGCCGGGATCCAAGGAGCTACTTCAGGACCACCCAAGGCTTTGGGTGGCATTTTTGGCATCTCCTACCCCCATCAAATGGCTAGTTTTAATAGATTCCCATGCAATAAGACAAACTGCTTATAAAACTGTTCCCATTTTATGAGATGTTCTCCATGGACTGTTATCTGAAATGTAACAGAAGAAGGCTTACTTAGTGAAGTTTGCCACATCCATCCCAAATTCATGTAGCTGTCTCGCTGAGCTTTTCTGAGTAGCCTAGGGGTTGCTTTTACCTAACCCAGGGCATTAAAACTGGAACCCCTGGGGGTCTGCTATGATAAGTTTGCAAGACACTTTGAAGATAAAATTGCTCACCTTCATGCTGACCTGTGTAGTGTCTGCTGAAGTATTCATTCCATCATCCTTTCCTGTTGTGTTTCAGTGAGGAAGTGGACAAAATATTAACGTTTGTATGACCCACCACATGTGCTTTCAACATTTCCCCTTCAATGCTTATTCAAGCTAGCTGCAGAGGTCTGACTGGATAGATCAAGGGAATGGTGATTGCATCACTGTGTGATGGTGTGGTCCCTATTGTGTTGAAGGAAGTAGTGGGGTAGCCATTCCTGAAAGAAAACCTTCCTGGATCCAGAGATCTATTCCAACTATTGTTTGGTCACAAATATTCCATTCTGAATAATGTGCTCAAGAGAGAGGTGGAATCTCAGCTGCAGGTGCTCTTAAATGAAACTGATTGCCTGGGTCATTCTAGTCTGGGTTCTAACCCAGATATGGTGGCTCTCAGCAGCTTTTGATGTCATCACATCCTCATGGAGGCACTGTGTACAGTAGTTTGACTCATACATGTAGCATCTGTTCCAGAGGACAGCATTGGGAGATTGCAACCCAACCTCATAGCTGGTGAATTGTGGGGTTTCACAGAGCACCAAGTTGTCCCCAGTGTTATTTAATATATATATGAAACCATTGGGATAGGTCATCAGGAGATCTGGGCAAGCTGCCACCAGTACACTGATAACATGCTGCACTATTTCTTTGTGAGCTCTGAGTTAGGAGAGGATATGCATGTTCTAAACTGGCATCCAGCTGCAGTTGTGGCTTGAATGAGTGCTAACAACCTGAAGGTGAATCCTGATTAGTGTTGGTATCCCCATGGATTGATGGTTATTGGAATTGTGCTGTTTGCTAGTTCTGGATGAGGTTGTGTTTTCTTTGAAGGTGCAAATACATAGCTTGAGAGTTTTCCTGGATCCTTCTCTGCCCTAGGGGTCCAGATAAGTTCAGTGGTCTGATGTGCTCATTGCCAGCTTCTGTTGGTAAGGCAACTTTGCCCATTCTTGCATAGGGATAATCTAGGTACAGTGATCCGTGTACTGGTAACCATACAGTTACACCACTGTAATGTGTTCTGTGTGGAGCTGTCATTGGACCTGGTTCAGAAGCTGTAACTTATGCACAATGCAGCAACTAGAGTGCCCCCTGGGATACCCAGCCACGATCACATAAAAAGTCTATTAAATGCCACATAAGAATTATACCAGGTGCTCATTAGCTACCAAGACACATTCAAGGTGAAACCATTTGGGACTAGGGACTAGAATATCTAACAGATCACCTTCCCTTCTATGTACCCAACCAAACTTTAAGATAATCAAGGAAGCCTTGCTGTTCCAAAATTAATGGGATGTTGCCACAAGTACTTTGACAGTGGGCCTTTTAGGTAGTGACACCCAGACTTTGGATATTTTTCCTTGCAGGATACTTTCCTATTTGTAGAAAGGATACTTTCAGCAGGCAAAAAATGTATGATCTTTCATACGCCCCTGAAAATGTACTTGCTCACCCAGGCTTTCTCCTTCTCATAATTAATCATGCTGCTCCATCTTACTGCTCCTGTATAGTGTATATAATAATAATATACAAGTAATGCTGTAATTATGTACTACATAATATTGAATAATAATAATAATAATTGTACTTCTTGTGATTTTATATTATATTTTAAATGTGACTTTAATATTGATATGTAAACCACTTAGGAATTTTATTAAACTCAGTGGTATATATTACATATAAACAGATAAATGATGGAAGTCCACAGCTCTGTTGGGTATGCAGAACTGGCTGCGAGTTCTTTGGATTCAGACTTTTGCACTGGACAAGTGATGGGGCTGCTAATCAGATGATGTGAAAAAATAATGCAGCCTCAACGGATGCTTGTTTACTTGGAGGCAAGACCCACTTTGTCCTGCTATTCCAGGTGTTAGTTATCCTTGAAATTAGTGTCCCAAGCAAAGCTTTGACTTTTTAGTACAGGAATGTTAGCATGGTTTGTTTTTGTTTGTTTTGCTACCAGAGAGTAGAAGAAAAGGGAAACGCAACTGGCCATCATTTTCAGTGGAATCAGGACAGGAAAACTCATAGCTGTGTCCTTTTTTATGAGAGGCCTGGGAGCTGAATGGTCTTTTCTGGGATTCCATCTCTCTCTTGGAGCCATGTGTCAATAGCATTCTTGCCAACTCAGTACTTTTCCCACCAAATGTTGTGGGCTACATTCTTGGTTAGCATTCTATGAGAAACATGATAGTTCTCCTAAGAGAACTATCTGAATCAGCATGGAGCCTATGGGCTTGTGTATAGATGAGTGTATGTATGTGTGAATGCATATTCCCACATGTGCACAGCAGTGTGGCCCCTGGCTGCCCAACCACTACCTCAAGTGACCTTTGAGTCTAAGACTTATGAAGAGGCTAACTTTGCAGGCAGATGGCAGAGCTAGCTGACCAATAAGAATAGAAAAGTTAATCCGAAGGAATTGATTATACAATCCAGCATAAAATATCTGGCATGGGTACTTGACCCTTCTCACAAAAGGAGACTGTGGAGGGTAGGCGGGAGAGAAAGAGCAAGAGAGAAAGGGTCCATTGCTATTTTTATTGCTACAGTTCAGTGTAGCTGATTTTGCCCACTTCAAAACTTTAAATGTAACTGGTGATACCGAAGACATCAACTGCAACTTGGATTTCTATATTAAAGCATTCATTGTAAAAGATCGTTGCTATCTGACAGTAGAGAATGTTGGGGTTTTTTTCCTGCTTAAGCTGTTTTTATGTAGGGTATGCTTAGTGAGATTCCAGATTCCTCTCTATCTAGAAGCAAGTCCTATTAAGTTCAACATGGCTTACTCTCAGATAAGCAAATATAGAATTCTGACTGTCATTCCATTGTCAAAATACTCCAAAGCTACTTACTCCCAAGTAATCATATTGGTTTTCATGGGTTCCTTGAGAAATAAAAATCTATATATTTTTAAAGAGAGAATTCATGTTTTTGATTGTGATGCTTAAAAATAACACTGCTTTAAAAATATGGCTTGCCAATTCTTTGCAGTGAATGGTTTGAATATTTTCCAGTCACTGCATCTGATATGAGCATCAGTGAACAGTATCAGCTCTGGAGATTTCAATAAGAGCTGTTGCTAACACTTTCCATAATGGTCAAACTTCAGTGCTTACATGGCTATATACTGATCTAGGAGACACTTTATTTAAACACAGAAGACATTAAGAGTAAATAAAAGACAAATGGTAAAGCTTTGATCTGGGGAGACAGTGGGAGGAGGAGTTCCCCTCAAACATGAATAATAATTTAAAAGTATTTTCTTGAAGGAAATGAATGTTTTTTCATTGTGATAGAATTGCTGTAGTGTTTTATAAACCTACATTGAAACATTTTTAGTCCATTGTGCCAACCAATCTTCAGAATAAGGAAAAAAATAAAGGTTTAAATCATGCTTGAACAAATGATTTATTAAATTTGATGTAGGTCCAAAAAGTGGGTAAATACACAATTTTCATTTGTTGTAGTGCATTTAACACTTGCCTGACTCTCCAGTTACTAGCAAAAGATTATAATCTCAATTCTCATTTTCTGGCTCTTTTATGACTCTCTAGGGAAACACTGTGGTTGCTGTAGGTTTTTTTCCTCCCTGAATCAGCAGTATCAGGAAAGACTTATGTTACTAAAATATATAATGTAAAAATTAAAAAGAAAAGGAGAGAAAATTTAGAAATTTTCATGGGATGGAAAAAGGGAAGTAGTTTAAAGGGAAAGGCACACATAAAGACAGAGGGAGCTAAGCCTCTTACAATAGGGGCAGTCTGAAATAACCATGGTTTCTTCTTTGAGTCATGAGAATAGCTATTTTCTTGTTTAAAAGCTTAAAGAGCTATTAAGATGGGCAAATCACTGGTAAAACAGCTGGAAATGTAAATAGCAATTTAAACAGTCCATTGCCCCTCAATCCAAATGTGGAATGTGCAGATCTACTTCAAAAAAGTCCCTCTGGTTTTATTATATTGTCAAAGGTAAGAGGATTGAGTGGGGGACCCTTTTCTCAGTGGACTTGAATGGAGATGGTGTGCTTTATTTAGCAAATCCACTTTTTTTTTTTTTTGCAAGTGAGCAGACAGATCTCTAATTTTCACGCCATTCTCCCTTAGAGACCTCCTTCAATTGCACCATTCTTTCATTATGTGGAACTAATGAAGTGCTCTGCCGCCTTTAGCTCTCCAAAGAATCCATTGCTCCAGGAATATAGTACTTAAATAAAACATGTTTCGTTAGCTGACTTCAAAACAATATTCTTATAAAAAAGAAGGAAAGAGGGAGAAGGGAAGGAGACAAGGTGGAGAAGAGACCCAAAAATCACTAGTTGAAAGTGAGTGTATGTTAACAGAAGCTGTACAAAAAGACACCTTTTAAAAGATGGCAATACTCTGCAATGATATTGCCAGTTTGGGCCCTTAAAATCCATATAGTCTCGTAAATATCAACTTTGCAAAAACACATTGGCTTCCAAGTTTATTTCTGGTGAAGTAACTTGTTAAAATAAAGTCAAAGATCAAACCAAGCTACAGCATTATATATTTAGCAGCACAACTGTCAAGCTTTTTAAAAGATATTTTAAGAATAATTTCTTGCACTTTACACAATGCCTTTCATCTTTAAGACCTTTCATGCAAATACTTGCTTTATTTCACAAGTGACCATATTAATCATGGTTGCTTGAAGATCTCCTGTTCCCATGGATAGGTTTTCCTTTTAATACGCAACATTCCTCTCCTCATCTATCACTTCAAATCTGATAGAAAATTAGCATTATTTGCGTTGTTAAACACAAAACATTAATGATTTCCCGTCACAACTGAGGAGATAGACAGGAATAAATAGTTGTATATTGTTCGACAAACTTGTCCATTTTTCATTGTTCTCTCTCCAAGAAATAATTGCTATTCCCATCCTCCTTCACACCTACATTTTCTTTTAATTAGTCAGAGCTACATTTCCTTCCCCACAGCCTCCAAGGTCTATGCATCAAAAGGTAATATTGCTAAATGATCTTTCTATATGTATGTATTTGAGAGAGTTTCCCATTATGAGTGCTTATGTAAGACAAGGCCAAATTGTGGGAATCAAGATCCAAGCTTGGACTAGGCTTGGAACCCTGGGGAAAAAAAATGCAAACCCTTCATTTTTTATTAGTCTTCATCTTCCCTTGTGTTGCTTATCTTTTATTTAGTACTCAGCTCTAATCTGTAGCATATTGTATCTTGGCTTTAGCAGCTGAAATAATACTAGCATCTTGATTATTGCAGTGTTGGCAATGAGATGTCAGCTGGCTCAATTTCAGTAAAAACTAGAACAAACTATAATGTTTGCCTTTCTAAAACAACTGATATTTTTGGAAAGTGCTGTAATTGTGTTTTCAGCTAAAGATTTTTTTTAAGAGCATACTGTTTATTTTGTAAAAAAAATCCCACAATTCTGCCAATTTTGCTTCTGTGAAAAAATAAATATAACTGTGACTAGACACAAGAAAGGTAAAACACATTTCAAGAGACATCATGTCTGAATTTCTTCCTTTGTTAAAAATGTAGTGCAGCCCTAATTAGTAGCTGCTGTACCTTAATAATAAGCACATATTTTCAAATGCCAGGCCAACAAAGGCCTGGGAACTGGGAGGGCTGGTTCAATCTTCTTAAACACATACAGTTAGTCTAAGTCGCATGTTGTAATCTGAGTTTTGAACACTCAAGAGCTCAGTCCAATATCAGTTTTGAATTCTAACTTTAACAGAAATGATGCACACAGCAGTGGATGACATAAACTCATGCATGCTTCTGAGGAGACTGTTTTCTTAGTTCTGGAAGACAAGGTTATCCTGATTTCAGAAATGGTCACAAAGAGAAGCACTGCATAGGTAGAAACACCCTATGAAAGCATCACCAATAGCAATGCGTATGATATATCTATATAAAGTGATTATAGTGGAACTGCTCAGGATTTATACTTCCTCCAGAATAAATGACCTTTAATAAATATAGTCATGCATATGATATTTAATGAATCAGAAGAGGGAAGGTTTCAAAATGAAATATTCCCACTCATCTCAGAACAGACTGCACCTCTAAGCTTGTGCTGAAGGAATTTCAGTCTGTGGTTCTCTGTCTTGGATGGAATGGTGAGGTGGAGGGGACCACTGATGCAATGGTTTCCAAGTGCTTCTCCTGTAATGCAGAACCCAACCAGCACCTTCATTCATCAAGGTGCTACCCAGGAAGCACCCAGGACAATTGCTGAAATGTGGGCAGAACAATTCTCATTGTCATTATGAGCAGTGAAGCACTTTTACTTTGCTGTTAGGCCCTTGAGTAACCATCCAGCAGAGGTTGTATGTGTGTATACAGGGGTGGGTGTGACAAATGTATTATTAGGATCAGACAGTACTGGGAACTAGGGGAGTCTGCTAGAACACAAATGCTCATATTTGTACTCATATAGTTCCACTGAAGATGTCTAGAGCATCATTTAGTCTTGCTTTCTTGGATTAGTTTCACTTGATGCAGCCTGGGGCTGTGAACACAGTGCTGGGAAATGCTCAGCCAATCATCTATATGCTTCACCCTTACCAATTTTAGTTTTTAACATCAAGCTAGTGAAGAATGACTGGGCAGGGTAATCCTTCCTTGCAAAAGCAGGTAGCACCCACCACCTTAAGAGAGACAATTCTCTGATCCCTTCTGCAGAAACCAGTGAGAGATTGTAAGAACTATTCCTCAGTTGCTAATATCTGCTTCTGGGGCAAAGAGCTTGAGATGGTATTATCAGTTCAAATTCAGATGTCAGGAATTATTGGGCCTGTGGAGTGCTGCCACTTCGCTAGATGGGTTGGTGAAGATCTACCAGGCTACTGCTTGCAGGGTTGGCTATTGTACATATGAGTGTTTGCAGGATTACAGCTTGTCATTCAGGCAAGCCAGCTGGGAATCACAGGCAACTCTGTAAAAGGCTTCTCCTTGCTTCATCTTACCACAATAAACATTCATGGCTGTATTGTGTTTGATTTGCTGATTACCCTGCAATGTCTTTGTCTCTCTTTGACTCTTACCTGTTTTGACTCTACTTTTGCTCCTGCAGCATCCTCACCTGTGTTTGACCCTCTCTTGTTGTTGACCCTGTTCTAGCCTCTAAGTTACGCCTCCTATGCTATCTGACCCTTGCTGAGAACTTGTTCTCACCCTAACTCCATTGTCCTGAGCCTTAGTATTCTGGTCTAGATATATGTAATGCCCATGTCCTGGAGCTGATAATAGCCACTTTTGATATTTATGTCCTTTTCAATCTTAGGATTGACATGGGGTTTTCTTGATTGCTCTTATGAAAGGCTTTTGATGGGAGAGTGTTATCATGTTATTTTTCCTTGCTATCTTCACATCTTTAGATCCCCTCAGCATGGCCCAGCCAGATGGAAGTAGGAGACAATGTGATAGGAAGTTCCACTCCTGTCTGCAAGAAAATAACATTGAACAGACTGGTGGCCAACATCCTGTTCTTGGGCAAGGTGTTAGAGCGGGTGGTGGCGGGACAACTCCAAGCACTCTTGGATGAAACTGATTATCTGGACCCACTTCAGTCCGGCTTCAGACCCGGGTACGGTACTGAATCTGCCTTGGTTGCCCTGTATGATGACCTGTGCAAGGAGAAAGACAGGGGGAGTGTGTCCCTGTTGGTTCTCCTGGACCTCTCAGCGGCTTTCAATACCATTGACCATGGTATCCTTCTGATAGGCTTGCAGGATTGGGAGTTGGAGGCACTGCTTTGCAGTGGTTCCACTCCTATCTCAATGGCTAATTCCAGAAGGTGGTGCTGGGGGACTATGGCTCTGTGCCATGGCAGCTATGCCATGGAGTTCCGCAGGGGTCCATTTTGTCCCCCTGCTATTCAACATCTACATGAAACCGCTGAGAGAGGTCATTAGGAGGTGTGGGCTGCGGAATCATCAGTACGCTGATGATACCCAGCTCTACCTCTCGTTTTCCACTAATCTAGGTGAGGCAGTGGCTGTGCTGAACTGGTGCTTGGCCGAGGTAATGGAATGGATGAGGGCCA
>NW_025336334.1:820753-828938 GCF_004798865.1 Varanus komodoensis | reverse complement strand
CTCAGGAGGTGTGGGCTGCGGAATCATCAGTACGCTGATGATACCCAGCTCTACCTCTCGTTTTCCACTAATCTAGGTGAGGCAGTGGCTGTGCTGAACTGGTGCTTGGCCGAGGTAATGGAATGGATGAGGGCCAATAAACTGAAACTCAATCCAGACAAGACGGAGGTCCTGTTGGTAAGTGGGTTGGGCTTTGGGATGGGGGACCTCGACCTTGTCCTGAATGGGATTGCACTCCCTCTTAGGGACAGAGTTTGCAGCTTGGGAGTGCTCCTCGACCCAGAGCTGTCATTAGAAGCTCAAGTTACAGCGGTGGCGAGAAGCGCTTTCCTTCAGCTTCGGCTGATCCATCAGCTGCATCCCTACCTGGAGAATGATTGCCTGGCGACTGTGACACATGCATTGGTAACTTCCCGATTAGATTTCTGTAATGCGCTCTATGTGGGGCTGCCCTTGAAGACGGTCCGGATACTTCAGTTGGTGAAAAATATTGCTGCCAGGTTGCTGACGGGACTGGGCGTTGTTCTCATATAACTCCAGTCCTCCGTCAGCTTCACTGGCTCCCCATTGAAGTCCAGGCCCAATTCAAGATGTTGGTTATCACCTATAAAGCCCTCAACGGTTTGGGACCTGGTTATCTAAAGGAGTGCTTGTGTCCATATATGCCCTCCGGCCCCCTGAGATCGGCAGAGGAGGCCCTTCTCTGGGAGCCCTCTGTGAAGGATATTAGGAGGGTGAGTACCTGGAGACGGGCTTTCTCTGCGGTGGCACCCCACCTATGGAATGTGCTCCCCAGAGAGGTCCGCCTGGCGCTGTCGTTATTTGTTTTTCGGCACCAGGCCAAGACCTTTTTATTTAAACGACATTTTAATTGTTAATTGTTGTTTCTATTTATTGGTTTTATTCTATTGCCGAGATGCTCCGGATTTTTAATGTTTATTCTATGTTTGTTTATTCTGCTTTGTAAGTCGCCCTGAGGCTTTCTGCGACGGGGGTGGCATAAAAATGCTATAATAAATAAATAAAATAAACAGTTTTCTGCTTGCTCTCATGGCTATTATAGTGTGTCATCCTACAAGGTTCTACCTTGTATCCTATTGCTCCTTAACATCAACATGAATCTGGTGGATGCAGTTGCCAGAGGGTCATGCAGCAATGTCTCTGTATGTCATCTGTGTCAGGTGAGACTCTGCAGGTGCTGGGCAGAGTCCAGTTGGAGGTGACTAGATCAGGGCCAGTAATTTGAGTCCTCACGAGATTAAGATGAATAGATGGTTCTTCTTTGCTAGCTATGACCGTTCTTGAGAACGTTAGTCTGGTCATGGTGATTTATGCCCTGGTAAGCTCACAAATGGATTGTCATAATCTATGTGTAGGCAATCAGGGGGCTTCAACTGGTACAGAAAGCAGCTTTTGTGGGATCATATTACATTGGTTTTTAAAAAGCCACATTGCTTGTTTTTATATTTCTGAGTCCAGTTCAACATGCTGGTGATACATTTAAAGGTCTAACTGACTTGAGACCCAAATACATGAGAGAATATTTCCCTCTGCCAACCTCTTAAGAGCTTCAGAAGAGGAACTTTTCCTAATTTATTTGCCAGAAGAAGCTTCTGTCTAGGAACAAGGGAGACGAACTTCTCAGTGTGGTGTTCAGTCTCTGGAATCCTCTCCCTGTAGAAGTTCAACTGACACATTATTGTAATTTCAGCACTAGGTTAGAGATGTACTGCAGAACATATTCAAAAACGTAAATCTGTTAAAGTTAATGTCATAATTTGCCCAGACATCTGAAAATGTCAGAGCTGGTTTACGAGTAGTCTGCTCTGCTGTCTTTTTTTCCCCCTGTGCAATTAATGTTTTGCTGCATTGTGTTTATGTCATGCTCTAGCCTTTCATGCCACCTGTTTACTGTCGTGCACTAGGATGAAGAGCACATTAAAATGGTTTAATAATAAATACACATTTGCTTCTAACAGTGTAGTAATATTTATTGTGATATAAAGCAGGAAGTCATGGGACACAAACCAGAAGGTGTTCTAATTGCACAAAGTGCATTGCAATTAGTTCTTTCATAACCTCCAATACTAGTTGAATACTAAGTTTTAGATAAAGTGGGTTTACTTTTAAGATGAGGTAGCCAACCTTGCTGCTTTTACAGGAAAGAGCTTTGCCTCAGGATCAAACCATGGTCTGGCTGCTCATTCCCTTTGTAATCTGGGCCAGACTACCTTATAGGAGTAACACTGCATCTGACCTCAGTGCTGCTCCCAATAGCCCTTTTGTGGGAAAGCAATGACTGCTCCCAAAGACCCTCACTGGGCAGTAGGGGCAGCCATTTTTTCCTTTCAAGACTGTAGTATTGTACTGGAGACATTCCCTTCCAAATTAACCAAGGAACACTGCCAGGCTGGTGAGGCCAACCAACCAGTTGCTTAAAGTGGCAACAACACATTTTTATTTCTGTAAAAATGAAAACAAACCAAAGCCATTGAGGTGAGGGTTAAATCTGCTTAGAATGAGAATCACAGCTGTTCCTCTCTGCCAACTCCAGTTTAGTTCCAGTTTTTGATTATGCTACTGATTATGATGGACTATGGACAGCACTTTATGAAAACCGGGGTGCTGAATCACTTTTAGCCTAAGAGACAAATTTCCAAGATCTTCAGGTCACATCTTCAGGTGGGCAGGCCCAAAGGTAAAAGGGACAGGACCAAAATAGCAGCATATTATAGATTAAAGCTCTTAGTGCCAGAAACTAAGCCTTCTGAGAGCCATCTCAGATTCTTGAGGCCAGGGACAAGAAGTGCACAAAAACCCAGAAATCACCAAATGATCTTGGGTTCCAGGAAAAGGGTTGGGCCAAGAAATGGGGCATGGCCCCATGGGGAACCCCAGAGGACTGGATATGGAGTTTCTAAACCCTCATAGAAGGAGAAGAAGATCGTTCCGAATTTCTCATAAATTGATACAATGTATCGCCATGGTTCCAATTCGGACATAGTTCACTGATAGAACACCTGTTTTGCAAAGCACACAGTCCCAAAATCAGTAGCATCTGGCATCTTCAATGAAAGGGCCAGGTAGCAGATAATGGGGAAAGCTCTGCTATACAGCCTGAAAAACCACTGCCTGTCAAAGTGGACAATATGGGGCTAGATGGACCTATTGATCTCAATATAAGGCAGTTTCATAAATATGACTGCATTAGATTATGATTCTTCCTGTGATAGTTATATATTTTAGAGGCTACCCATGATCTAGTGTATAAGTGAAAATCTTTAGATGTTTTTCATGTCTGGGAGTCTTGTTCTTACTAATCCTACCTCCTCATATTTTCATCAGGTTACAAACACTGTACAATGTTGTCATAAGAAAAAGAAAGGGTAAAGGTGGAATCTAAATATAATTAATAAATATTATTTCCCCCATAGCTGCAGTGGTTCATTTTAAAATGGTGTAATATATCACATCCCCCCACCCCAATTCCAAGTAAGGATACATAAGAGCCATTAGGTGCTCAGAAGAAGGCGTTCCCCTGCAAGAAAATAAGTCTGCCTAGAGTTGATCCTGTTTGGCTATTGGCAAAACTTAGCTATATTGTGGTTAGTAGGACAGAGGTGCCAAACTGTAAGGAGTGCACTGATTGGATGGTCGCATCCAAAACAACAAGATAAAGAGTATACTTAGGATGTGCTTCTTCATTAGTAGTGCATAAATAATGATAAAGAAAAGGAATAATTGGAGGATGTCAACATAACTTTATGATACATTTTAACTGGATTGTGGAATTCATCTTACATTCTTTCCATTTGATCAGAATGATGAGCTTCATTTGGGAGAGGGGCAGTCAAACACACACTGAGTGGTATCACACAACACAAGCAAAACTCTGGGACAAGCCATGCAGTACTGCATGTTTGTGCAAGGGCCCCATGTGTCTGGCTAATTCAGTGTTCTGTGTACTAAATTTTACTCAAAGCACAACAGCAGACCTAGTGCTTGAGCAAGGTCTGTCCCCATATATAAAGCATCTCTACCTCATTCTTCAGCAGATTCGAAGGTTCCTGGAGTGGCTTACATAAGATCAGTAACAAACACTCCTTTGTACAGGATTACAGAGTTATTATTAAGACCAGCTTGAATTGGAGACCGTTGAGGACAAGAAGGAACCTGACAGATTTGGTTTCTCAGCAGACCTGATAGTACAGTCTTTGCTTTCTACTTCTCCCTTCTTCTGCAGCCTAAACCTAATGGAATAGCTGTTGCTGATGAATGGAGGAGGAACTTGACTTGACCTAACTCATGGAAACCATGAACCTGGGTTCAGGCAATACAACAAGGCTTGGTGGTACAAAGGACTAAAGAACAAACCATTATATCTTATCATGGCTTCTAAGACCAAACTTACCACAATGAAAGGCCATGTCTGGGTTCAGAAAACACAACAGTCCAACAATGGTAAAAAAAATCACCATAGCTTGTCATATTGTCTGAACCCAGCCCATGTCAAACTTTGGTAGTCCTGCTTAGCCTCATCTTGGAATTGTCTCAACTAGGAACAAGCAGTAGAGACAAACCAGAGTACCCAGGTTGAAGCTGAAGACTGACAAGGAATAAGGTCTAATGCATGGTAGAAGGTAAATAAGAAAGAGAACTAGGGAAAAATGGGATATGTGGATAGGGCAGCAAGAAATATGAGAGTGGAGAGGACCTTTCTCATTAAACTTCTTTGGAGTCATGTTTCATCTTCTCTGGTAGTTATCTACTATTCCACCATGACTATGGCAGGTCTCCATACTCCTTTCCAGAAAAGAATTTTGCCATTCCACAGAGAGGAGCAGAAAAATGTAGTAGTTCCTTGGCAATTGCCATCTGATCCCCCACCCCCACCCCCGCTTTTATTTGCTTTTATCAGCTAGATATGTGAGGGTTGCAGTAACATTTATTTGTGGCTTTTCATAGGCAATATCACTGCACAATTCCTCAACTTGATTCCTGGTGATTTCAAATACAGTTTGGGAATGTCCATTGATCCAAATTGCAGCAGCCAGATTTTTGTTGAGTGGTCACAGACCAAAGCATATAACATTATTTCATCAGTTGCCTGCTTGCTTTGGGGCTCAGTTTAAAGTACTGGCACTGTATATTAAAACTGTAAATAGCCTAGGAACGTATTACCTTAGAGACTGCTTGGTATTGTATAATACCCAGCTGGGCTCAGAGATCAGCCTCAGAAGCACTGTTCCCAGTAACATCTCAAGGTTTCAGTGAGCATCTGTGAAGGGCAGAGCCTTTTCACTGGTTGGTGACATGGCCTTGGAAGCTACTTCACGGTCAGTCACATTTGACTCCCTCTCTGAGTTCCTTTAGATCAGGGGTCTCAAACTCAACTTACCTGGGGGCCGCTGGAAGTAGAGTCTGGGTGAGGCTGGGCCGCATCAAGTATTCCACCACCGCGGTGGTGGTGGGCCGCTCATCCCACGGCTGGCCCGGGCGCCGCCGGCGCTTTGAAGGCTGCAGGGCCCCTCCCCTGTGCCCCACCCGTCCCGGCAATTGGCCCGCGGGCCGCGAGTTTGAGGCCCCTGCTTTAGATAAAAATTCAAAGCCTATGTGTTTAGGCAAGCTGCCTGTTGTTGTTACTGCCTCAGTTTTTTAGCTGCTTATTATATATTGTCTTTCAATTGCTTGTTTTTAATATGGTTATATTAATTGTATTTTAGGAACATATCTATTATTAAACAATGCCTGTGCAGTACTTTCCAGTGCTGTATGAGTGCAGAGTTAATTAGTTGGGTAATGCTTAGATGGTCGGGAATTCCAAAAACTGAACCTGTCAACAAATAGCTATATTGCAAATCTCTCTCTCTCTCTCTCTCTGTGTGTACAGGCATGTGTAACTGTATCCAATGTTAATCTAAACTGAGCCCCATTCATTTCAATAGGTATGCTCTAATATTAAATACTGCTCTCTTTATATATGTATATCACCAAATTCATATCCAGAACATTTGCTCTGCTGTAGCTAAGTAGTATTTTAGATGTGTCTGTTTCTTTAAAACATGAGATTTCTTTCTGACATAAATTGCAGTTCACTAGATGGAGCTCTAAGGTACCAGGTAACCTTCCCCAGGGACCCAAACAGAAGCTATGCTGGACATGCACAGAGAGATACCTCAGCAATAAACTCACAATGTTGTCTTTCTACATTTTTGCACCAAAGTATGCAGTAATAGAGAAAGAAACACTTTAGAGAGAAAAACTTACTAAATCTTGTTTTAAAACCGTATTAAAGAACTATTTTAAAAATTCAAAGAAGAGGTGCAAGCATTTGAGAAATGAATCTTGAGTTAATGAAGGTAAGGTAAATGGACACGAGAAATGGAGAATAAAATTCTGTTGATTTATTTAATAATTTAATCTTAAGGAGAATTTTAAAACACCATATCATTTTTTTTTCTCTTTAAATACCTGTATGTTGATCTCAGAATGCATTATGTATGATTTGTTTACATGGAATTTAATGATGTTATATTCAATTACTGTGCATATGTAATAATATAATTCATTTTATCCTTTCCTCTCCCAATAGTGTCAACTGGCCATTTACTACTATTTCCAGTTAAGGAGATAATATAAATGCATGTTGAACTACAGTGCCTTTGTCCTATGATAATCTTTTAAAACTAAAATGTATGCTATTATGTTCAAGGAAGAACCATTCACGCTCTGTTCTCAGACAATATTACTCATAATATTAACAAAAAGGAATTTAGGAAAACAAATCTGGAAGGAACAAGATTTTTATCCCTTTTGGAAAATTGTGGAATGAAGATCTTTCAAAGTGAATGTAAGATCCGTCAGTATTTTCACATAATCAGCTTTAACATTATTGTTACCTATGTTTAAAGAGAAATAACAAATTGAATCCTTTCCTCTCTGTGTTTGAAATATGGCTGCATTTTATCAATACATGGATAAGGAATCTTGACAATTTGATATTTCCTTGTTAAAATCAACACGAACTTTATCCCTTGACATTGCAGGAAATTAAAATACCCTAAGTGGGGGGTGTCCTTTTTAGCTCTGTTCAAACGTTATGGAAATCTAGTGGCTGGTATTAATGGTAATGACCTGAAGTAAGTGGAAAAGGCAGCACTAAGGGTTAGATGAGCCTGAAGGGGGAAAAAAAAAAAGAAAGAAAGAAAGAAAGACGAGGCATACAAAAAAGTTTTCTTTTAGTCTGTGCCCAGGAAGGAGGGGAGATCGCTCTTATTGGTTGTCAAGGAGATTTGTTGGGTTTGCTGGACTGTGGGGCTTCAAAGCCTCTTGCCTTTGGCTTGAGAGGAGCCATTTCTTTGCAAATCAAGCAGTCACTGAAACCCTTGAGAGAGGGAGAACAGAGGAGCTCTGAAAATGCTGAAGGCTGCAATCCTAAGACCAGTTATTAGGAAGTGAGTCCCACTGAACACAGTAAACATGCGTATGTCGGGGTACAGGGCCCATGAAAAGATAGCAGCTATACCTAGGGTAGCGGGGAGAGAAGACGCCAACAATTTTGGTCAAGCTTTTAGCTTGAAAAAAAAACAAGGAAAGCAAAAGTGTTGCTAGAAATGATAGCTGTTTTCTGGTAAGTCAAGAAATACAGGGGGTCATTTAAGGCAGCAAATCTAAAAAAGCTTCTGGTAAGACAGCAAAGAGTCCACAAACCTTCAATTTTCTCTCTGCCAGGTTATGCAATGGAACAATATTATGCACAATATTATATTATGATATAGTATCTTTATATAGCACATTTTAGATATTCAAAGCACCTCACATCCAAGGTTGCCAACATTCTTTTTACTGCTCCTCTGCCTTAGCAGCAGCCCAACAAAATTAGTATTTGAAGTTTTCTCCACTGCATCTCTCCATGCCAGGATAAGCTTCACCTCATAATATTAGGCTACTGTAAAAGACATGGGAACAGGAGCAGTGGAAAAATGATCAGTTGGCAACCCAATTTATAAACATAATCTCAACAAATTCTAACATTCCAGCTAGCTAAAATGAGTAGCTTGTTTTAAGGGTGTCCAGTGAGTTTCTGTGACTATACTAAGACTGAATCAAACCTTCCCAGGTCCCTCAGAGCTCATATTCTTAATCGCTATCCCATTTATTTAAACATTGGTTTGCATTAACAAGC
>NW_025336334.1:791370-820653 GCF_004798865.1 Varanus komodoensis | reverse complement strand
CCGATGAGCGATTGGCATTCCTCCTAGTCTGTCCCGCCCACCCTGCTGGTCCCTCTGCGAATCAGCGGGATGCTGTCAGCGCGTCAGTTTCTGTGGCTGCCCTCTGCCAGTCCCAAGCGCGTCTTCTTATCAAAGAAACACGCCAACTTGCCTTGAATCATATCATTATCATGGGGACTGCTTGTTTTGCATGGCACTTGTGTTTGGCTTTCGCCTTCTTCCACTCTGGCAGGTTTGCAGGAGGCAATGGAGTCCCAGGTAAGACAAGACAGAGATTTCTCCTTCCTTCCTTCCTTCCTTCCTTCCTTCCTTCTTGCTTTCCTACTTCTCTCTCTCCTTCTGTGCGCTAACTCTTTTTGGAAAAAAGCATATCCTCTGATGAAGGGACTACCTCTGCACCTCTTAAAGGTACTAGGCGGTTTTCTTTTCCCCCCTAAGTTTCTTGAAAAGTAGCACTGAAAATTTTTGTGGCTTTGTGTTTCTTTCTCCCCTCAGTATTCATTTCCCAAAATATCCTTTAGTTATTTTCAATTAGTACTTCTTTCTGAAGGGGTGAGATGCAGCATGACTGTTTAGTGGCAAACAAGTCAGCCTGTCTAGACAGATAAATATATTGGTTACTGCGCATCAATGCAGAACATTAATGATTTATTAACTGTAAGTCATTTTCTCTCTGCTCTCTCTCAGCCAGCATCCTGATCCATCCAAATTTTCACCGGACATACCTATAATGCTTAAGATATTGTATTTTTAAAGATGCTGCATACTTCTTTGATTTGGTTTCTGTGTGTAAAGGATAACTATCAAGTGGGATCTGAGAAGCAAAGTTATGTAGACTTTATCCTCTGCACCCATATAGAGAGCCAGTATCAACAGTGTGGTTAACTTGAGCTCGATGGTGTTGGTAGACACAAAAATATACGTTTTTCTCTTTCTAGACAAAGTATTTGGGTATTCTGACGGATCTATTAGTATTAGATGAGATAGCAACTGGATCTGTCAGTCTAGTTTGGAGTACAAAGAATCTTGTAAAGACCAGTTATTTTTCTTTTAATCCCATGCAATGAATGTTGCCCCTGCAGCCTTCCCCAACCTGGTACCCTTGAAATGTGTTAGACTACAATTCACATACTGGAAGGCTGCCCCAGAAGAGTAATTTTCAAACTGTGTCCAGCCACATGCTAGTGTGCTGAGAGAAATAACATAAATGAAAAGCTCTTGTGAATACTCAAGCCCCCATCCATGCTGCCCAGTATGTCTCTGCATAATCCACTGCTCTGACCTTGTCTCTTTTCAATCAGCCTCACAGGAGGCAGGTAATTCTGCCCCATCTCTGGATGTTGCATGACAAGCATTCAGTGACTTTGGATTCAGAGTCACAGCCAAATTACCTGACCTTAGAGTTGGTGGAACCAGAACAGCAACCTTACAAAGATACAGGGGTTGACCTCACAGGCAGGTAATTCTTACTTTTATACATTCTGAAAAGTAACCCTTTTTAGGGTGTAAGTGAAGTCCTTTGGAACAAAAGCACCTCAGTTATCAGAAGTTTAGAGACAGCTAGTATAGATAAAAAAAATCTAGTTATAGGTATCTGTTTCCCTATACACAGATGATGCCCCTAGAAATGTGGAAGGGTCAGGGATTAAAAAATTAATGTCTAAGCAACCTAGCAGGAGCCCTGCAATCAGGGAAGTTTTCGCCATTGGATTTGCCCTTTCCATTTGACTCATTGGCATTCACATGTCTGACTCTCAGGCATCTTGGGGTTGCTGTGAAATGTCCCTCTGGACTCAATGTGGTTGAGTTTTTTGACTGGGTTAGAAAGGAGCCCAGCTGTCACTTCTGCTGAGCTTGATGGGAGAGCTAGTTGCCCCTTTTAATGAGTGAAAAGTATGAACGTAGGCATTTGAACAAAAGTGCCGCCTTCTGCTTTATCCCCTGCCTGATTGAATGTATAGTGACATGTGTATGTGATCTGAACTGTGCCCTCAAAACCCCTAAGCGAATTTACCATTTTCTTTTTTTTTTAAATTGCAGCTAGTTCTGAACTGGCTGAGCAGTGAAAATAAATCACAAGAAAGAAGTCAATTAAAGCCACTCTTCTCCCCCCCCCCCCCCCATGTCAGTGGTGGAGAGGAGAGCAAACTTCTTTCCCTTTCAATATTGCTTTGTGAAACACAAGGTTACTTCAGTTTTTTATGTGTTTATTCAACATTTTACTTTTAAGATACTTAAAAGGTTCATTGGAAATAACATCCCTGCCTCTTGCATTTGTTTTATATTGCTCTCCTTTGCAAAGTTCTCTGATATGTGCCTGGTCACAATATCTGATTATTCCTGCTGCCTCCTAGCAGCCCCCTCATCTCCCCTCCTTGGTGACTTCGAAGAATCCTTGTTTTATCGCTGGAGATGGCTGAGTGAGCATTTCTGAAACAATTAGCGTTAGGATTTCAAGCTAACAATCATATTTTTCACTTTGGTGCACCTTTTCTTAGGATCTGTTAATCTATTTAATATGAAATGTACAACGCACTGATGGCAGGGGTGTCTCGTCTTTTTCTGATCTTCCCCTCTACCCCACAATCCATCTGTATTATAAATTCAATTTTTTGTATTTATTGGATTCTTGTTTTAGGGAGTTAATTGTTAGCCATATTATTATTCGTGATGGATATGCATCCAATAAGCTAAAGAGCCCCAGATGGGCCTCTGGCATTAAATTATGGGGAAATCCATTTAAAGCCTGTTCTTGCTAAAAGGCGGATTTGCCTGATTGACATTTAGGCAGTAATCAATAGCCTTGGGCCACTTTCTTCCATGAACACCAAGGTCTCCCAAGGCCTGGCTCTAATAGACAAATGTTCTTCCAAAGGGTCAGCTGTTTCCCACTCCTTTCCCCTTGGAATGACTCCTGCTTCTATTGGCAATATTTTTTTCAGAAGATTAACAAAAAAATGAGAAGATTGATGAGTTTCTCCTTGGTCCTTTACTTGCATATTTTATTATGTTTGCAGTTATTTCCTTCTTAATTTGTCAAGAGAAACAGTGAAGCATTTTTTTTCCTTTCTCTTTTGAAAACGAAAAAGAAGGGAAATTAGTACTTTTCTGCATTGGGATATCTGTAGGAGTGCTTACCTTTTTAACAATTCAGCACTAGGCATCTGTTTTCCCACTAGATAGAAAAAAGGTTTAGAAAGGCTGCTCTATTGAAATACACTTGGCAAGGGAAATGTGCTTTATGCACCTGACAATTTAAATGTTGTCCATCCATTCTTTGCCTCCAATATGGGAAATCCTCATAGCTGCTTTAGCTTCACAGATAGCAGGTTATCCAACTATTCCATACTTTTATGCTTCATTTCATGGTTAAATGCCATTATGTATATTCAGGGTCTTTGGCACTGTCATCATCCTAGGGTCCCTAAGAGAAATCTATAAATATTTACATTTTGTAGGTCACCCACACACACACACACACACACGGGTGTTGCATGTGTTACCTTGGGTTACTGGAGCACTGCTTTGGAAAGACTCTAGTGGTCAAAATATCTACAGAGAAACTCAAGTCCAGTGTTTCCAGATACTTCCTCTCATCCATACTTTTCCATTAACACGTACCAAGATATTCTGTCCTCTTGACTTGTGCTGTTGCCACCAATTAGTTTACATAGGACAACTGATCCAAAATACTGCTATAATGGTCCAGAGAGATCCTGTCTTTTGCCTTCAGGAGAGAGTAAAGTATTTGCTAGGTAGTTTTTTGTTTGTTTTTCATAACTATAAATTTTGGAAAGTGAGCAGTTTGGAAACCACATTTTGCTTTACACACCCTTACAATTTGACTAGGCTGGGCTTTGAAATCTCTGTTTTGCCATTAGCCAATGCAACTGTTGCTGGAAAAGAACACTCACCATCCAACTCCAAGATTTGCACAGCGAAAACAGCTGAGAACCTGTTTTAGTTTTATGAAGTTGGCATGGCTAATACTAGGGTTTGAGTGCTAGTGACAAATTCCACACACAGTTCTTCTATCCTAAAATGGATAAACTTATCATTGAGATGGGCAGACAACAAACATATGCCACACTCAGTGAAAGGTTTCATTTTCTTGTGGGTAGGTCTATTTGCAGTGATAAAGCAGCTTTTAAATCAAAGGTGCCTATCCATCAGATCTTGAACATGGATTCCCATATGAACTTCTATTGTTCTCATGAATGAATGCAGATGGTGGCTGTCATCACTTACACTACTCTCAACCCATTGTCTTTTGCGGGGGGGGGGGGCGGAATGAAATTTGAAGATGTAACCTGTGGTTTTGCTAACAAAAACAGCTGTGATGTGAATGTTTAATTTATATTTGCTTAAGAATTATTATAAGTGTGAGTAAGCTGCTAAATCAAGTAATAGTTGCATTGATTTAGTCCCTTGGTCTTGGTCAGATCACTTCCTGTTGAAATTTAGATTTATAGCAGCCTTCCCTTCTGTAAGCATGGAGAATGTATTTAGATTATCCTGCCTCCCAGAGGCTAATGGATCTGGATGTGTTCCAGAGAGTTCTGGGGGGCATTTCTAGCTGTCTCTTCTATTGAAAAGCTGGTTGATCTGTGGAATGCAGGAGTGACCCAAGCAATTGACATGATTGTTCCTGAGCACAATCTCAGAGGTAGAACTGGTCTGGCTCCATGGTATATCCCAGAGCTGAAACAAAATACTAGATGACTTGTGTGTAAATGGATGACAACTCCTCACAGATGCAGATGTATGTGCCTATATTCAGAAGCAATGAAGGCAGCAAATACACAGTATTTCTCTGCCTCTGCTGAATCCTCAATACTCTGCCTAGTGGATCTTTTAAAGCTTATACTTGGCTTATTATATTCTAGCCCAAGGGAGGCTGTAGACCCATAAGAAGTCTGAGATATGCTTTCAAGGTTCTTTCAAGATAAAGTCTCTTACATCTCTTAGAACTTGGTCTCCAGTAGGTGACTGAGATTCGGTATCCAGAGTGCAAGGCCCTCTGGTATTACTAAATGAATTTCAGTTGGTACAGCTTGAGGACATTGACAAGCTGCTTAGAAACATAGAAACAGCAAGTCAGAAGGGGTCTCCCAGGCCATCTAGTCTGATCCCCGGCTCCAGCCAGCTCTGCTCACGACATGCCCACCATGTGCATGTCCAGCCTATCTTTGAACACCCTCACCAATGGGGCCTCATCTACCTCCTGTGGAAGCCCATTCCATACCTTCGAGGTCCTAACTGTCAGGAAGTGCTTCCTGGCATGTAAATGGAACCTTGGTTCCCTGAGCTTTGCTCTGTTGGAGCACGTCCTGCCTTCCTCTGCAGGGGAGAACAGGTCTCTACCCATCTCCATGTGATATCCCCTCACATACCTGTATGTCACCAACATATCCCCTCTGAGTCTCCTCCAGGCTGAAGAGACCCAGTTCCCTCAGTCTCGCCTCATATGGTATCCCCTGCAAACCAGCCACCATGTGCACTCCTGCTTGGACTGGTTTGAGTGATCACTTCTGTACTGGATCTGTGTCCCTTGTGGCTTATGAATCATGCAGACCCCAAATGTTTTCAAAGGCTCTTGGACACTTCATGGGCCCTAGACAATGAGACCAAAGTGCAATCCAGCCTTGGATATTTTCCACATGCTAATTGTCCATTGTATTTTCATGAGATTTGTTTGTTTTGCATCCTTTTCTTCCTTGCAGTGTAAGACAATGTAGCAGTTATTTCATTTTATCTTTCCAACATCCTTGTGTCACAGATTTTAAACTGAGACGTGGTGCTGTTTAACTGTTGTACTACTTCACTACACTGGAAAGTACACTATTGTAGTACAAAAAGTCAACCATGACCAAGGTTTAAAACAGTGATTGATCTAAAAGAACTATAATATTTGAAGTCCATAAACTTTTATGAATGTAGTATCTGAAAACTGCTAAATTAACTACTTCTTCATGTTATACATATGGTCTATTCTGTGCATTTTAATCTGGCAGTACCTCAAGATGATTTACAGTATGAAAAAAGTTTAAGAAAATTGGTTCCAAGTGCCCCGGGGATGCCTGAAACTATGGACAATAGCAAAAACCATGCTGTATACTATACAATAGCAAGCAGGTGCCTGCAAGCTGTGAGCTACAAAATACATTCAAACTATATGCATTTCTTTCTCCCTGTTTGTTTGTTCTTACCTCAGCACTTTAAGACCTCCTTTGGCATTTATGCAGGGATGTGGTGGCACAGTGGGTGAAACGTGCAGCGTTCTGTGCACTTCGGTGTTTAGTCATGCTGGCCACATTACCAAGGAAACTGTCTGCGGACAAACTCTGGCTCTCTCGGCTAGGAAATGAAGATGAGCACCGCCTCCTAGAGTCAGACATGACTGGACTTTAATGTCATGGGGAAACCTTTACCTTTACCTTTTACCTTGGCACTTTATGACACTTTACTACTTCTCTTTGGTACTTTATAACTTCTCTTTTAGGCCAAGGTCAACCATGGTTAACTGAAACATGGTAACCAAGCCTATAGATATGGAGGGTCCTGCTGTGCAAGACATAATAAATTACTTATAGCAGTTGAACAATTGAAAAAGGTTATCCAAATGCTTTGCTTTAAAAAAATTACGTTTTGGTTACCTGCTGAAATGCCAGCAGAGAAGGAGTTTCCTTAGAGGGGTGTACCAAAGGAATGGTGCTTCAACTGAGAAAGCTCTGCCCTTTGTGACTGAGTCAGATATGACTGCATGGTCCATTCTTATCTATTCTGTTACTGAAAAAAAGGCACAAGGAACTGATGGAATCTGCACAGTTTTTAATTTTGAAAAATCTTTTCTTGCTTAGTTGGGACAACTTGTGATGTCCTTCACCTTAGACTTTTTTCTGCTTCTGAATTGATTGTAGGAGCATTAACACATCAGCCATTCTTTTTGTTTAGCACACCAAATTATATACTTCCGTTGTCTTTTCATTTCTTAAAGGAGGAAACATGTATGTTTAGTAGTTCCCTGAACTAAGTGTGATTCACTCAGGGGTGCTCCTTGAACACTGGTTGATTACGCAGATGCAAAAGTGATGTGGAAGAAGCAAGAGGGAGAACAACATGCCTGGCCCACTATGTCACCCCCCCCCAGTGGTCTTTGAGGAAAGGTACTTACTGACTGGTTTATATGGGGAATACCTGTCATCAAAGAAGCAAATGTACTGCATTAAACTAAAATGAAAAGGAAACAAAGTAGACATGAAGGGGTGCATATCATTCATAGTATTGTGTGACTATGGTTAACTATTTACACATCATCATCATCACCACCACCACCATCTCCTTTTCTATACCGCCCCACAGCCAAAGCTCTCCAGGCAGTTTAACATGCTGCAGTGTATTGGTAACTGGGACTGGAGGGGCAGGGGGATGTTTTTGTTTTAGCATTCTGTCATGCACCTGGGTGATTTTTCCGCACATTTACACCACGTTAGAAGCCTGGGGAAGCTTGACATCACAAACACGAACACACATGCCATGTGGCTGAAAGCTGTAGACCATGGATCTTCAAACTACGGCCCGTGGGCCGGATTCGGCCTGCCATGCCCATTTATCCAGCCCACCTCAGAGGTTTTGGACTCGCTGCGCCCGCCTCACCCTGCTCGCGTGCACAGGGAGGCAGCAGCTTGCTCATGCGGAGATTGTTTTGGATTCGCTCAAAGAAAATGATCTCCAAGCAAGCAAGCTGCTGCCTCATGTGCCCGCCTCTGCCCCACCACATGTGCCTGCCCCCGCCTCGCCTCATTGCACGCGCCTGTACCCACCCCCTTGCTGGCCCGCATGTGCCACCGGCATCTTTCAACTGGCCCCCTGCTGAAAAAGTTGGAGGACCCCTACTATAGACTTTCTATGCTGTCAGGGTTATATTAAAAACTAATTTTAATTGTTAAATTATTTGAATTAATAGGATTTTAAATTTTTAGCCGAGATGCACCAGGGGCTTTTAAGCAATTGTTATATTATTATTATTTATGTATTTATGTACTTTGTATTCTGTTGTGAGCCGCCCCGAGGCTTCATTGTGATGGGGGCGGCATAAAAATGTTTTAAATAAATAAATACTGCTATACAGTGGTACCTCGGCTCACAAACACCTCAGTTCACGACCAAATTGGGTCGCGAACAAAAATTTCATAAAAATTTTGAATCAGGTCGTGAACTCTGCATTGGGTGGCGACCGCGATCGCGGCCATTCCCCCCCCCCCACGAGTGGAGAGATGGCTGTGATTGTGCTGGGAGTGGGGGAGGGAGATGGCCGAGATCGTGCCCATCTTTCCTGCAGGAGCACACCTGTGATTGTGCCCGTCTTTCCTATTTGAGTGCAACCGCAATCTCTGCCATCTCCCCCACAGCACACCAGGATGACAGGCACGTGCAGGGATGATGGGCACGATCGCAGTCCTGCTGGGGGGCGGGGGGGAGATGGCTGGGCTCATGCATGGGAAGGGGAGGAGAGATGGCTGCAATCTTTGTTGCACTTTGTCACTTTGCTTCTTCACATTTTTCTGATTAAAAAAACAGTTACAGAACAGATTAACCTTATTTACTTTGAACCTTATGGGGAAATTTAACTTGGCTCATGACCAATTTGGGTCACGACCAGAGTCCGGAATAGATTAAGTTTGTGAGCCAAAGTACCACTGTATTTACAAGTAAGTCTGAAGTACAGCATATACAAGATATAGAGATGTTCCTGGGAATTTTCATCTATTACAAGGCAATGAATCTATTGCAAGATGATTACCAGTATTTGTATAACACTGTCAATATACTTGGTGATGTTTAGAGTAACATAAGCAAATCTTGAGTCTCTGCTAGATAATGATTATTTTGAACTTGAATATAATGTGTGGACAAAGGAATAGGCTTTTATTTTCAGTTTATTTTCACTTTTGTGCTGAAGTGTTTTTATATTATATTTTTGTCTGATAATCACAGTAATCCTGCAGGTGAATGACATACTAATTAGGAGTTCTAGACAAGCATCAGCCAGATTTACATTAAACCATTCCCTATGCTTATTGTTGCTAGCCAAATATAATATTAGTCATCAGAAAGGGAAAACAACCTTCACTCTAAATATAATGTAGGAGACTCATTATATTCTGAGCAGTGAGTACTTCTCCTGTGAGTTACTTCTTCTTTCAGTTCTAAGTCTGGTGGCCCTGTTACTAGATTAGTTGATGATTGGAAGACCCTTTAAGGGTATTTCTCCTACCATATCTTTTGTCTGACTAAGTACAAAATGCATGATATTCAAGGGAGAAATGCTCAGATACCTATCTTTCAGTGCTTTGTTTCTTTTAAGATACATACAAGCAGTTAGCAGGAAATGATCAGGTTTCCACTTCCATCTCTTTTAAAGACGCAGTACTTCTAAAGACAACAACATGCATGCATCTAATTTTGTGGAATATACACGTACTTAGTATTTTCTAGGCACACTTGATTTGCTAAAAAATATTGCATGAAATAGCCTCAATTTTGTGTAGTGAAAATGGTGTGAATATATGTTTATAAGGCATAAACCTAGTCAAGACCCTGGTGTGGATCTAGCTCTAGTAGCAGACATCTAGTTACATGTTACAACCTCTGGTGCCAAATGGAGATAATGTTCCATTAACATAAGAGATGCCCTGCTAGTTAAGTAGAGTCCATGTTACCTTTTTTCAGCACGACATGCATGTAAGTCTGTTCTTGCACACAGGTTTGTACATGTGTGATAACTAGAACTAATTTGGTAAAAGAGCCTCTCCAGGTGGAATCTCTCACAGGTTTTCTTAAGATGTCATGTTATTTTTCTTTCTTTCTATGTTGTATGTCACAGATGCTGATGAATGTACAGAAGGGACAGATGACTGCCACATTGATGCAATTTGTCAAAACACACCTAAGTCATACAAATGCATTTGCAAACCAGGGTATAAAGGAGAAGGAAAACAATGTGAAGGTAAGGTTAGCTGCTCTCTTATTCTGTCAAGCTACCCCACCCCATTTTATGTACCCTGCAATTGCTTTTGTGAATAGCGGAATTCCTGAACTGATTAATGCAGATTTACAGCTGCTTATCCTCAGATCCTAGGCTTACTGGAAAGAAGCCCCTGCTGCTTCTGCTAATTGTTCTGTGTCTAAACTGCAATGTTTCACATTCTGGGAAACCAAGTATAGCTTTAGCTGAAAACCTAGTGTGGGAAGCTGTGTATGTGGTAAGAATGTTTTGTGTGTATTCTGCGGGTGTATCCTTGCCTTATTTGGTTCATCATCAGGGTCAGCTGAGTCTCAGAAATCACCACTACTTAATGAAAGTAAAAGTCTACCTGGAAACCTGGGTATGTGACATTTGTATATGTTTGTGGGACTCATAGGCACTCAGAGTAGGCTCATCATTGCTCATGACATAAGGATTTGTCTGTGATAGCAAGAGCTCTGGGTATGCCTTTCTGTACTCCTGAGCTGGGACACAGCATGTGACATTGGCTGCAGAATTCTGTTTCCAAAGAAACAGGCTTTTCTTTTAGGAAAAAACCCTAACTATATGCCTGTTAAAATCTCAGAAGCAAGATAGGATTGGGAATGCTATAGGAGGTACCTAACAACTGAGGCCTAAGTATGCTGCTTTGCTCTTTCTCTCCCCATGATAAGCAAATCTAAAACTATTTTGAAAATAAAATAAATTCTGCAAACTTGTATAACTTGTGTATTTTGTATAGTAACAGAATAAGTCTTCTTGGTGTAAAGCCTTCTATGTTATTTTACTAGTTTGAAACACACCACTTTATTGATAAAGAAGGCATGATGTTATGGGTGACTTTTATACAAACCTAATAACTAAATAAATGTTTTAAAAGTTGATGTTATCTAACTTATTCTAGCTTCTTCATAGGGAAACTGTGTTATGTTTAACTGTTACATTTAACATAACACAGTTATGTTTAACTGTGTTAAACATAATGCAGACTCCAGCATATTAGCTGAGTACTTTGTTGAAATCCAGTATGCAGTTAATACCATTGTTATCCATTTTTACATCTGAAACAAAAATGCCCCTACTTGTTCAGGATCAAAACTACTTCCCTTAAAAAAAGACACATAAGAAAGGAGCTGGAAAGTTATGTTCTACTGAAATCTCCTTCTTGAAACAAAGATCTACACTGCTTCTGTGACCAGGTCCCATTTTTTCTCCCTCCTCCTCCTTTTTGTGGCCCACATAACTCCCCCACTCCCACAAATATTGTATGGCTAGTCCTAGACATTTCCTTTGCAGTGTAAACAGCAGTTTGCAACACTGAAACAAAATGAAATGTTCTCTACAGAAACACTTTTCATACACTCTCCAGAGTGGTAACTTCCCTGTTTTGGATCCTGAAACATATCTGCTGTTACTGAAAATCAGAAAATCATTATAATGGATGATTTAATGGACACTTAGATATTTATAGCGATCTCTTTCCTTTCTTACGGGATGTGCAATGAAAACAAGAGCAAGCTGGGATAAAGTAGGTATATTTTGCCCTGTGAGGAAAGCATTGATATTGTTAGTAGTGCACTGTTGCCTCCACTTATTTGTGTTGTTGACCAGTTGCAAGTAAGTTTCTTTGTAGAGACATACCAACATCCAAAAATGACAGGCGGTATCCTGCAAATTATGTTAAATCCACTAAAACATCAGTCAACTTTTCAGTTAAGTTACCACATGTGATTTCCTGCAAAACCCCAAACCTTCTTTCTCTCACCTACCTTTTTGCCAGCTTATTACAGTTGTTATATCCTGCTATTGATCAGGAATTGTAACATTCTGATGTTCTCCTAAATATAATGAGAATAAATACATTCACGCAATGAGTATTTCCATATTTTAAGGCTGGCATCATAGATTTAAACATATTTTAGAATTTTTATCTCAATTAGTTTGTAGCTGGCCTTTTGCAATCTTCCAGAGAAGCAATGCTCTTATAAAGAGTTTCCCTTGGTACTAGCAGCTCAGTTCTTGCAAATTCTGTTTATCTTTATTTTGAAAAATATTGCTTAAGAATCAAAATTGAAGGATACAACACTTTTTAGAATTATACATTAAACTTAATACAGGCAAAGTTATATTTAAGGTGCCTCCCAGATTAGCAAGGGGTCATGATAAGTCATAATGCAGTATACTGTAGTATGACAATACAGTCCATTGTGTTATTTGGGCAGCCTACTGCCTGAAGCAGTTTATGTAGATCTAGCTTCAGCTGAGCTATAGAGAAATATATTTCTATCTAACTGAAATGGTATAAACTACTAATTGAGAATTTTATCCACTTCAGACAGCATATTAAGGCATACAAATGTGTTTCTAAACCTGTGTTATCATACAGATTTGCTCAAAGAGCTGGCATTGGCTTTAGATTCCTGTTGAGTGTGCACTTGGTGGCAAATCCAAGCTTGTTATTGGAAAAGCTGCAGAAATCTTGCTAAGTGTGATTTAAACATCAGCTCCTGAAACAAAAGGGGAATATTTCTGTAAAAGTTTAATCAATTTCCTATCATCCCCCATACGTAGCCCTGCAAACTAATCTTCCTAATCTTTAAGAACTGGTGTTTTATTGAAACATTGGAACTAAGGCAGCATATTCTTTCCAAAACTCTTCATGTTATCTGTTTTCAAAATTATGACTATTTTTAGGAGAAAGAGGGGGAAATACAAAGAAAATTTTCTGTTCAGCTCTGAATTGCAATCTTGGAAGAGTACATTTACACAATGTAAACATACATTGTCTATCTTTTCTTAAACTTGCTTTATTGATGCTGTCAAGAACTGTCAAGAACTCCATAGATCTCTGAGTTTGGCAGTACTTCATCCTTTGGAATTCATCCAGTAGCCACAGAACTCCACATAATTTTGTCTGCATTGTCTATAGACGGGCAACTACTACATCATGTTTAGAACAGAAGAGCAAACTTGCTTAAAATTATGTGCACAATTGTATAGAAGATGCATATGGCACGCTAATGTTGCTTTATTTTCATATTTTTAATATATAGTGAGTTGGAACAGGCAGCACAGTGAGGTGAGATGTTAGAGGATATATGCCTGCTGGCCTCCATTTTTGAGACCTTGTGGAGAACGGGTGAAGTTCCAGAGGACTGGAGGGTGGCATCAGTGGTCCCAATTTTCAAAAAGGGTAGTAGAAAGGACATGGGGAATTATAGACTGGTTAGCCTTACGTCCATTGTAGGAAAAACAATGGAAAGGCTCATAATAGAGAGAGATCTAGTGATGCTAGATAGGGAAGGGAGGCTGACAGCCACACAACATGTCTTTGGTAAAAACAGGTCCTGCCAGAAAAACCTTGTGGAATTCTATGACAAGGTTTTGCGATGGCTAGATGGAGGGGATGCAGTGGATGTGGTTTACCTGGATTTCAGCAAGGCCTTTGACAAAGTGTCCCATGATATCCTGGTGGAGAAAGTGAGGAGTTTTGGGATACACCAAAGCACTGTCCGGTGGATTAGGGCATGGTTGACTGACCGAAAACAGAAGGTAACCATTAACGGGGAATCATCAGAATGGCGGCCAGTGACAAGCGGGGTCCCCCAGGGCTCTGTCCTGGGGCTGATCCTGTTTAATCTTTTCATTAATGACATGGAAGAAGGGGTGAACAGTCTGCTGATCAAATTCGCAGACGACACTAAAACTGGGGCAGTGGCCACAACTGAGGAGCAGGTACTCCAGATCCAAAAGGATCTGGACAGACTATGGAAGTGGGCAGGAGACAACAGGATGGCGTTCAATGTGGATAAGTGCAAGGTCTTGCACTTGGGGCATAGGAATAGCTGTCATAAGTACAGGTTAGGTGATAAGTGGCTGGAGAGCAGCCCTTGTGAAAGGGACCTCGGGGTACTGGTTGACTGCAGGCTAAACATGAGTCGGCAGTGTGATGCGGTGGTCAAGAGGGCGAATGCCACCCTTGGTTGCATAGCCAGAAGTGTGGCTTCTAGATCAAGAGAGGTATTACTACCACTCTACACGACTCTAGTGCGCCCGCAACTGGAGTATTGTGTTCAGTTTTGGGCCCCTCATTACAGAAAGGATATAGCCAGTTTGGAGTCAGTGCAGCCAGCGTAGGGCCACAAGGTTGGTGGCCGGTTTGCAGGGGATGCCGTATGAGGCGAGACTGAGGGAACTGGGTCTCTTCAGCCTGGAGAAGAAGAGACTCAGAGGGGATCTGTTGGCAACATACAGGTATGTGAGGGGATGTCACATGGAGATGGGTAGAGACCTGTTCTCCCCTGCAGAGGAAAACAGAACGCGCTCCAACGGAGCAAAGCTCAGGGAGCCAACGTTTTGTTTGGATGCCAGGAAGCACTTCCTGACAGTCAGGACCCCAAGGGTGTGGAATGGGCTTCCAAGAGAGGTCGTTGAGGCCCCATCGGTGCGGGTGTTCAAGGATAGGCTGGACGTCCACATGGTGGGCATGTCGTGAGCGGAGCCGACTGGTGCTGGAGGTCAGACTAGATGGCCCGGGAGACCCCTTTTGACTCGCTCTGTTTTCTATGTTTCTATATCTTTGTACATTATGTGGCTATCACCTCCATCCCCTGAGCTGGTCTGCTTCCTTCAGGTGCAGTAGAAGGGGCTGTCCCATTGCCAGTACTGTACAGTGGTACCTCGGCTCACAAACGCCTCAGTTCATGACCAAATTGGGTTGCAAACAAAAATTTAAGAAAAATTTTTACGCAGGTTGTGAACTCTGCATTGGGTGATTATTGTAAGTGCGCCCATCTCCCCTCCCCCCGAGTGTGTACACAAGTGCGCCCGTCTCCCCTGAGCGTGCCCATGATTGCCCCTGTCCCCTGCCTGAGCCCACCTGCGATCGCTTTGCAGGGGTTCTGTTCCAACCTGGCTGACTGTGTCCAGAAGTTGGTACTGGGAGATAGTTGTTATCCCATGGCATTCTGCAGGGCTCTATAATATACTCCCATGCTGTTCAACATTTACATGAAACTGCTGGGAGAAGTCTCAGCAGTATGTATGTTGATGATACTCAGCTCTACCTCTTGTTTACATCTGATCCAGGTGAGGCAGTCTCTGTCCTGAACTAGTTCCTGGGCTCAATAATGAACTGGATGAGGGTCAATAAACAAACTCAATCCAGGCAAGACAGAAGTGCTCTTGATTGCCAGTTGTAGCCCAGACCTAATTTAAAGTGCTTGTTTTGATAAATAAAGCCCTAAATGGCTTAGAATGTGGATACCTAAAGGACCATCTGCTCCGTACATACCTACCCACCCATTAAGATCTGGATCGGAGGTCCTTCTAAAAGAGTTGCCCCTTAAGGAGGTAAAGGTGACAATAAATAGAAGACAGGTCTTATCAGTGGCTGCCTCTGAATTTTGGAACAGGCTCCCCAAAGAAATTCACCTGGTACCCACCTTATTTTCATTTTGGTACCAAGTGAAGACAGTTCTTTTCTATGAATTCTTCCAAGAACAGTCTTGAAATTTGTTTTTCTATTCTGGCTTCTGTTGTTCTGCTTACTTGTGTGTACTTGAGAGCCAGTGTGGTGTATTGGTTAAGAGCATGGGACTGGGACTCAGATGATCTGGGTTCTAGTCCCCGCTCAGCCATAGAGCCAACTGGGTGACTTTGGGCCAGTCACAGACTCTCAGCCCAACCTACCTCACAGGGTTGTTGTTGTTGGGATAAGATGGAGGAGGAGATGTAAGCTGCCTTGAGCCCTTGAGGCTTCAGCAATGGGTGCGGCATAGAAATGTTATAAATAAATAAATAAATAAATAAATAAATAAATAAATAAATCTGTAGGGAAAAGGCAGGATATAAATCAAAAAATAAATAAATAAATTTATTTTTAACTTTTTATAGAAATTTTAACTGCTTTTATTCTTGTTTTGTAGTATTTTACTGTAATCCACCTAGAGAATCCATCTGAATTAGTGGACAGCATACAGATTCATAAATAAATATTGGTTGGCAGTAATGGTTACAGTTCTCCCTCTTGGATGCATACTTTAAACTAGTAAGGGGGTTTGAGTGTGTCAGGGAAGCTGAGAACAATGCTGCCAGGAGACCAGACTCTCACTAGGATGGTATCCTAGCAGGGTCCCCCAAGGATCACCCAAGGCAGAATGTTCAAAGCAGAAACAGCAGACTAAGGTGCATCCACCTCTGCAGGAGTGATAGTCAAAACAGCAGAAGAGAACGGATATGTCTAATGATGAAGGGAGCAGAGAAGCTCCTGAAGGACAGCTACTTGAAGGGCAGCTACTGGGCAGTAGCAGAAGCAGATGATGACATTTGCAGAGGAACTTTCACAGGCAAGTTAAGTCTGGTTAGTAGTGCACTGAAGAAGGCAATGGTCAATCGCTGTTGTATATTCTTACCATGAAAACCTATGATTAAATAATCCAAAATGAAACAAGACAAGTTTCAGAAATGAGACTGCCAAGGTTGGAAGGCACTAAGCCAGCTACTGGGGAGGAACAAAGGACAAATATGAATAATGCTTTTATTACTGATGCAGCTAGATCAAAGACAAAAGGAGGTCTAATGTCTGACATGCACAAGTCCGATGCTGCATAACACATACAATTGGAACATGGAATGTGCAGAGTATGAATCAAAACAAACTGGAAACTATAAAGGAAGAAATGGAACACTTAAACACTGCAGTACTTGTGAGCAAAGCAAAGTGGACTGGAATGGGACATTCTCAGTCAGACAAGCACAAAGTGTTTTACTTGACAAACTGTAAATGACAAACTCAGAAGAAATGGAGTCGCTCTAATACTTTGGCAAGAAGTAGCACAGGCAGTAAGGGGCTCTCATGCAAAGTCCAACTGGATAATATCAATCAGAATTTTTGGAAAACCTATCAGTGGAGTCATCTTTTAAGAATATGCTGTAACAACAGATGCTGAAGAAGAAGAAATTAAAAAACGTTTATGCAGACATCAAGAGGAAAGTGATAACACATCATATTTGCCTTACCGGACTCAATTGATCATGAACCAGAACTGTGGATTGAAACAGAGACATTAATAGAGAAGAATGTGAAAAGAAAATTCCTCTAGCAAAAATTTAAAAAAGGCCTAGATGGATGAAAGAAGAAACACTTACAATTTCTAATGACAGGTAAGAACCAAAAAATGAATTGTAACAGAAATGGGGTCAAAATCCTTCATGCTACTTTTCAATGACTATCATGTAGAGACAAAAAGAACTATTACAGTGACCAGTGCAGAGAAACAGAAAAGAACAGCAAAAGAGAGAGAAAAAGAAAAAACAAACAAGAGGCCTCCTTCAGAAGATTCAGGAAATTAAAGGAAAATGCAAACTTAGATTAGGAAGACTGTGATCATATCTCAAATATACATTGACTACTGGAGCCCATGAAAGAATTTCAGCATATCAGTCTGTGCTTTATAGACTACAGCAGAGCTTTGAACTGTGTGGATAATGAGAAGCTATGGATGGTTCTGAAAGAAATGGGTGTGTGTCAGCATTTGATCATTCTGATGCACAACCTGTAGAAATACTATTGTTAGGACAGACTATGAAAAAACAGAACGGCTTCCTATAGCAAAGGGATATTTTATCTTTCTATCTGTTCTATCTGTAGTAAAAGCATGTCATAAAGAAAGCAGGAGGATCAGAGTAAGGAGTAAAAATTGGCGTAAGATACAAAATTCCTGTAAGCTATGCAGGTGATATCTATTATGAGCTGCAAGCAGCAGTGAATTAAAGCAACTCCTAATGAAAGTGAAAGAAGAAATTGAAAGGCAAGAGTGCAGCTGAACATTAAGGAAACAAAATCATGGCTATCATGACTTGACTGTCAACAATAAAGACACTGAAATTGTGAAAGATTTTGCACACCTTGGCTTAATCACCAATTAAAAGAGAGAGTGCAGCCATGAAATTTGAATAACACTGAGACTTGGAAGGGAGGCCATGAAGGAACTAGAAAATAACACCAATTAATGGATGTTTCATTGATGAGCAAGGCAGATATATTCCATATAGGTGTATTCCAAATCACATTTATTTATTTATTTGGAATGTTTTTATCCCGTCCTACACAACACAATTGTCCCAGGATGGCTTACAATATAAATAAGCAATAAATACACACACAGTATACATACTAAATACACACATAGTATACATAAATACTATGTATAGGTGTGAAAGCCTGGACAGTGAAGAAACCTAACAGGAATAAAACTGATGCATGCAAAATACGGTGCTGGAGGAGAGCTTTGTGAATATCCTGGACTGACACAATGACAAACTTGTATTTGCATATACATTTTTACTCAGATTTTTTTTTTGTTTTGGCAAATGTTAATACTGAAATCAGCACAGTGCTTTTAAAGAAGATATGTGACTTTTCTTCACTGGTAAATGCAGTTAGCATTTCTATAAATGCCTCTGCAATCACAGGCTAGAACAGTTGTGCAATATTTTGTGCAATATAGGGTTGGTCCATTAAAAAGAATAAACATTGCTTTATTAAAGTGTACAATAAAAATAAGCACAAAACTTTCTATTCTCTAAGGGCATTGAAAATGCTTGCTAAAGCGCCCATTTTCATGGTCACTATATTATTTCTATCTCAGGTTCCAATTTGACCAATATTTTTTTAAATGTAGTTATCAGTGTTCTAGTCTCTTGGATCTCCTATTCTTTGGAAGTGAGCTTTCCCCTTTTGCAACCATAGAGACAGAATGAGAATATATATATATATATATATATATATATATATATATATGCGCTTTCTCCCCACCCCCACTCCATGTCTTTCAAAGAATTTATTCTACACTCTCAAGAAAACCTATTTCAGGCTGTAGCTACATTGAGCCAGTATCCTCAGTGTTGATGCTTGTAGCTAGGTCAGTCAGCCACATCAAAAGCTTCCTTGCATCTTAAAACTGCCCATATATTAGATGCTGATTTCTGTTTAATGGTAGACCTGGCTGCAATCCATGCTTATTTAATGCATAACTTTCTTTCTGTCCCTACGTACCTCGGGTCTCTTAAAAGAGGGCTCTGTGAGGAATTAAAGCAAGAGATTACTCTGCAGAAAACCATGTATGAAATAGAATTTGCATGACTAATTTTAAACTTTCATACGTGATGTTATTTAACATCTGAGAGTGAATAGGTAAGAGAAGTTGGCCGAACTTTGAAGCATTATATATCTGATATTTTAATACCTTACCAGGAATTACATGGTTCATTTAATATTTGCATTAAATATTAAAGGGGAGTTACATTCTCTGTTGTACTGAGTGAGGTTTATAGGGAAGCCATCTTGATTTCAACCCAGTAGCTCCTGTGTGCACAGAGTAATTTATGGAACCAGGAGGTGTCCCATTCATTTCAATATTAGGAACAGTTTTGTGCAATCATGTTCTAGTGCTTCTGAATTCTTGAAGTAGGAGTTACTTGTTGACCTAAACAGAGGAGAAGCAGCAGGAGGATGAGATGCCATTCTGTGAACCTGGGAATTGCAGTTTATACTTTTCAGGTGAGAAATGCACCTTTGAACAGACCACCCACCAGCCAAAGCTGTTTTTTCTCTTTAAAGTCATTATTGGAGAAGACAGAAAATGCAGTCAGGGGACATTTTATAACAACACAAGGCACAGGTTGCAGAATGCTGCCCCTTTAAATCCTCTTCAGCTGCCTCTGGGACAGAACTCAGGCAGCCATCAGGTCTTATTTAGGGATATACAGGCTCCGCTGAGTTCTGAAATCCATTTATATCTCACAGCTCCTTAGAGCTACCTTGGTTCCAGGTCGTGATTTTTTGGAGTCCTTGACCAAACTATTTGAAATGGGAATTCTCAGACTATTCCTTTGCTACTTCCATTCCTATGGGTCTCTTTCAAGTCAATTCTTTCCCCTGGCCAGCTCCCAATAAGTTTTGTCTAATACCTTTTAGTATGAACATGCCATAAAAATGTAGAGCCATGGACTGAGAAGCTTGTGGTTAGACTTGAACTTGTATGTACATTGGAACTATCAGTATTCTTAATTCAGAAGATACTTTATACTTTATGTTACTAGTTCACTGGCTATGATGAAACCCTATTTTTCATGCCCCCCGCATCCCTGGGGGGCAGCTTTTGCAATGAGGAAAAGGATTAGGAGTATCTACCCTACCCTGAATCAAAAGCATGGTAACATGTGAAGGGAAAATGTATTTCTGTGGCCCTATGGTACCTGAAAGACCTGGTCAGCAATGGCTCCAAGCCGAGGTCCCTTTCCTCATTGCAGCCACTGAATAATTTTAATTTCCCTTTTCTGCACTTTTTCTACTTTGTAGTATATCTGTTTTGAGATGGAATATAACAACCTGGTGCCCTCCAGACTATAAATATTTTCAGCCACAGCCATCATGACCAACACACAGGAATTATAGGAATTGTAAGCCAAAACATCTGGAAGGCACTGGTTGGTTGTTGGGTTGTGAACTATGGGTTGTTTATGGTTAATTAATCATGATTTGTTAATACAGCTGGGTTCAGACAACACAATAACTGATGTTTCAACAACGCATGATTCAGCAGTAGTCCACACTCAACCTATTTTCAGTTCCTAAATGTGACTTACCATGTTACCTGAACCCAAACAATGTTGCAGGGTCAAGTACTTGATTACATCAGTTCAGCTACCTCATTCCCATTTCCCCTGATTTCCACAGGTTTTTCTCTTTCTCCCACTCTAGCATTCACTCAGTATTGTGGGCACACTGAGCATGTCCAGTCCCCATTGGTTTGATTTGAATTTCCCCATCTCCTACATTTTAGAGTTGCTTTGCTTTTGCTTTTTTTTTTTTTTTTTTTGCAGTAGGCATGCTCATGGCCAGTTTTAGCTATGCTAAAAGTCCTTTGTTGTACAGCTTTACTTTCTTACTTGGGAACATTTTAAAATAACCTCAAGCATGGACCTCGAACTGACCTATCCAGACAATAAGAATATCCTTTCTGTACCTTCTGTTTATGTACATATCTCTTTCTCTCTTTTAACTTATTCCACTATATTTCTCCTAGTCACCTGGTTATAAGTCCTTCCCTCACATGCACATGCATAACTCAGTCAACAAACATTTTTCACACCATTAGGCTTTCCTATCTCCAAAGATTGTTTGCATATCTGCAAAGATCAAGGTTAGCTGAGTCTGCTGTGTACAAATGGTGCAGTTTTGCCTCCAATTCCACAAGACTTGCTATTACAAAGAATGATGCTACTGACCTATTTTACAGAGCTGTTGTAAATCTTACTGGATGAGAAATGCACCACATAGCTTATAATTAAGATAAGAATTTATAATTTGGTAAATAAAGAAGCTTCTGATTATATTAAAACATGGGAAGTCCAATGCTATGCTTAATTACTTGGATGAAATTTCTAGATTTACCTGTAAGGATTGCTGCCACAAATTAAATATCCTAAATCAAATTTGTTTGAGGATATTTCAGTTTATTTACAGATTTCCTTGGAAGTGGAAAAGGAGCTGCGCCTTTTTTCAATGTATATATGTTGAGGAGTAACAACAGAAGCTCATGAAGCATGTTGGCAGCAGAGTGAAAGCCTCCTCTGCTCAAAAAGAGAAGACTAAATCTGTGGCCAGGAGGTCAAATTTACAAAACCACAGACACAAATAGCACAGAGGTATTGATTTCCACTTAATACCATACTTCAAGTCAGACAACCTAAGAGCTATTTTGCAAGTTGTGGATCTGTCCCTGAAGGCAAAGAGGAATTCATATAGCAAGGTATGCCAAAAGAGATCAATATGCCAGTAAACCAGAGCTTCTCTAAATGAATTATTCCATCTGCTTAAAGCAGGATTGTTTCAAATGGTTTTGTGATGTGTTGCCCATTCATTATCTGAAGTATGAGAATGCATTATAGTATAATTGGCCAAAGGGCCTTTACATTTGTCCAGTAAGACAGCACCAACTGCAGTGCCTATATAGAATCCAAATACCTGCATTAACTTTCTAGAAGAGAATCTTCTGACTACAAAACAAGTCTTTAAAAAATGCATGGTAGCCCCCCCAGTCTACCTTTGGGCTTTTAAGTGAATACTGTATGCTGAGTTGCAAGGCTGGTTAATTCAGAAGTGTTGTTTCCACTGAATTTGGGTTGAAAGTACTATTCTGTATCCATCAGAGCACACACAAGGAATAATAATTGCTCATGATCTTTCATAAAATTTGTTTTTCAAGATAGCGTGTTATATTTGTATTGAACAGGTTGCACAAACGAAAGATCCTGCTGATAAACTTGGAAGAAAATGCATATAAAACCTATCTTGTAGTGAACTAAGTTGTTTTATAGTACAGTGGTACCTTGGCTCACGAACTTAATCCGTTCCAGGACTCTGGTCATGACCCAAATTGGTCGTGAGCCAAGTTAAAATTTCCCATAAGGTTCAATATAAATAAGGTTAATTCATTCTGTAACAATTTTTTAAATCAGAAAAATGTGAAGCAAAGTGACAACAACAAAGATCGCAGCCATCTACCCGCCCCCGCGAACACAAGTGTGACCATCTCCCCGCCGCCCCCAGCACGTCCGAGATTGTGCCTGTCATCCCTGCAGGTCCCTGTCATCTCTTCAGGCGCCCGTCATCCCAGCATGCTGGCGGGGGGGGGGGGAGAGATGGGCATGATCGCTGACACAGTGAGGGTGGGGAGATGGCTGTGATCGCAGTTTCGTTCGTCCAGGGAAGGCGTGCCTGATCAGAAGTGTGCTCCTGCAAGAAAGATAGGCGGTATCTCAGCCATCTTCCCCGCGGCTCTGCTTTGCTGCTCCTGTCTTTCCTGCAGCAGCGTGCCTCTGATCACACATGCCTTCCCTGCATGAAATCAACTGGGATTGTGGCCATCTCCCCACTCGGGGGGCAGGGGGAGATGGCCGCCATCGCAGTTCCATTCCATCATCTGCAAATCTGATTTCCAGTCCTTGTACTTCCTCATCTAAATCATTAAGAAAGTTGTTGAAGAGCACTGCACCTAGGACTGAATTCTGCATCATATTGATCCTGTCAAGGCATCTTTTTTGCTCTGAGAAGAGTGATGATCTTAGGAATGGAATATAGTCATTCCTGTCATATGTAGTCCATTCCAGGTCCCTTAACTGAAAAAGTTCCTTCTGGTACATTTTTGATGGCAATGATTTGCTCAGCCTTCAATGCTCTAACAGTGGTGGCTGGTTATCTTTTTTTGTACTAAACTTTAAGCTTACTCATTGGTTTATCAATACCCCCTGCCTTTTTAGTGAGGTGCCTTTTCCCCTGCCTTTTCTAAGAGAGGTGTCTTTAGTGATATCAACTGTCTTTCCGATTTTGTATAGCATACTTGATCTGGACAATGCCATGGATATTACTTGGATAGAGTCTACATTTTGAAATATAGGCATGCTTCATGTATTGATAAACTGTTCTGTTTCTGGAATTTGATTTTCATAGAAAATTCCTGGATACCTTTTGGATGTTATTATGTAGCTGTTTTGAATTACCTGTTCCCGTACAAGGTCAATCATTTTTAACTGTAGACCAGTGATGGACTTATGATACCTTTTCACACAAGCTATACTGAGAACATTCCTATGTTCTCGTATGTTGGAGTCAATGTAAGATTTATCAAATGACTATCCCTCTCCCAAGAGAGAATTATGCGTAAATCAGAAATATGTGATTAAGTGTTGTGTGTGTGTGAATGAATGAATTGAGATGCATACTTTGCACTCCCATCACAAAAGAGACCATGGGTCTGCTTTAGTTATTTAAAGTGAAGACAGATTCACAGTACTTTGGCTGCCCTCAACATACACACACCCTTTTCAGTTACAGGATGGGCTCTGAAACAACTAGTTTTGCAGGTTTTTCATGTGGTTTTGAAAAAACTGTGTGTTGCAGCAATGAGCACCTCAGATCAGGAACACACATTGCCTATTCCCCCAAATTTTGAAGCAATTAACTTTTTTTCTGCAATGTGAAGGTTGAATATGCGCATTCCTTTGTGCCTCTTCAATCAAAAAACAATACAATACAATTAAAAAGTCACATACCTGACATATGACATATGAGACACATAGGCAAGACTAAGTTGCATGCATGCTTGTACCACTGCTGCAAAGTGGCTGAAAACTACCACGTAAGCCTTCAGTTGTAATCTCATAACAAGTTGCATTCTCTCATACATGTTGACTACCCCACATCTTAATGATTTCATGTAGAATTCTACAGATTTATTCTGAGCATGGGTGGTGGTGTTTTTAGACTTAAATACAAGCCCATGAAGGAATCTGAGCCCAATCTAAGTACATTAATTTCAACCAATTCCTGACAGAACATTTTATATTGACCCTGTCATTAGATTCTTCAGGGAAGAGTCTTGGAGGACGCTGCTGTGGGACCTCAGTTTTGTTCAGAACACTGCTACTAGTATGTCTGACAGTATTCTGAAGCAGTGGGTACTGTGAAAAAAGTAGTTGGACATCATGTCTAATGCCATATGAAATGGACAGTGTAAAATATGTGGCATTTTACATTGTTCTCAGCATATTGTTATTGCAAGATGTACTAGCAGCATAATCCAAGATATAACAATCTAACCTCCTGCAGTATATGACATCAGCCTTTGCTATTGCTCTTTCCTGTAAGCCAGGGGTCCTCAAACTTTTTAAACAGGGGGCCATTTCACTGTCCCTCAGACTGTTGAGGGGCTGGACTATAGTCTGAAAAAAATATGAATGAATTCCTATACACACTGTACTTTAAAATTAATTGAAATTAAAATTAATTTTAAAATAATTAAAATTAACATCAATTAACATTTTAAAAAATTAAAAAATTAAAATGTTTGCTCCACTCACTTGGGCTGCAGCAGAAGCCTAAGATGAGGTGAGGAAGAGCATGTCCATATTCAAGGGAGATAGCTACATTGTCCACGATCATGCTGGGGGTGGGGGGAAGACAGGTGCGATTGTGCTGGGGGGGGGGAGATGGATGTGATCGCACTCGTGCAGAGAAGTCGGGCGCAATTGCAGGTGCACTTGTGCAGGGAAGGCGGGCATGATCGCGGCCATCCCCCCCCCCCCCAAGCATGACCGTGATCACACCCATCTTCTCTGCACAAGCGAGCTCGAAATTGTGGCCATCTCCTCCCCGCCAGCAAGATCTTGCAGGGAAGACAGGCCCTATCACAGACATGCTCCTGCAGAAGGTGGGTGCGTTCGTGGCCATCTCCCTATCCCCACAATCACGATCATGCAGAGACTGGCCCAAAATCAGGTGCGATTGCGGCCATCTCCCCCACAGCACAATTGCGGCCATCTCCCCCGCAAGCATGATTGCAATCACTCCCATCTTCCTTGCACGAGTGCACCTGCGCTCATGCCCTACTTCCCACTGAGTATGCCTGCACCAGCTTAGAGCTTTTGGACTTGCTCGGAGATTATTTTCTCTGAGCAAGTCCAAAAACTTTTAGGTGGGCCGGATAAGTCAACATGGTGGGTCAGATGTGGCCCATGGACTGTAGTTTGTGGACCCATGCTGTAAACACACAACAATTATTGTGGTAGAGGCCTACTTTGGGTCCATTTCAGTAGCAGATTACATTGATGTGTGTCTAGAGATCATTTAGCAAAAAATATCCTGATTTCCAGAGATATTTTCAGATGGCTCTAGCCACCGCAATAAATATGGCGCCTTATTTTACCAGAAGCTGGAAGAAGTAACTAATTTCTGTTGCTGACATGTTTTGCAAGCTGTTTTAAATGTGACAGGAACAGTATTAGCAATAATTTCTGGGCACATGTGAAACATGACAAAATACAGTAAGAGACCCAATCAAAGGACACGGAGAGATCCAAATGGAAGATGGTGGCATATGTCTGGATGTTACAGTGGACCAAGGTCATGTAGCCCCCCATGATACTTCAGCTAGGCCTCTGTGGCAGATCTCAAAGGACACACAGAATCATGTAGGAGCAGGTGGCCCTTTCACTATACCAGCCCAGAACAGTTCAGGGCTCTAAAGACAATAGCCTGCACTTTGAATAGGGCTCTGAAATTGGGCTTTTGAGCCAAATGCAGACTCAGTAATACTCACTCTCAACCAGAGTCCTTTGATATCAGTTTGGCCTCAGCATTCCATACCAGTTGCAGTTTTCTGATACATTTAGTGTGCTGCACTGTACCCTTTTAGAGAGGCATGTATATTTAGTGATTAATAAAAGCATTTATGTGGCAGTTTTCAGCACTGAAAGAGTCCACAAACATAAAACAGAGAGAAAAATACTATAATATCCAGTTAAATATAGTAAGATGTGATCAGAATGTGTCGCCCAAATTATCTTTGCATTTTCTGTTCTTCACTATTCTATTTTATTTGAATTATTCTAAGCTGTTTAGGAGTGCCTACCCAAATAAATAAATCAACTTGTTAATGTCAGTTAGAATACAAACTATTTTAAAAATTCAAGTATTCTGAAACATGCTGTAACTCTTAATGCAGTAAAGCTAGAAATACACAAGTTAGAAGGCGCTGTTGGATATGAAGGCACTGCACTATCAGATGCTTTGTGCCCAAACACACATTACCTTGCAGATGTGCCTTAGCAGCAAATGTGCACATGTGTCTGAGGACCAAGTGAGGGAAGTTGTAGCCATAAGTTAGTGCAGAACGTGTGTCACTTTTGTTGGAATACAGTGTAGAGCTTTAATTGTCCTTTTGCATACAGCCCAAGACATTTATTGAGCATTTTCAAGTGGCTGATTCAGAGATTTCAACTTGCTTTATTTTATTACGTTTAGATCACACCTGTTTTTCTTGCAAGACACCTAAGGTCACTTACATATGTCTGCTCCTCCTCTCCATTTTATTTTCACAGCAGCCCTGTGAGGTAGGTTAGGCTGAGACAGTGACTGGCTCAAACACACCCAGTGAGTTTTCTGGCTAACTGGAGACTGGAATCCAGATTTTCTGAGCCCCAGTCTAAATGAGGCAGAATTTTGGAATTTGGCATATTCATGCTCTAATTCAGTGGTCCTCAAACTTTTTCAATAGGGGGCCAGTTGAAAGGCTGCAGTGACCATCGCGGGCCGGTGAGGTGGGGGTGCCTGGGGACGCAGGTTGATGAAGTGCCATTGGGCACATGCGAGGCAGCATTGGCCGTGTGCGTGGCAGTGGCTCGCTTGCTCGGAGATCTCCTAGCGAGTCCAAAACCATCTCTGAGCGCATGCGTATGGGAGGCAGGTGGTGGCTTGCTCACTCGGAGACCATCTCCAAGTGAGCAAGCCACCGCCTCCATGCTCGTGTAGCAAGCGCGCGTACGGGCGGTGAGCGGCAGTGTGGGCCGGATTGATGGCCATAGTTTGAGGACCCATGCTCTAATCCAAGAACTGCACCTAAAATATGGGACATTTGCAAACCTGTACACAGAACAGCAGGCTTAGTTCAGGTATTTCCTGACTACCAGAAAATTGAAACTTGGCAAGCATCACATGCAGTGATTACTAGAAAACTTGGAAAATACAGTACATGAGGTATGAATTTTACCTCATAATATTTATTTATTATTTATTAAAACATTTCTATGCCGCCCCTTGCCAAAGCAAGCGGCTCACAACATTGAATAAAATACACAATAATATAGTGCCCAGATTTCCAAAACAGAGAAGGCCAAGTTGAATTTAGGGTATAATTTTGGTCTGTAGGTGTTCTGTTGCCACCTCAGACCTGTATTTGGAGGGATAGGCCAAAACCTGTGAACAGACCCAGATTATGGAAGCTTTTTATAAACACATTTACCACTGTAGACCACACATTCTTAAAGCAAAGTGAGTGGCAGAAAAACTGGAATAAATACAGTATTGCAGCATTTAAAATACGTCTTGCTTCACAAGCATTCACACATACTTACAAATTATGAAAGAGGGCAGGTTGTGGACCTTTTAGGTATGCACAGTGCTTTTTTTGTAAAAAAAAAAAAAAAGGTGCCGGAACTCGCGTCTTATTTTGAAAGAAAGAACTTTTGTTATCTTTTGCACGTTGCCAGTCACTCTACACACACACAAACATAATGCAGTAAGCAGAGCGCGACCACACACACCAATCTCAAGCGGAGCAGCCCAAGCCATGAGCAGCGCCCTCACTATCTCACTATCAGATAGCAGACACAAAAGCAGCCCGCAGGCACTAGGTTAATGATGTTTGCTACTGATCTGCTACACCGATCAAAATCACTCAGTAAAATCCATTGGAAAAAAGGTGCCGGAACACCATTCCAGTGCGTTCTATGACAAAAAAAAGCCCTGGGTATGCAACGTAAATGCTTGAACAAATGAGCTTTCCTCAGTGTGGATTAAAAATGGAAGCTCACTGCTAGGTTTAGATCCTTCTGTAGATTAGAAGATAGGAACCATCAATTGTTTCTAAGCTCAGTAGATCCAGTGTGAGCCTGTTGTTAAAAAAAGGAATAAAAAATGAATCTGTCCAGTATCATCATGCCTTTACACAAATCTACACTACAGTGAAATTTCTGTTACTACACTGCAGAAAGAATATTGCAATAATAGTAAAGTTGCAGAAATGGGCAGCCATCTTGATTAAGGAGTCTGTTCCCTATGAAGAAAGGTTACAATGTTTGAGGCTTTAACTTACAAAAACTGAGCAAGGCCTGGCAAGACAGAGATATATACAATTATGCATGATGTGGAAAATATGGTTATTTATACTAAAACCTAGGGGTTATCCCAGGCTTGGGATGAAGGGAAATTCAGAACATAAAAGAAAGCACTTCTTCTTCACACAGCACATTGTTAAACTATGGAATTTGCTACTGTAAGATGTAGTGATGGCTACCAACTTGGATTGCTTTTAAAGGAACTTAAGCAAATTCATTGAGGATAAAATTATGGGTGGCTGTTAGTCATGAAGCTCTTACTTCCAGTGTTGAGGGTAGGATTTCCCTGCTTACTGGGCAACACAAGCAGGAAAGTGCTGTGTTCCTCAGCAAACACATACAGTGGTACCTTGGCTCACAAACTTAATCCATTCCACGACTCTGGTTGTGACCCAAATTTGGCATGAGACAAGTCAAATTTCCCCATAAGGTTCAATGTAAATAAGGTTAATCTGTTCAGTAACTATTTTTTAATCACGAAAATTTGAAGCAAAGTGACAACAAAAAAGATTGTGGCC
>NW_025336334.1:789937-791270 GCF_004798865.1 Varanus komodoensis | reverse complement strand
AACACTCACACACCAAGATACTCACAATCCAAGGTTTTACTGTACTTTTTTATAATATACCAGGTAGATGAATGGCAGTGCTGGCTGTATCAAACAGTGTCATTCTGCAAACTCAAACAGCACTACTGGAACTCCACTAAATCTTTGCTTTCTGAAAGTAGTTGTGCAACAGATTGTGCAAGTATAATTCACAACCTCTTGTACAACTGTGCTTGCAGAAACTTAACTTTAGTTGGATTCTCTTTTGTACACAATTTGGAACCTAGTTTTTGCTAGCAGTTTGTCATTTGTGCTAATGCAATGTCTCTACTGGATACTGCCCGTAGTGCCATTCATGTATCTGGTAGCTGAGAGCATAACATAAACAAAGAAAGGATTTAAAAAATAATAATAGAAACATAGAAACAGAGAGAGTCAGAAGGGACCTCCCAGGCCATCTAGTCAGACCCCCGGCTCCAGCCAGCTCCGCTCACGACATGCCAACCATGTGCATGTCCAGCCTATCTTTGAACACCCTAACCGATGGGGCCTCAACCACCTCCTATGGAAGCCCATTCCATACCCTTGGGGTCCTAACTGTCAGGAAATGCTTCCTGGCATCTAAATGGAACCTTGGTTCCCTGAGCTTTGCTCCGTTGCAGTGCGTCCTGCATTCCTCTGCGGAGGAGAACAGGTCTCTACCCACCTCCGTGTGACATCCCCTCACATACCTGTATGTTGCCAACAGATCCCCTCTGAGTCTCCTCTTCTCCAGGCTGAAGAGACCCAATTCCCTCAGTCTCGCCTCATACAGCATCCCCTGCAAACCGGCCACCAACCTTGTGGCCCTGCGCTGCACTGACTCTAACCTGGCTATATTCTTTCTGTAATGAGGGGCCCAAAACTGAGCACAATACTCCAGCTGCAGGCGCACCAGAGTCGTATAGAGTGGTAGTAATACCTCTCTCGATCTAGAAGCCACACTTCTGTCTATGCAACCAAGGATGGCGTTTGCCCTCTTGACCACCGCATCACACTGCTGACTCATGTTTAGCCTGCAGTCAACCAGCACCCCGAGGTTCCTTTCACAAGTGCTGCTCTCAAGCCACTTGTCCCCTAACCTGTACTTATGACAGCTATTCCTGTGCCCCAAGTGCAAGACCTTGCACTTATCCACATTGAACACCATCCTGTTGTCTCCTGCCCACTTCCATAGTCTGTCCAGATCCTCAGTTGTGGCCACTGCCCCAGTTTTAGTATCGTCTGCGAATTTGATCAGCAGACTGTTCACCCCTTCTTCCATGTCATTGATGAAAAGATTAAACAGGATCAGCCCCAGGACAGAGCCCTGGGG
>NW_025336334.1:702622-789837 GCF_004798865.1 Varanus komodoensis | reverse complement strand
AGTTTCTCCACCAGGATATCATGGGGCACTTTGTCAAAGGCCTTGCTGAAATCCAGGTAAACCACATCCACTGCATCCCCTCCATCTAGCCATCTCAAAACCTTGTCATAGAATTCCACAAGGACCTGTTTTTGCGGAAGCCGTGTTGTGTGGCTGCCAGCCTCCCTTCCCTATCTAGCATCACTAGATCCCTCTGTATTATGAGCCTTTTCATTGTTTTTCCTACAATGGACGTAAGGCTAACAGGTCTGTAATTCCCCATATCCCTTCTACTACCCTTTTTGAAAATTGGGACCACTGATGCTACCCTCCAGTCCTCTGGAACTTCACCCATTCTCCACGAGGCCTCAAAAATGGAGGCCAGGGGGTGTGAGAGAACCCCTGCCAACTCTCTAAGTATTCTCTGGTGTAACTTGTCAGGGCCTGGCGGGGGAAGGATAAAAAAAGACAGATAAGCAAAGTGAGAAGAATATGGACAAATGCTGATAAGCTTATGTAACACAGCCTTAGTCTATGCTAGAATTAAAAGGATGTGAGGTGAGATTTGAAAGAAGATAAAAAAATGTTCTCTACAGTACACAAGGTGTGAAGGGACCTCTAAGAATGCGCCAACTAGCCCCAATTCCTGGATGCCAGTCTGTTGCAGAAACAGCATCAGTCTGAAGGGGCACTCATGCATGGTCAGGCTTCTCCATGGGAAATGAATTCTAGTCAAGAACAACAAGACTAACTGAAAAGTCAATTTTTCTTGTTAATGAAAAATGATCAGATTAAAAAAAATGAATATTTTCCTGTAAAATAGTTGCACAAAATTGAAGAAGTATTTCTCCCAAATCCATCCATTCTGCCTTTCTGTCATTTATTATTTATTAAAAGCATTTCTATCTGTTCCTTCTCTGGGATCTCAGGTGGTACAAGAATAAAGCACAACAGCATCAACAAATAACAAATAAAAACTCATTTTTAAAACAACATTAGATCTTAAAATATTGAGAGAATAAAAAGGGTTACAGTTTTATGACAGGAATCACCTCCAAAAATGTGTATGTAGTGCCAACCATAGCCTTCTTCAGTTGTTTTTGTGCCCTGACATATAAAAGAACACAACAGCCCCCCCTTCCTCCTTGATGTTACCAGAAGTATCAGCCAAGCCTATAGCTAATGTATGACCAGTGTCATGTCTCTTCCAAATTTCTTAGGGTTTAGGCCTGTGAGACCAAGAGCATTTGCATAATAGAGAGGAGGCAGTCAGAAGTCCTGCCTGCTACATTTCACTGGTTGTAATGGGTCTTTGCCTCTTAAAGGCAGCAGCAGCAGCTTTGTTTGCACTGGTCACATCCGAGATTAAAAAGGGCAGTATTAATTTTAACAGCAGATTTTCTTTCATTTTTGCAGCAGCTATTGAGGACTAGGCACTTTTTATTCGAATTTGCTTAGAAACCTGGATTGGAAGTGCATTATGCATACATTGGCTATAAAACCTTGATAGAAATCTTGGAAATTCTTATATTTCTATGAAACTGAGCAATACTGCTTTATACACAAGCATCCTGGCTGAATAATGTTCTGGATGTAGGTTCATAAGGAACACATCCATTTTACTTCTTTCAGTGAGAGAAATGTCCTGCCCCACCCCCGTTTTTCCAGGGTCCCTCCATTTCAGTTAAGAGATTTGTATAACTCCATGGACAGTGGAACAGGGATAAAATCATTGTTTTTCTGCACTGCAAGTGAGGAATGTACGGTCCTTCAGATATTGCTGGATTGCCACTTCCATGAGATCTAGTTAGCATACCCAGTGGTGAGGGATGATGGGAGCTGTAATCAGTGTGTGGTGTAGTGGTTAAGAGCATGGGAATGGGACTCAGACGATCTGGGTTCTAGTCCCTGCTCAGCCATGGAGCCAACTGGGTGACTTTGGGCCAGTCACAGACTCTCAGCCCAACCTACAGGAGGGGGAGAATGATGTAAGCTGCCTTGAGCCCTTTGTAGGAAAAAGGCAGAATATAAATCGATAAATAAATAAATAAATAAAAATCTAGCAACATCTGGAGAGCCAGTCATTTTGTATGTCTATTCTACATCATATAAAATCCTTTTGGATTTTATACATCCTTCTGGATAGGCTGGTGGGATTGGGAGTAGGAGGCACTGCTTAGCAGTGGTTCCACTCCTATCTAGCTGGCCACTTCCAGAAGGTGGTGCTGGGGGGACTTTGGCTCTGCGCCATGGCCACTCTGCCATGGAGTACCACAGGGCTCCATTTTGTCCCCCTTGCTCTTCAACATCTACGTGAAACTGCTGGGAGAGGTCATCAGGAGGTTTGGGCTGTGGAGTCATCAGTATGCTGATGACACCCAGCTCTACCTCTCTTTTTCAACTAATCCAGGTGAGGCAGTGGCTGTCCTGAACCGGTGCCTGGCTGAGATAATGGGCTGGATGAAGCTCAATCCAGATAAGATGGAGGTCCTGTTGGGTGGTGATTCGAGCTTCCTGGTAAGTGACTTGGGCCCTGCCCTGGATGGGGTTGCACTCCCTCTAAATCACAGGGTCTACAGCTTAGGAGTGCTCCTTGACCTGGAGCTGTCCTAGGAAGCCCAGTTAACGGTGGTGGCGAGAAGCGCCTTCCTTCAGCTCCGGCTGATCCATCAGCTGTGTCCTTACCTGGAGGAGAACTGCCTAGCAACAATGACACATGCACTGGTTACTTCCCGTTTGGATTACTGTAACGCGCTCTACATGGGGCTGCCCTTGAAGACAGTCCAGATACTTCAGATGGTTCAAAATAGAGCTGCCAGGATGCTGTCAGGAACTGGGTATTATTCTCATATAACCCCAGTCCTCTATCAGCTCCATTGGCTTCCTATTGAAGTCCGGGCTCAATTCAATGGTGCTGGTTATTACCTGTAAAGCCCTAAACGGCTTGGGACCAGGATACCTAAAGGAACGCCTTTTTTCCTACATGCCCTCCTGCCCTCTAAGATCGGCAGCAGAGGCCCTCCTCCAGGAACCCTCTTTGAAAGAGGTCAGGAGACAGAGTACTCAGAGGAGGGCCTTCTCTGTAGTGGCGCTCCGACTAAGGAATGCCTGGCACCGTCATTATATGTTTTTCGGTGCCAGGTCAAGACCTTTTTATTTGGCCAACATTTTAACACATAGTAATTTTAATTGTGAAATGACATATTTAATTTATTTTAAATGATGCTCAGTATGGAATAGTTAATTTTTTATTGAAGTCTGAAATAATGTTGTAAGCCGTCCAGAGACAACAGTAATGAATGGTCTACAATTTTTTTAAATAAATACAATGAACTAGTGGTTCTTAAACTTTGTTGTTTTCTTTTGCTGTTTGCTTGTAGACCACCACATTTTCAGATCTCACAGCCATTACACAGGGGAATATTTGAAAGGTCCCTTGTCCAGTGCTTCTTGCTCTTTACAGTGCTTGCCTCTACAACATGTTTCTCCTTTGATGTTTCCATGAAGCCATTGGTAAGGAAAGAAAAGGCAAGCCACATTTTAGATTATATTCTAAAATTGACACTGAAAAACATTTAATTTCTCAGTGTATAGTAGAAACTTAAAATAAAAGTTTTGTATCTCATTATTTTTCTCTTTTTAATGTGATCTTGGGGGTCACCTGTAAGTGCAGGGTTTAAGAACCAGTGCAATAAAGGACATCAAGTTGTGAATAGCTTAATTGCTTCATAAAGCTAATGTCATTTACTTTGCTCTTAAACTAACTATTTACATTACGTTATAAAACTGCAGGTATAGGTTTCAAGGAGGACGGCACAAACACAATGAAAGAGTTGAGTAATAGCACTCTTTTCTATGATTGCATCTTTCCCCAAATTGATGTTCTGTTGAACATCTAGTTTACAAATGCACTAGTCTTTGGTGAAACATTAAATGCAACCCTGTTATTAACAGAGAAACACAAACTTGTTTGAAACATGTGTTTTCTGGTCTGAATTAGTTTCTGACATAGTCCCCTACTATTATGTTATTTGAGGTGGGAGAAACTTTTAAGTGCCTGAACCCATTTAAACTTAATTGCTTTGTTTTTAACAGAGACTTACTAACTAAAAGAACCAAATTATTGCTTGAATTAGGCTGCTCTAATCTTAATTAAAAGCTTTTCTTTATAATCGGAAACAGCCTACATTAAAAAAGCAAGCTTTTCTTAAATGGTTCGTTTGAATGCTCAAATACCTTTAGATAATTTAGTCTCCATACAGCCACTCATTACTATAGATGTATTGCAGTTAATTAAAAAATTTAAAAGGCTTCTCCATGTGGTTTTTACCTAAGTTTTGGTATGGAATTGGTTGTTTTGAGGGACTGTGATGGATTTGCAAATGGATTGTTGTTTCTGTTCCTTAACATTTTGGACTGTTGCAAATTCTTAAATCAGCACATGAAATTCACATAAGTATTAGCTTTCTACACTTTTTTAAATACTCAAGAGTTTTCAATTTGTTCCAAATTAAACTAAGTTCAACATGAATGTTCAGGTGAATTTATACAATTTCTATAGAGGTCCTTACCAAAAGAGTTTTGTTTCAAATCCAAATTTCAGATATTTAGAAAAATGGAAGAGATAATCCTATTTTGGCAAGTCTTTTAATAGCCTGTAGATAATTTCTTTTACATTAGCCATTATAATGTGAACTAAGATGCTGCTTTTAATTAGTTTTTTTAATTTAATTGTTTATAATTAATTTAGTTTCTATGATATTTGTTGAATTTTTAAATGGGATATTGGAATTGCAACCCCCCTTCCATTCCTACTCCAGAGTGTGGGGCAAGTACACCCATCAAGCTAAGCCACCCAGAGATGGGTGGCTTACCCTAATCCTGACAGACAATTACCAACTTGGTGGCTTGTCATGGCTTCTTTCTCCTATAGGCCCTCTTAGTTCCACCAACTATTGCTGGCACTTATTGATGAGACCTTTACAGCTGAAATCCTCATTTCTTCATTTCATACATCAGCACCATTTCTGAAATTGATCCTCCATCATTCATCAGATTGCCAAATAACTTTAAGTTGCATTCACAAACATTTTAAAAATTGTTCTGGGAATCTTGCAGAACTGCACAGAACTGCAAGACTGCCTGTCTGCTATTGAGCCTTGTATATTGCTACCCTTGTCAATTTCATTCTCTTCAACCCTCCACTTTGGAGATTCCCTTCTTAGCAAGCACCTTACTTACTTATTTAAAATGTTGCTTCACAATTATGGAAGTAATGCTAGCCACCATTAAATTTCTTTTTTTCTGCAGCCAACAACTGCTTTTAGCTCCCCCACTCCATACTACATGCTTGTTGCTTGCATGTAGTTGAAGACTCTTCCTGTCTTCATCAGTAGCTGTCAGATGTACGTAGGGCTGACAGAGCAGTGAGTAGGACCATTAAACATAAGCATATTTTAAAGCAGAACAGGATCAGAGAGGGTAAGGATATACAAATTTGAAACAAATGAGGTGGATGGCAAAAAGGCACAATCCTCACAGCAGAGGAAAAAGAGGGGAAAATTGGGCAGTACATACATGAAATTAACATTAATAATAGTAATAACTTGTAAAACAATGTCAGTAGTATCTTTGCCATATTGAAGATGGTAGAGTGGAAAGGTGATTGAGGCTGAGAAAGATCATGTATTGAATCCCTGGCAGATGTAAAGAATTTCCTGCTTTTATCCATCATATTTCATTAGTTCACAGTAGTTTAAGAGGTTAGTGATTAAAGCAGCAATACCATATACACACTTAACAGGGAATCAACTTCATTCATTACAAAGTGATTCTGAGTAGGCATGCATGGTTTGTACTGTAATGTATTAGGCCTCCAAGCCATCTTTAGGTTATACATATTATAATTCTCAGCTTTATACAATGGTTGAAAATTTCCAGTAGTCTTTGATCATTTAAAAATAAATGGAGGCGTATAGCTTAATAAGCTTTAATTATATAGTGAGTAGTTTTCTCTTTAAGCACTTTTCAATTATGTGTTTGCTAGTACTGAAGCACAATCTAATCGGACTGTGTTTCTATGGAAACCACATTCATTCATAAATAGGGCTAGTCCAGGAGCTGTGATTCCTGAATGTTGCTTCTATTTGGTCTTCACTCATGGAACAGGAAAGAACAGTCTGTCTTCTTTTAGGCTTAATGCCACATAATAAAAATTAAGGATGAGGCCAGCTTATATTTGTCATTTTTTGTCATTAATATGGTAACAATACTGAAATAACTGAACTACTCAGTATTTTATTAAATTAACACTAGCACCTTATTTTTGCTGTAATTTCTGTTGAAACTTTCTTCCTAACTATTTATAGAATTAAGTGATTGGGGTTTAGATAATACATTGGAAGCCGGTACTTGTAGTTGAGAGAGCTAACTCACAATATACAGTTAAAGAACTGTTAACCTCTTCCATTTAATGGTTCTGCATCAGACAGTACAAATAACCATAATGACAGGGGATTATGGGAGCTATGGCCTCAATACTTCTGGAGAGGACTGATTTGGACATGCTGCTTTAACCAAAATATTTGACACCCCACATACTGATTCCTAAATAAAATCACTGAGTTCCTGAATCTCCTTCCTCTTTAATCTTGCTCTAGTTGCATTCAAGGTAAACGGGCTGTCACATGAAGGGTGGATTATTTTGTCATGCATTCTCTCTAACTTGTATCATCCTAGTGAATGGATTTCTTAAAATCTCATTCTTAACTACTGGCTTAAAGTGGAGCTTCTGTTAGATTAGACTAGACTATCTTGGGTAGAATGCTTAGCTGGGCGTTTATCTAGCATGTTGCCTAGAGTGATATTAGGCTACTGCTGGAAAAACTACTTCTAGTTCACAATTTCTTCAACTAAGATTGTAGTCTTAAACATCTTCAGGAAACATCTTTCTGTCTTCAGGAAATCATTTCCAGACTGATTTCCCGGCTGAGGAACCTTTTTGTGTCTCCTATAAACCTCTGTGCATTGTAAAAGATCCTAAGGCAGAGAGAGAGTGGGCCAAATGTATTGAACCTCTTTATTGACTTGACCGTAGTAGAAGTGCATCCAGCAAAACACAGACAGCATTCTTAGTGCTGGCTCAAGATGCTGCCTGTGTTCATGCATTTTGATGTGCCATGGTTGAGGAAATTGGCACTCTGAGTAGTGAGAGGAGGACATGCCACTACAGAATAAAGAAGCACAGATTACTGCACATATGGAAGAACTTTCAGCAATGTGTAACTGTGGGAGAATGGAAGCTCTGACATATATTGTTTTTTGTTTTCTTTCAATAATCATGTTTAGTTATAACATGTTATGCTCTTATTCCAGAGTGATTTACAAAATAGTTAAACTTGAAAATGTTAGAAGTAAGGGTAGTAGGATGCATAAAATTGACAGTAACCTTCTAAGGAAACTTAGGTTTCCCTGGAATACAGTGTAAATACCATTACTCTGGAAAGCTTGGTAAAGGTGAGGCAGTTGGTTAGTATGCTTAATGCTTCTGCCATCATAAAAATATGAGTACAGTGTTATATAAGAATACAGTTGCTTTTTCCTTTTGGGTGGTTGGGGGCATATAGGCAGCAGCATCCACATGGATTTCCTCATTGCAAGGGACTCTGGGATACTCAATGTTCCTCTTTTGAACAGGATGCAAAACTAAGAGGAACTACAGTTGTTTAATCCTCTCTGAAGTGGCAGTGCAAGCAGTACAAAGTAATCAAGTGTAAAAGTTAGTGCTTTAGGATTCTCCCTATAAATGTTACTAGGATGTCAAGCAAGGATTCTCCCTATAAATGTTACTAGGATGTCAAGCAATACAGAAGCAACAAGAAGCAAGAACAGCCATCAGACACATTCAAAATGTTAAAGCCTGTGAAACAATCAGTCTTCTAGAGCTACAAATACTGGAAGGTTTGACTCAAATTCTTTGTATGCATAATACTCAAAAGCCATGCTGTTTTGTTTTGTAGAGTGAGATAGTATGATTTCTCTTGGCTTCTGTATAACTTCAAAATTTGAGCTGCTTCTATAATGGGATTGGATAGCCAGTTGAGGTTTCAGGATGTACAATCTTGTGATCTTGGAGATACAATCTTATTTTTTTCCAGTCAAAATAAATGATTGCAACGAAAGCAAATTGAAGTGTGGTGTAGTGGTTAAAAGCGCAGGACTGGGACTCAGGCAGTCTGGGTTTTAGTCTGCACTTGGTCATGGAGCCAGCTGGGTGAGTCTCAGCCCATCCTACCTCTCAGGATTGTTGTGGGGTTAAGACTGAGAGAAGGAGGAGACTTATGGAAGCTGCTTTGCATTTGTTGTAAGAAAAATGCAGGCTATAAATCTAAATAAATAATAAAACAAATAGTGTTGCTTTCTGTGATGTTTCACTGAGGGCAAATTCTGTTTTCTATCTCTCTGAATGCTGAACAGTATGTCTTTCTTTGACCAAGATCCCTGGTCTTATCCCTCAACACCTCACTAAACATTCTCAGAGATGGGTATTTTGCTAGTTTTTAATATTGGGGAATTGAGCTTGGAAGATCTTTTTTGCTGGTCACAGAACTTAGAAGGATAGGGAGAAGAATTGCTACTAGTGGGAGAAACGGCAGAATTTTAAAGATTGTTTATGGCCTAAACTTTCACAGAATAAACACATTTCATTGATACATTAGTGTTGCTTTGTTAATTATCAAGGCCTTTTTATTTTTAAAAATTTGCTTTTACCAAAACAATCCAAGCCCTGGGAAGTTGTTGCACTTGTACCTTTCCTCTTGTCTTAATGAACCTCAGGTTTTCTTTCCTTGGTTCTCCCATTCCAATAGCTCACCCTTGACCTTATCTCTACAAACAGTCCTCAGGCCTTTTAAATTTTTACAGTTTCCTCAGGCACTAGCATCTTGAAAACATCATGACAACTGGAAAGCAATAAAAACAAAGAGGCATGTGGCCTGTGTTTTATTGATTTTCTTTTTTAAAAATGTTGACTGCAAGGACATAATATTTAGAGGCAAAATGCATTCATCTTAACAAAGGCAATGTTTTATATGGGTGTCTCTTTCTTCAGCATAGAAGGAAGGGGAGCTAATGGGTTCATATATGGGTTTCTTTGTTTCATAGAAATTAAATTTACTACACTATTGAGCACATACCAAGGGGGAGAGAATCTTGTCTTGTATTTAATACATCATTAAACTTTGTTAAGTTCTGACTGCAGTTCAAACTCAGCAATGCCAAAATAAATTGTTGTAGATGATCAGGAAATCTAAGTATAAGCCAAAGCCTGTTGGTATTTTGTTCCCATTTGTAATTAAGGAAATATCTGTTTAAAATACTCATTGATTTTAGATAATGGATGTGGGGTAGACTTGTTTATAATGCAGAACATCTAATAGAAAAAGCACCTCTAAAGTTCTCATCACCCCATCATTAAAATGATATTTTTAGATTTAGAAAAGCTACAACTACAACTCAGATGAACTTGGCATTGGAAAATTTTACAGTGAGAAAAGGCTGAAGTGCTTATGTTTCCCATCTAGACTTGGATCCAGTACTTTTGGCTGAATTTGGTAGACAGCCATTATTTGTGGTTGCCACTGACTTTTCTCTTGTGTCCTCTAACACATGCCAAGAACTCAAGAAAGGGTGAGAATTATGTAGGAACTGTGTAAAAAAGTTCAGCAAATGTGAATTACTCTCTAGATGTGAGTACCTTTCCAACTTTACTTACATCTTGGAATATAGGTATAAGGACATGTTTCTTAAGCAGGAACCATAGTAAATAATACTGGCAGAGCAATTTTGTGCATGTCTAGTTGGAAATAAGTTCCAGTACGATGGAACTTACTTCCCATTAAGTCTGTGTAGGATTGTAGCCTTAAGCATTTTTCTTTCTAATTTCTGACAGTTTTGCTGAGGGGTGAACATGAAGCCTTGATTATACTAGTAGAGACTTGAAAAACTCAAAAGATATCTGGGATAAGTTTTGATTTAGTCACTAGATAGATTAATTAAGCCAGCAGTCCTACCTATCTGGGAGTGCTATATTTGGAGTCAGTATACATAAGATTGGGCTCATAGCTTTAGCTGATAGCTTAATAGTTGATTGCACATTAGAGGTAAGGCTTCTCTCCTCCCTGCCCAGTAATTGTTTATATTTGATATTGAGAACAATGATAGAAAATTCAGAAAACCAGTTTTATAAGCAAATAATCTTAAGTAGATACCAACAGGGATTATGTAAGAGTGAGGGCAGATGCCAAATTGTTCATATTTTTATAGGAACTGAAGAAATAATTCTGAGACCATATCCTTGTTTGTAAATTGAGGTTGATCTGTTGTTTCTCCTGGAATGTGAAATGTCTGTAATTTACATTTAACACTGAAGCCACAGAATACAACAGAGTATGTATAATAAACTGAAAGAAAAGCTTTGTGGAGAAATAAATCTAATAAGTCAAAATTACATTACTTGAACCAAAATGAATTACTTTCTTCAGTTTTCACCCACATATTTCCTTGAGAAATTACTTTGCCTCAATGATTCTATAGCATGTGCTGAACTATTTTTCAGTATTGTACACAAAGCCTTCTGCTTCCCAAATGTTACAGCCCTGCATGCTGTATTAGTGTATCACTATAATAAAAATTAATATTTTCTTAAATGATAAGTGCAAAATATACATTTTCAGGGGTCTCAATAAGACACTCATCACAGTAAACATTTTAATTTAATCAGTTTCTCAAGGAATGGTTTAAGCACTAATCGCACAGCATCTTAAACCTCCTTAGTGGATTGACTACTGTATAATAAATATATCAAATAACAGGAAAATTCCTATTTAAAAGTTCTGATTTCTGAATACACACAAATTGTGAAAGGGAAAACCATAGTTCATATATGCTCAAGTAATTTAAAAACTGTTGTGAATTACAGTGTAGTCATATTAATGTCTACTCAGTAGTAAGCTGTGCTGCATTTAAAGAGCATGCCCCATTTATTGTTAGAGCAGGACAGACACACATTTATTTATTAGATTTTTAGTCATAAGAGTTAATATAAACATGCATTTGAGACTTGCTTCTACTTGCTGAGAAGGCTGCATATCCATTAAAATATATAAAGCTCTTTGTACACCTGAAGAAGCTTAAAAGAATTATTACTGTGATTATTTCAGTAGAGATGAGAGACCTATATGTGTGATATCAGGTCACCAATGTTTAGCTGTTTAATGTTTAGAGTTAAAAACTTGATTTGATAAAAAGCTACAATTAATTGGGAAACAGATTTTTTTAAAAATGCTGATCACTTTTAATGAAGGTGTTTTTTTAAAATACAGGTGCTATCTTGTAAGAAGCATTCTCCTTTCTGTTTTATACAGGATAAAATACCTCTTGTAAGAGTATACTAGACTTCTGTATAGATCATCTTCAAGATGAAGCTAGTGGTTTTTTCTGCTTGAACTGATTGATTGATTGATTTTCAATTTGCAATGTATGCAGATTTAATAAATTAACCAGTTAGAAGCTGGTATGCTTAATTGCCTAAGATTTCTTGAATAGAATGACAGCTGTGAATAATAGTCAAAAAATAAAACTATCCAAATGTGGTCTGAGATGAGTATTAGAAATGTAGGTTATGGCTCACCACATGCATAACTTGTTCATTACATTTCCATGTCTTTAAGCAAAGCCAGTTTTATTTCCTGTCCAGTGCTTCTTTACTGACACATCATATATTTCATGTTGTGTTCTTTCAACATTGTACGGGTGTATATATTCCCTTCAGATGTCTGAATAAATACTTCCATATAGCCAACTGCTGACATATCAGCAATGAAAACATTACATTTCAAACCATTTTAGTACCCAAACTCTGCTGCATATGATTTCCCCAACTGCTATGTTTTGCAATTGGATAGCTGATTTAGATGAAAAGATGTTTAAGATTTATGCAAGCAGAAAGTTTCCCAATGGCTGTATTTCTACAGAGGTTCAAGAACATAAATTATTGAAAGTCAATTGCAATTTATGCTTCCCAAATTAGTTCCAGATCCAATTGTAGCAGGGCATAGTATGAAAGAAAAACAGACATTCTGACCAAATATGACTCAAGTTTGAAGGTCTGTCATCAAGCAGGCTCAGAGACAGTGCATATGATAGGGGAGTCTAAACTGTAGTTTAAAATTAATGTTCATTGTTCTTCTGGTAGATAATTTAATCTGTTAGCATAAAAGCATCCTTTCCTGGTATAAAAGTTAAGAAAAGGCAAACAATGTTAAATTTCCCCAGCTCATGTACCTGCACAGCATATTGATCACTTTGAATATATGTCCAGAGCAGATCTTTTTTCTTTTATGCTGCCCATCTAAGCAGTTTTAGCTTTTGCAGCATCTTAGTTTAGAGAAATCAAATTGTATTTCTCTTAAATTATTGATACACTAATTACATATACAGATGCTGCTTTATGAAGTGTAAGCTAAGGTCCTGTCTGCCCTGACGAGCATATAGTCTGATACCTAAGGCTTTTGATCACAGATGTGTTCCTGCAAGTTCCTGCAAATGGTAAAGCCAGTGATCAAAGGGATTCCTAAGTTTGTCCACTGGTAATTTTGAGCCTAGCTTGCAATTTGTAGGGAATTCTGTTTCCTGGGTTTGACATCAGGCAAACACCAAAAGGGAGGGGGAAGTACAATTTATCCAACTTCCAACAAATAATAGCTTGGAATGTTATGTATGAACTAGGCTGATGGCATGTGTGCCAACCCACCTAGGTAATATTCAATGTATTTATGTCCATTGGTCAAGTAGTTGAAAATAGGTAATGTTTCTATTCAGATTTACATGATAAGAATGTAAGAATTTGCTGTACTTTAATTAATGAAACTTACAATATTAGGGATAATCCATTACTGAAAAATACTACATGATCATCTTTAGAAAACAAGGCATTTCCTAGTGTACTGTGTTCAATATACCAAGTATTGCTTTTTACTAATCAAACTAGTGATTTTTTTGCTTCTTTCCTTAGACATTGATGAGTGTGAAAATGACTTCTACAATGGAGGCTGTGTACATGAATGCATCAACATTCCAGGCAACTACAGGTGTACATGCTATGATGGGTTCATGTTGGCTCATGATGGACACAATTGCCTTGGTAAGTTGTTATTGTGAAGAAATCGGTAGGACATTTTATGTGGTACCTTTCTGTTATATAGCTTTCATCAAACAAAGCCCATTAAAGGTAAAGGTAAAGGTTTCCCCTTGACATTAAGTCCAGTCATGCCTGACTCTAGGGGGCGGTGCTCATCTCTCTTTCCTAGAAGAGGGAGTCAGCGTTTGTCAGCAGACAGTCTCCATGGTCATGTGGCCGGCATGACTAAACACCAAAGTGCACGGAACGCTGTTACCTGCCCACCGAAGTGGTACCTTTTTATCTACTTGCATTTGCATGCTTTCGAACTGCAAGGCTGGCAGGAGCTGGGACGGAGCAACAGGAACTCACCCCGTTGTGCAGATTCGAACCAGTGACCTTTCGATCTACCAGCCCAGCAGCACAGTGGTTTAAACCACTGCTCCACCTGCAGTCAACTGCTGCACCCAGTTATAAGTTTGGTAGAAAAAAACAGGGTAATTATCATGTTGGACTTTGTACTAAGGACACCTTTACAGTTTCCCCTAATATCTTGCTCATGCTATTCAGATTTTAAGGTATTTGAGTAGAGAGAAGGCACTGGAGCAGTGTTCCAAACCAGTCTTTCTCAATTTCTCTCTCTTGCTCTCATATAATTAAATGGAAATGACAAAACAGCATTGAATGGTAATTGAGAGTATAATGGCAAATATTCTGTTAATGTTTTTTGTTTGCTATTTCTGCGGCTTCTGTTTGAGCACAAGAGCAGATAAATCTGTTCTTGCAACAAAGTTAAGTTATGCAGATGTCCTAGCAATGAGTGATTCATGATGCTGAAACATGGTTGTGCAGGTGTGGGATAATGTGTAGAATTCATCTATTGATTCCTAGCTGTACGTAGCTTTCACCAGCAATATCAAAAGATTGAGAATTTCTTTTACATGAAATTCAGTTTTCTTAGGTATCATGCCAAACTTACTGACTTGAATCCAAAATATTGCTGCGTTAGTGGAAGGTACTTCAGATTGTACAGGCTATATGTGTCACTGATTCATCTGCACTCAGTCCTCAAAAGTTCATGTAGAGGACTCAGTGGGATCTTTGGATCCGATCCAATCATCCACCCCTTTTAGATATGAATAAAGGCGATAATACAAAGCTGGAGAATTTTGCGAAGTTCTGCTGAGGTCAGTTTTCACTCAGTGACTGGAGGCAAAATTTGGGATTTCTGGAATATGTTTTGTATAATTTTTCACCTTTCCTTTTCATTCAAGTTGGTAAGGGAATGGTTATTTAGTTTGGTTGCTGAATCTGCCAATTTGTTTCATTTGTTATAAGTATTTACATTTTATTTATCATAGCTACAAGTACAACTATTGCTAGAAGAGCTGACACTCTTCCTTTAAATATAGTGAATTCAATCCCTGAACAAGCAGAACCATAAACAATAATTAGGAAAAATAAAACTGGTGGTTCAGTAGCCTTGAGTAAGATTGAGTTGTTGTATTTCTCACAGGAAGAAAAATCCTCCTTCCTCCTCATTTGCATACTTCTAGTTATCAAGATGTATGCAGGTTCTTAAAATGGCCTTGTTTTTAATCTGGGACAGCATAATCCACCTATATTACAGTAGTAATAGTAATTTGATATATTTCTGTATCTACACTGGAGCATATCCTGTTAGTTATGTTATGTAGATGGGTATGTCTTCTATAAGATGTATTTAATCTCATTTTTACTGAAATGTTCCCGAAAGTGATTTAATCCATGGTTAAATCTAAATGAGTTCAGGATTCTTTTTAATAATTTGGGATTCAGTCAGGTATATTTAATTTTATTTGGAATGGTTAAGCATGTTCAAAAGCCACCTGGAAAGATTGGTGGTCTTATCAATATAATTTTCTGTTCTCTCAAAATTCCTTAGAAGAAACCTTTAGAAACTTTGTGAAATTTGGTTTAGACAGAAACAGTGATTTTCTAGAGATGTACTCCTTCCCCATTGCCTCATACTCACACTAGTCTCACTGAGACTTCCTCAAAAAATCTCAGTGTCTCATATAAAGCAATCCCAAATTTGGTTTTAATTTCAGCTATAACTCCATTCTAAAAAAAGGATTAGACAAATTCACGGACGATAATGTGGATAACATTAAAGAAGATAATGTGGATAACATTAAAAAGGATTGGACAAATTCAATGGCTATTAGGCTTGATTCCTATATTCTACCTCTTGTATCAGAAGCAATTTGTTTCTAAATACCAATTGTTGGGGAACATGCATGGAAGGGCCTGTTGCATTCATGTCCTGCCTGTGAATTTCCTATGGGTGAACAGGATGCTTAACAAAAGAGCATCCTGTGAACTGATAAAATCAGATCAATCCATCTTAAGTTCTTAGAGATCTTCAAGTTGACATTACCTGGAGGAGGGCTTTCTCTGCAGTCTCGCCTAATTGTGGAATACTCTCCCCAGAGAGGTTCACCTAGTGCCAACACTTTTTTCTTTTTCGCGCCAGGCAAAACCCTTTTTATTCTCCCATTATTTTAATGTTTAATTGGTTTTAATTGTGATTTTATTGTGAATTGCTGAATGCTGCACCATTTTTAATCTGTGCTTGTTGTAACCTGTCCAGAGACGCTAATAATGTCTATAAAAGCTTTAAATAAATAGATAAATAAATAAATAAAGATTCAAACTGTCACATATTAGCTTGAAAATGAGCTCTGTGGTGCTTGAGAGGCTGTTCTTATTGACATTTCTCAATATTATCTGGATGTTGGATTAGGACATGCATCTCTTGAAGTTTTGTTTACCTACACAGGTTGCTCTGGTTTGTTCCCATCCTTGCCTCCTCATGCACTTCACTGATCACTCTGGGGAATGCAGCATCTTGCTAAGGAAGTTTAAAAGCAATATGTGTTTCATTTATCACCCAAGGTGGTTAGTGTGATGAAGTGCATATTGTCTGCTGACAAGGAGTAGTTAAAATAGTGTCTATTTATGGTTGTTTATTTTTATACTGCCCAAAGGTGAAAGCTCTCTGAATTCTGTTACTCATTAAGTTAAAATGAATTCAACATGACTTATTCTCAGATAAGTTCATATAGGATTGCAGCTTACTCCTCTTAGGGAGCATTCCTAAACTATCTCCATGGCCAACTGGGGAAGGGGAAACAAAGGATGCAGAGGAAGAGCATCTCTGCTGGATAGCACTTACACTTCCTGAGAGGCACCTCATTATGCCCACAGAAAGCTCAGGAAGTATAGACAAACTAATAATGGTGTTACTTGCCACCAGTGGCAAGAACTGAAATAGGCATGCCAGGGGTGGGGTAGAGATGGGCTTGCATCTTCAGGATCCAAAGCACCCTCATCTCCTTGATATGCTTGTGAATTTGGGCCCAAAAGTACACCCACTCTGATGCTGGTACAGGTAATCTCCTTCCTCTTGCCATTGAGAGGAAAAAAACAATAGAGCACTGGTGGACAAAAGGTGATGATAAAGCTATCCCAGTCCAGCAGGCTAATAGGTTGCAGGCACTCTCTTCCTCTTCCCAGTAAACATAGGGTTACTCTGCCATGATTTCTCCCACTATTTTGTTTTTAACAATTTCAATGTAAGCCACCTTGTGAAGACTTGCCACTTTTTCTTTCTTTCTTTCTTTCTTTCTTTCTTTCTTTCTTTCTTTCTTTCTTTTTTGGCAGTTTTGGAGCAAGCATGGTTTGTTTGTTTTGCAAATACTTAGTGTAAGGCTGTTGAGAATGGTATTGCTAAGGAATTGTTTCTGTTAGAGTCCCTATGAGCCAACTTCTTTCAGAACTTGTTTTGCAGTAATGTTGCCATTGCAGAATGTTAATAACCTTTCTATAAACAAATAATAGAAACATCTTCTCCATTTGAATTGGAGGAGATGGGGTTGAGGGACTATTTGCACCACTTCTTTCCCATTTTTTTCTTCTCTCTATACTCTAATAAAATGAACTCTATCTCCCCCTCCCCTTTTTGGTTGAGATTCTTTGGCTACACATTTATATTGGAAATGTTCCAAGTCTGTCCTTGGAGGAACTCAACTCATTCTCTATTTGACATTTTTATTGAGGAATTTCTCAAATATAACATGAAATGACACTATGGGGAATTTGAACTATGGTGAGATCCTCATCTGGTTAAATATAATTGCCTTTAGCATTGTAATCACTTGAAATTGCAGTAGTTCTTTGTAAAGATTATTATTTTAAGTTCAGTTCAGCAGATGCAAGATTAATATTTAGCTTCATGAAATGAAGGTTTCTTTAAGTCTTAATTTGAAACTGGTGGTGAAATAAACTTTCTGTTCCTGGGCATGAGGGAAATACTTTGTTTTCTTACAAGCAAGTAGCATATTTGTCCAGATGTTCTTTTCTGTTTGATTTGCTTTCCCATTGACTTATTGATTAATTGATTTCCCCTCCCTCTTCTCATGCTTCGGGATGGATGGATGCACGCGCGCGCACACACACACACACACACACACAGTCATTTTCCATCATTCTTTTCATTTCATGAGGTCAAATAGCAGTTGAGCATTGGGAATTTCAGTATAAAATATGTTAAGCCATCTTAAGTTACACGTGAATGGTAATGCCAAACTGTTTTTATAAAATCTGCAAGATCTTTTGGAATAGGGGAAACATTACATCTTAAATACTGGCTATACAGATTATTCTAAGGCTGCAGTTCTGTGTATACTTACTCAGAACTATATTTGATTGGGTCATTGGGCCTACTTATGTTCCAAGTAAACATGCATAGGGGATTGGACTGTGTGGTTGCAATTCTATTGCTTAGGAAAAAGTCCCATTGAAATTTATTTCTGAGTAAACCTGCATAGGATCAAGATGTAAGTCCCAAATCAACAGTGCATTTCATGTCTGGTTAAAACTTAATGCAGTTAGCCATCCCACTAAAAGAGTGGATTGAACAGTATATCACAGGATCAACATGGATAAAACTGTGACTTACAGATGTGCATTAGCTGTTCAGCACTGCAAATATGCATGGTACACTAGAGCATAGTCATACATGAAAAATTATGCAAGGAGTTTACAGTAAATAATGTGTACAGAAGTTTAAAGGTGTTAGGTACGTTGCATACTAGCAGTTACTTTCAGTTTATAATGTTTTGGGGACCTAGGACCATCTCAAAGCATGTTAGAGTTCTAGGAAAGACATAGTCTTGGCACCAGTGTTATTTACCGCCTCACACCACTGCTGTTATTTTATGAACAGCATAAAAAGGGTGCAGGGGATGTGTTTCCTGGGATTATATTGAATGTTATTAGTTTTACTACATACATCACTTTCCACTGAATCAAGCTGGCTCAAAATGACATGCACACACACCCATATACAAAATTCAGGATAAATATAACAAAGAAATCAATATAAACCATAATCAGCACAATAACACAAGAATAACACCATGAATGGTCACCACAAAAACAGCTCACAGGGACTGGGCCATAACTAATGTTTACTTATATGGGTAAATAAATATGTATGTACAAGCTGGAGTTAAGATTGCCAGGAGAAATATCAACAACCTCAGATATGCAGATGATACCACTCTAATGGCAGAAAGTGAAGAGGAACTAAAGAGCCTCTTGATGCGGGTGAAGAAGGAGAGCACAAAAGTTGGCTTGAAACTCAACATTAAGAAAACTAAGATTATGGCATCCAGTCCTATCACCCTGGCGAACAGATGGGGAAGAAATGGAGGTAGTGACAGATTTTATTTTCCTGGGCTCCAAGATCACCGCAGATGGGGACTGCAGCCAAGAAATTAAAAGATGCTTTCTCCTTGGGAGGAAAGCTATGGCAAATCTAGACAGCATACTAAAAAGCAGAGACATCACCCTACCAACAAAAGTGCGTATAGTCAAGGCTGTGGTTTTCCCAGTTGCAATGTATGGCAATGAAAGCTGGACCATAAGGAAGGATGAATGCCGAAGAAGTGAGGCCTTTGAATTGTGGTGCTGGAGAAGATTCCTGTGAGTCCCTTGGACTGCAAGGCGATCAAACCAGTCAGTCCGAGAGATCAACTCTGACTGCTGTTTAGAAGACCAGATCCTGAAGATGAAACTCAAATACTTTGGCCACCTAATGAGAAGGAAGGACTCATTGGAGTAGAGCCTAATGCTGGGAACAATTGACGGCAAAAGAATTAGGGGACGGCAATGAATGAGGTGGCTAGATGGAGTCACTGAAACAGTTGACGTGAGCTTAAGTAGACTCTGGGGGATGGTAGAGGACAGGAAAGCCTGGAGGAATGTTGTCCATGGGGCCGCAATGGGTCAGACATGACTTCACGACTAACAACAACAACCACATCACACACCCTTCTTCCTCCACTGTCTAGCCGTATAGAATCATAGAGTTGGTGAGAATCTTGTAAGCCAACCCCCTGCTTGATGTAGGAACTCCAGAACTAAAATGGCCCCAAAAGATGACTGCCCAGCAATTGCTGTTCATCCCTCTAAGCAATTGGTTTGGCTGTCAAATTGCTCTTATCTTTAAGATGTCTCTCCAACAATTCAACTGAAATTTACTCCTCTGTAACTTAAACCCATTACACTTATAGATGACAGAGAACAGTTCTTTTTCATCTTCTGTGTGTCAGCCCTTCCCTTCAAGGATTTGAAGAGTGTTCTTGTTCATTCCATAGAGTAGTGGTTTTCATACTGTGGCCTGGGAAACAATGGAGATTCCATGGAAGCCCATCAGGGTTCACAATGAGAATCTCAGTAATGGTAGAAGGTGTTTCCTGTAGGACAGCTTGCCTGACTGCATTGGCAAACATGTGTTAGGGTATACTGTCTGAGAGGCTCATCAGGCCTGGACATTGCTTCCTATGAATTCATTGTGTATTTCAGAATATTGCCATGTTCCTTTGTAGTGTTTGGGAAAGCTGTAGTAAGTTTTCCCTCACAGTAAAAAAATTGAGAAATGGAATCTTTAAAATATTGTGTTCTGCTGTGTGCTGTTAAGTCATCTCTGACTTAGGGTGACTCTATGAATGAATAACCTCCAAAATGTGCTGTCTTTGACAGCCCTGCTCAAATCTTACAGATTCTAGACTATGGCTTCCTTTATGGAATCAATCCATCTTGTTTTTGGTCATTCTCTTTTTCTTCTGCCTTCAACTTTTGCCAGCATTATTGTCTTTTCCATTGGATTCTAACAATGTGCTTCAGCGTTGTAGTTTGCTTTCAGGACAAGTTTTGATTGGAACTGATCTAGGACCCACCCGTTCATAGAAACAGAATGAGCCAGAAGGGGTCTCCCAGGCCATCCAGTCTGACCCCAGCTCTAGCCGGCTCTGCTCATGACATGCCTACCATCTTTCTTTCTGTCCAGGATATTTATAGAGCTTTCTGCTGGTTAGCACCAGTAATGTGAAAAATAGCTTGAGACAATTTTAGTATTAATCGACAATTTTAGTAGACAATTTAGTAGACAATTTTTTTAATACTAAAAATATACGTATCAGCTGTTGGTACGTTTATATTCACTACCATGTTATATGACCACTTCAGCATCTACACATTAAAAGGATATTTCCTTCTTCAGAATCAGTCATATAATGTGGCCTACCAAATTTCCTCCTTTTAATGTTGAACATTATCATCATGCTCCAAACATCAAATGAAAGATTTACAGTTGTGTAGGAATCATCTCATATAGCTCCAGATGTGAAATGTCAACAAATTGTAGCATTAATTGACTTAAGATTGCATAATCACTGCTCTGATTAAAGAGAGCAACACTTTTTTTCTTTCATTTTGATTGTTTAGCTTTGTTTTTCTTCTCTCTTTGGACAGCTGCATGCAATGTGTGGGTCATAGGAACTCCAAGAGAATGTTTCTGTTGCTGATGTTTGTTTGTCTTTACATTATCCAACAGCTCAGCTAGGGGTTTTTTCCCTCCATTAAAACACTGAACATTGTTAACAAAACCTAAACAACTTTTGGAAGGCTTTGTGTGTTGTATAAACACAAAATATTTGTAAAATAAAATGCAAAAATTGGCCTCTTGCTAAGTCCCCCTGCTGTATGATATGTAGTTCCTGATTGGTGGGCATCCTGCATTACAGTCTTGAGTGTGAACAGCTCCATACTTTATACAGCAATGATGGTTGCTGCAGGTACACTGGTGGTTCCCCACTGAAAATGGAAAATAGAGATATTTCTTAACTGTTGATGATCTTTCTGAAAATGCCATGTAAGATGGAAGAATGAATTAGAAGTGGTGAACTGCTCCTGGAAGTTGGAAATGTCTTTGCTTCCCTAATCAGTTATTAATTAGTTCTCTTTTCAAATTACATATTTAAATATATGAATGAATTTTAACATATATTGTATCACTAGGTCCTAATTCACAAGATCACAAATCCATGGTTTTTTAATCACAGTTTGTTCGTGAGTGAATGGAAGCAAGTGTGCTGCTTCTACCCAACTTACCTTTTCAGAAAAGTGCACCATCTCTGAATTATTTTGTGGAGATCAGGAAATTCTGGATTGTTTAGGGGTTAAGCAATGCAGAATTAACCCATGGTTAGTTGTTCAGTTAACTCTGGGTTGTTTAACAACCTAGTGAATTGGTGACACTTGAACTGAGTCTATGTAGAACAGGGCATAAGTTCAAAGCACAACAGTATTCATGTCTACCTAATATCTGTACCCTCTTATCCAGGAAGCAGGAAAAGTTATGAGTAGTCTACATTTGGTGAAGAAGTGCCTGAATCCTCTAAACTGCTTGTATTGAAAATATGACCTCATTAGCACTTACTGTTTTATAGATGTGATCTGAACTGGGAAGATTCTGTCAGCAGCCTATAAAGACAATGGAATGCTTTTAATTCCTATAGCATAGGCCTGCCTGTCTGCCTGGATGCTTTGCCATATGCATGTTCACTTCATATTCTGTGGTGCATCATGGGGATTGTGTAGGAAAATCTAGGACTTCAGTACAGGCTGTAACTGAATATGCTGTAGGCATTTTTATCAGCATTGCAGTGCCAGATGCACTGGTTTGTCACAAGGCACTCACCTGAAACCATCATCATTGTACTATTTTTGCCATTACATTTTGGATTTCTTCAGATGGCTTATATCATTGCTTTTAATATGTTGCGGATTTTACCTAGTGTGTATATCTGTATGTGCTAAATGTGTGGTCCTGATTTGGGCTCAGAGGAATGCTTCAGTGGGCTCATGGGCTGGGGTGGGGAGGAATTGTCTTGTGGGTGTCAAAACAGGAGTAACCCTGAGAAGAAAATCCTTCAGTCACTTTTCCACCTTCCTTGTCCCCGCATCCCATGACTTCTCTCTCTAACTTGCCGATTGAAGTGGAGAGTAAATGCAGTGTCACTTCCTCCTTCCTCGTCCCTCCTTTTACTTGAAAAAAGTAAGTTTAGAATGTACTTAAAGAAACAACTAACTGAAAAGTGCTGAAATTCATGTCTCCTTGGAAGTAAATAACATTACCATCAATGACCTTACTCAAAAGTTAAAAAAAAAAAAAATCAGTGACATTTATACTTGAGAAAGTCAGCTCAGGGGAGAGGCTGCACTTTCAGGAATTGGTTTTGAGTTGGATGGGATTGGGGTACTGGTCGCACTGTCTTCACCCCATGGGAGTATAGCAATTCCCATTGTCTCTCCCTAATCTCCACTCCCTTCTTTCTTTGCACATTTTTTTCTGTGGGGTAGGAGGACTGACAACTTGTTTTCTTTCTTTAAAAACAATCTGTGCTTATTTGCTTCTTTACGGCTCAGCATTGATGAAAAACAAATAGCCACTTCCCATGCATCATGAAATTCCTTCTTCTTTTCCTGCTGTTGCATTTGTGTACAACAGAAGATCACACTTTTGACACAGTGAAAATAATTATTAGCAAATCCACCAACAGTAATAAATGCATTTTGTATAAATATCATTTCAGAGCTTCAAGATTAATCGAAGAACTCTAATGTGGCTCTATATGAACACATATGAACAATATACAATGCTTGTTACATAATGCTAAATTTCCTTAAAGAAAGACTTGCATGTATGAGAAATAGACTGGAAACTTTTTCTTTTGTTTGCTTTTGGCATTCCTTTTTGTTGGCTTTAGAATCCTCTAGCCACCAGTCTTGACCAGTGGTGGAATAGGTTCAACCAGTTTGCGCTCTTGCACAGCCCTAGTCATTACCCATGTGAGAATTTCCAGTGCAAAGAATAACCCTTTGAAACTTCTGTCTGTTCCCAGCCTACCACTGAATTTTGTTTTGGAATTTTGCTTTGCATATACACTACTACTTGTTTTGCATCTCAGTGCTTTTTTCTTTATTTGGCAAATATTTATATTATGAAGAGTCAACATTTGTTTGCAACAAACTGTACTACAGTAGTAACATGGAAAGATAAACATATAGAGATGATGCATGCATGTATTTGGCTATGAAAATATCTGATATTTCTGACTCAGATTTTATTTATGCAGATCATAGATTGTAACAGATTTGTGCATTCAAGAAACTATATGTAAGCATATAGAAAATGCATGAAGGTGTCTATTTAGGTAAAACCAATAATAAAAGGGAGAGATGGGTGCAAATGCTGGTATGCTGGGGGTGAGAGACGAGTGCAAACATGGGCATGCTCGGGGGGGTTGGGTGCAATCATGCTGTGTGGGGGGAGATGGCCGAGATCGCGGTTGCGATTCTGCAGGAAAGATGGGAGAAATTACGGGCGCGCTCATGCAGGAAAGACAGATGCAGTCTCGGCCATCTCCCCCCCCCCACCCCTAGCACGATTGTGGCCATCTCCCTACTCAGGGGGTGGGGGTGGGGAGATTGCCGCCATTGCGGTCGCCGCCTAATGCGGAGTTCGTGAACTGAGGCATTTGTGAGCCGAGATACCACTGTATCATTGTCTTTATTATTTAACCAAAGTTCAAATGTTGGTGGGTAGTTCTTAGACTGGTAGTTGTGTAAATAAATCAGCCTTTATCTTCCTCTTACAAATGTCTATTTGCATATTAAATACCTATTTCTATACTGCCCTACAACTAAAGTTCTCTGGGTGATTTACATAGTCCATAAAACAGATGATAAAATACAATTAAAATACCATATAATAATAAATTAAAAATTTAAACAGCTAAAAACAGATAACAAAGAATAACAAAAAAGATGACTCTGCAAAACACCTGGTGATCCCTGCCTCAAACCCCTGCATGACCAAGGAAATCTTCAAGATTTCCGAAAAGAAGCTGTGTTAACCTGGCACCAAAAAGATGACAGATTTGCTACCAGCCAAGCCTCAGTGGGGAAATTATTCCATATATGAGGGGCCAACACCAAGAAAGTCCTCCCCCTTGTCCTTCTGCACTTCTCTCATAAGAACTATTTAATTATGCCAGGAAAAAGTAATATAAAAGGTCAGTAATTATAATGCTAGAGGTAACTGAGTATAATAATAGCAGTCAATTCCAGAAAGTTTTCTATGAACACTTTGGAAATACAACATTAAGATTGATTGGAATGATATAGATAAGAATGGGGTGTATGTTGGGGCAAAAAATCCCAACTTCAACTATAGGCTGATGGGACCTGAGCTAGCACTGCCTGATCAAAAAAATCTTGGGGTTGTAGTGGACAGCTTGGTGAAAATGTCAGCCCAGTGCTCACCTATTGTGAAAAAGACAAACTCCATTTTAGGCATAATTAGGAAAGGAATTGAGCATAGAACTGCCAAGATTATACTCTCTTTATACAAATCTTTGGTGTGTCAGCATTGGAATATTTTTTACAGTTTTGGTGTTTGCCCATGGAGTTTTCCCCCCATTATTGAGGGGGTAAAAGTACAGAGAAGGGCAACAAAAATGGTGAAGAAGCTCTCCTATGAGAAATGATTTCAACAACTGGGATTTGTTTAGCTTAGAAAAAAAAAGATGAGTAAAGGGAAACATGATAGAATTATATGAAATTATGCATGGTATGGAGAAAGTAGAGAAGGAGATATTTTCCCCCCTCTTCCATGATGCTGTATGGTCATCCTGTACAGGTGATTGGTGGGAGATTCAGGACAGATACAAGTAAGTATTTTTTTTCAAACAGTGCTTAAACTATGGCATTGCCACAGTAGGTAGTGGGTGACTTTAAAAGGAGATTGGACGGATTCATGGATGAGAATGCTGTTAATAGCTCCTAGCCTTTCTGGCTATATGCCACCTCCATTATCACCTGCCTGTGTACACCAGTTGCTGAAGAGATTAGGCAGGCAGAACTCTTGTACCCATCCTGCTTGATGGATCCTGTGTGCAGCTGGTTTGTATAATGTGAATGCAGCACTGGACTGGGTGGACCATTGGTCTGATCCAGCATGGCTTTTCTTATATTTTTATGTTCTGATGGGTGATAATGAAAATATATCACTACTTTTTTTTTATAAAAATGTGTATTTGACCTGACTGAGGACCTAATTTGCCTGAATTTATGGGATTGCCCTTTGACTTTGTGAGTTGGTAGACGTTTTGGTGACTCAAAACCTTATTGATTTGATTTTTGTCACACCTGTCAAACTAGAAAGATATCCAAGGCAGCATATATAACATCAACAAGAACCCTTTTCCTCTTCACACTGTATCAGCAACTTCAGACTTGATCCTTTCAACCTGACAATTCCCAAGGCAGTGCTGCATAACATGCCCCACCAAGAAAAGGTTGTGTGGCCCCTGTGCCCTTCCACTGGTTGGCATTGCTGTTCCTGCACTGTGAATGACTAATGGCATTGTGGAAGCAGCAATTCTCATTGGAGTCAGTGGTGCTTGTGGAGGAACCTTCTCCTCTCTCAGCAACCCCCAAAGCAGCCTTCCTATCAATTCCAAGAGTCATGTGTGCATACTTATTTATGCACACATGTTTTCATATCCCCCCGGTCCATTATTGATGCCTGATGCCTAATCCCTGTGGGTTAAAAAGTTTATGCATCTTACCTAAGGCATGTACTCTAAACAAAATTAAAACACATGGCTGAAGTATCTCAGCAAATGAGTAACCATATATTATACATAAAACTAAACATCCATGTGGCTTTTAAATAAACAAAATATTTTTCAGATATATTTAATAATGGACTAAAAAGCTGTGCATTCGACATTTTTCTTATCGAGAATTAGGGAATTCCTTTCCACATCATCTAAAGATTTTTGTAATGTTTTCCATTCTAATAGTGCATATCCCCACTGAATACAGTACTGTTTATTTGTCAACACTGCTTTTTTATTTGGCTAAACAATTTTCTTGTGTATTCTCTGGTTAATGCTTCATTTTAGAGTTTAGGACAAGAATCTGGTGAATGAATGTATTGTTATTTTATTCATATGCAGCAATCACTGCATGGTGCTTTACTGAGTAACAGCTCAGAAGATGGGTTCAGTCTTACCATTAACAGAGTGAAGGTAATGGGGAAAGGAAAGGAAGATAGGACAAAAATTGGAAAATCATGGTTCATAAACTGAGATTTCAATGGCAGATAGCTTCACAAAAAAGGCAGGTTTTCATGAAGGATTTGGAAGGCAGTAATAGCAGCATCTTCTGGGAGGCAGTTCTAGCCTTAAGGGGGGCAGCAAGGAACAAAGGGTGGAGTCCTTTGAGGGAGCAGGACATTTTAAGACTTGGCTCTGGGACAGCTGGAGGATAATGCAACATGAGTAAAGAAGGATTGACGTATGTGTGTAAAACCACAGAGAGCTTTGAAGATGAGGAATTCATCTTTTCAACTTTAACATTTAATCTTTTTAACTTGGTACATTCTCAGTTATGTACCAAGATCCAAAACCTTTGAGGTCATTTAGGGATTATACTCATTGTTAACAACCTAGTTTTAAATTTATAAGCAGTTCTTCATTGTCCTTTGGTGATACATTGTCTCAGGGTCAAACTCAATGTTGTCTTAAGCACATATTAAGGAGCTATGGATGCTCCATCTCTATATTTCCATGTAAGTTTGCATGGGCCTGGTTCAGATTTAGATCACAGCAGTCTGGGAGCAGGAGTTATACCTTTCTATTCCACCCAGGGTTGGTTGGTTGGTTTTTTGAGAAATAGTTCAACTCCTAGGGGGATTACTTTTTTAAAAAGGCTCCATTGTGTGAAATTTCAAACAAAATCCAGGTGAATGGAAAGGTTTAACAACCCAACTGAATGCTGCAGCCAAAATTGGGGCCACATACATTTACATAGAGGTAAAGAGTTCTAGCGTAGCTTCACACATGTATTAGAAAGAATGTTTAGTTTGGCTCTTGCTCAACTGAACCAATAGTGGCTGCAATATACAGCCCTGGAAGCAAAATGTAGTCTTCCAATTCCCTTATTAGTGTGATTTTTGTAAAAGCTGTGTACATGCAATCTGAGCTGCTATCTGTGCAATCTGAGCTGCTATCTGCTGTTATCTGCAGCTATGCATGTTATTAGAGAAATAATGCCTGGTTTACACTTGCAGCACAGTGACGCAGAAAGGAGATGGTAGACTCCTGTGTTAAAATTAACTTGACTATTTCAGATAGCAGGTGTGAAATTAAATTCCTGCAAGTTGAAATCTAACATAGCAAGAAGAAGTTGTGCTAGTGTTTCGAATTGTAGGAAGGTTTTAAAAAATGGGAGAAATTAATAAGTAGTGGTCCATCTGCATTCTGAAGTGGTTCTATCATTGAACATGAGGCCATAAAATAAGAGAATTGGCATTGCAAGAACCATAGGGCTGGTCTTGGACAACACAACAATCCATTATGTGTAGTTGCCTACAGTAAGTTAATGTGTCATCCAAATCCAGACCATGTCCTTCAGGATGGCTTGTTTTTCATGAAGAAGCCACCCTGAGAGCTCCTGGCCTGTTCCAGGGGTTTTTCACCCACGATGGATTGTCAGAACATCTGAACCAACAAAGTAATGATATTGTGGGTTGCTGAAAGGGCTGAAGGCTTCTCAGCAGAAAAAACCCCTTCCTGCTCCAAGTGAATGGACTGTATTCATGAAACCTGCCCAGCAACAGAATGTGCTGCTGCAGCCTTCCTGTTTCCTGGCTTTCTAATCCTCCCTCTCCACAGCACAATTTTGCCGCTTCACTACTTGGTGACCCCCCCCCCTTCTCTTTATGAGCCAGCCGTGTGTAATCTGTACAGCATCCTTGAAAGAGCCTGAATTTCTGCCAGCCTTTTAGTCTCTCCACTGCCGCCTGCCTCCACATACTAACATCAAGGTTTTTGACAAGCTCCTTGAAAAAACCCTTTACTTTCTTAACTGAAGTCACTTCAGCTATAGTTTGACCTTTCATATTGTACAATTAATTAAAATGATCTTGTGTGTAAAAAATTATTTGTGCAACTGATCTTTCCTGAGATTAACCCTCCACCCTTTCTGTGAAGCCATCCCACTGTTACTTGCCTTTGTCTGTACTGTCTAGTAAATAGAACATACTTTTCTGGGCTGTGGAACCCATTATCTGTCCCAAAGCCTGGGGGATAGAAAACACAGGACCAGAATGGAAGTTGTTCTAAGTGCTAAAAGGCACAGTCTCCAAAACTTTGCTTGGTACTCTGCATCTCTCACCATATCTCCTAAAGCTGGCATCAGGTTTTCCCCCACCCACAATTCTTCTCACCCACTTAGGATCCCTTGACAGAAGCATTGCAAGAATGGGCTTTAGATGCAGTTCTAGACTGAAGCTGAACTTGACCCATTCACTGATCTTTGAATAAGTCCAAAGGCCCAACCATTTTTGCAGAATTCCTGCCATAATAGTCTTTCCTCTGAGATTCAGAGCATATATTAATATGAAACTATTCGTGGTGTCCCTCCATAAAGGTCCACCACACTCTAACAAGGGATTCTCCCTCTGAGACATATAGAGAACCCTGTCCCGGAACCCTAGCCCACAGTATGCCCAAACCATGATGCAACTCATTCCAATCACCAGATGCTGGCCTGCCATTCTGTATGGAGATTTCAAACATACAATATGCCCCACAAGTCCATCCCTCTTGCCCCTGCAGATTTCCTCTACCACAGGTGCTCCAGCAGTCCATTTCTTCTACCATAGCCAGAGGTGGTCTTACTAAAACGAAAACTGTAAGCCTTGTTAGGAAGTAGTTTCTCCTTGGAACTGGACCTCTCCACAGCAGATAGTGATCTTGGCTCTCAAGTGAGTACAACTCTCATCTGTTTGGTTCATGGAACTGTCTCCAGAGGAGGAGGAACAGTAGGCATATTGCTCCTACTAACCCTAATTGACCACCTGCAGATGGTGATGTACATCCTCACTTGCATTTGTAAATCCCTGGAAGAAATGGCTGATAAGATTGAGAGAACCCTTCTTCCTGATCTGTATCAAGGAGGGAGGGAGACATGTTCCTCTCAAAGATCTAGACATGGGATGCTTCTTCGCAAATCCTAAAAAGATTCCTTTCAGTGTTTTTCCCAAAGAAGAAGGTGGCAGGGAAGTAACTGAAGAAAGGAGAAAGCCTAAGAATAGTTACCCGAGGAACAGTCTGTTCTAGAAGCCATACAGCCTGCACAGCTGAGAGAAGGAACCTAGAGGAAGAGCTGCCACTTATCAGTATACTACAGGAGACTTGTCTGTGTGTGGAGACAGGGTTGGTGGGCTGGGAGGGAGGGATGTCACTGCAGTGAGGAACTGCCTTCTCAGGCTTTGTTTAAATCCATATCAGTTGTGTCAGGTTTCATTAGCAAAGGACTTGGTCACTGCTCCTGAACAGGCTGGGAAGTCTACATATCAGCTTTGCAAAACAATGGACAAAAAGGACATTAGAAGAAGGGAACAGAACATCTAATAATTATCTGGTCAATTTGGGTCAGAGTTAACAGCAGGTCAGGTGAGTTGGTGCATCAAGATATGACAGCCTTAGACATTGTCAGAGACTGGGTGATGACAACACAAACTGTAGTGACTGAAAGGCAGATGAATGCCATTCAAACAGTGTTGCAAAAATCTGGGCAAGGCCAACAAATGCAAGCGCTCTTCCAACCATTTCCCTATGGTGTACCACACTAGTTTTTCTCCTCCTCTGATGCTGCACAGTGATACCATGCCTTAGTCCCTCAACTGGTCAAGTCCCTGGGCTGCCTCTGCATCAATATATAGCTTTCCAACCAATATTTCCACTGCATGAGTGGGAGGAAGCACAACAATCAATTAAAAGACATACTTGTAGCTGTCAACGCCAACCATATTGTGTCATGCAGGAGGGCATATGAGAGGAGTTGCAGCAGGGGTAAGGTTCAGATGAACTGTAGATTCAATTCCTACTCTGTGATAATCAACCCTTATTTAAACTCTCTTCTGGCTATATAATTTGCTGTTTTGTTTCAATGCTCTTCTAGCAAAATTAAAAATCGTAATGAGAACAGCATTGCTTTGTGCTTTCCAAGGGCTCAGTCAGCCCACAATTTGCAACTCTGTTGTCATTTAAAAATTAGAATCAGGTTTATGTATTATAAAAAAGTTGCCGGGGTGAAAATGGATGAGTGTTGGCTTTGGGATATTATTTAATCTTTTAGGTCTTTGAATATGGATCAGCTCACATTCTAAAATATTTCTGTTCTTTCTGTCTGTCTTTCTGCACCTTTTTCTTATGCAATTAATTAACACCCTCCTAGTTCACTTATTTGAGAGGCATTAAGTCATGCTGTGCAGGAACTGTAGCAAAATTAATTAAGATCTTGGTCTGTGAACCAAGACCTTCTTACTGCTGTTTGTAAGCTATTTAGGCTAGACAGCATGGATTCTGGCCCTGGTAGTGAAATATCCCTCTAGCACATGGGTCCTCAAACTACAGCCCATGGACAGGATATGGCCTGTCATGATCATTTACCCGACCCTCCTCAGAGCTTTTGGACTCGCTCTGAGCGAGTTCAAAAGCTCTGAGCCGGCGCAGGTGTTCTTTGAAACTGAGCAGAGAGCCGGCACACACGCCAAATTGTAACAGCTTCCTTCAACTCCGCGTGCGCTGGCTATTCCCCCCCCCCCCTTGCACCCACGTGTTAGAGCAGAAATATGGGGCAGAAAACAGAAGAGAGGAGGGTGGAAGAGAGAGAAAGACACTAAAAAGGATTGAAGGTAAGAAAAATATAACTTTTTAAATCTATTTTTAATTATGTGAGCCACGTCCCCAGGCTGTGGGCAGACAGGCTGAGGCAGAGTGGGGCCGCGGCTCCCATGCCTCCGCTGCAGCCTTCTCTGAGCAAGCCGCCACTGCCGAGTGGCTCCTGTGCTTCCCCTCACAGCGGGGAGAGGCAGGAGGCACCCCGCTTGGCCAGCCACTGCCCCATCCCTTGCCTCCTCACCTCTGAAAGCAGCCCTTACCTCCCTTCTTGCGGCCCTCTCCCGGCAGGGGGAGCCACCCCACACTCGCCTCTCCAGCCTCCTGCTCCCTCAGAAGTGGGGCAGCAGCGAGGACTTTAATTTCCATCATGCCCAACCAGCATGGCCAATGGAAGTTGTAGTCCAACTCATCTGGACAGTACCAGTTTTGGCAAGGTTGCACTAAAATATGGTAGTCATTAGCTCTGCATCCAAATACAGCCATTGTGTATTGTGGGAATTGTTCTGAGCTGACTTGCTTCAAGTACTAAGAGTGGGATTAACAGTATTTATCCTATTTTTGCTTCATTCTTTGTAAATGCCAGTTGCAGTCATCAGCTGCATTATGCAAAATACTATATTTAGTGCCTTGGTTGTGTTGTAGCTATGTCCCATATTCATGTCCCTTTAATATGGACATGCTCTTCCCCACCTCATCTTGGGCTTCTGCTGCAGCCTGAGGGAGTAGAGCAAACATTTTTTATTTTTTTATTATTAATTTTTAATTTTCAATTATTTTTAAATTTATTTTAATTTTAATTATTTTTAATATGCAGTGTACATAGGAATTTGTTCATATTTTTTTCAAACTGTAGTCTGCCCCCCAACAGTCTGAGGGACAGTGAACTGGCCCCCTGTTTTAAAATTTTGAGGACCCCTGCTCTAGCATATCAATATTCCCCCTCCCTTCCGTGTCACTTAATTCACATTTTCATTCTACATCCAGGCCCCTGTGGACATTCTTCTCTGCTAGGGTGTTCTTTGTTGTGGCTTCTGTGCGTCACATATATGGGTGCTGCGCCTGCACAGTGCCTAGGCCAGAAGATTAGAAAACTAATGGTTTTTGGCGGGAAAATCTCCGCTCCCTTTCCCCTCCATAGTGTAAATAGAGCGGAGTGTCCGCCATTTTACTCAGTCTTTGCGACCGCCGTTCGCTGTGCCTCGTGCCTGTTCGTCTCTCGCTTAGATCCTCGTGTTCTCACAGTTTTTTCATATATCTCTTCTCTATCTTTTATACTCCAAGTTTTTCTCTTGCCTGTTTCTCAAACCTTTCATTCTTATCTTAAAAAACAAACAAACATATTATCTTACCCTCTGTACTGTCTTCCTTCTTCTTTTCTGCGATGGTGCAGCAAGCGGCATTTCGCAAATGTATTGAGTGCGGATCCAAAATGTCCCCGGTGGACCCGCACGACCTATGCCTTCTCTGCCTCAGTGAGGGGCATAGAACTGATAAATGTGGCCATTGCTTGGCCTTTACCAAGCAGGCTAGAAAGAACAGAGAGAATCGTCTCCGCAAGCTCCTCTGGGACCAGGCCTTGATGCAATCTGACCAATTGATCTTCAGGCCTGGCTCCTCTTCGGCTGTGCCCTCTCAATGCTCCGCCTCCACCACTGCCACGCCCTCAAAGCGCACTGGTTCAACTTCTGCCGCTCCTCCACAGTGTCCTTCGGGTGAAGGCGCCACTTTGATGGAGGCCCAGCAGTTACCTTCTCCCCCAGCCAAGAAACGGGAGAAGCGTAAACATACTGGCTCAGATAAGCCCTCTGCTCACAAGAAGCCGAGGAAGGAAAAGGTGGACAAGCCCGCCCTTAAGGGCAAAAAACCCGACCACCCCAAACACTGGGGTTCGGGTTCATCGGGGTTTTTGGTACTGACCGTCTCTATGGTACCGACTCCCTCGGGACCAGCCCTGCAATCTGCAATGCAAGTGACTCCGCCAGGATCCCCCAGGCAGACTGCTCGGCCTGAGAGCGCATCTCCTCGGCAACCGGAGGAGCCGCTTAGGGAGTCCATTTCCAATGGAGAGATCAGAGACTCTCCACCGAGGGAACGCTCTCCAACCCTGATGCCTGCAGCTGAGCCACCTGCGGATTCCCCATCACCACCCAGACACCGAGGTCATTCGTCTGAGCGCCGAGACGAGGATTAGCCGATGCCTGGCTATGGTGGTTTCACTGGCTGGGGTGAATACCATCCGTTTAGTTACCCATGGGACCATCAGTCACCATCGGTCCCGAGGGGGGCTCCATTTACATCAAGGCGTTCGGAGAGAGGACAACCAACATCTCTGGAAACCTCCTCTTCTAGTGACTGGTATCACTATCCTGAAGACTTGGATGAGTCGGAGGTGGATTCCATGTCTCCTGATGTGGTTATTACCTCCCAGGGCTCTGGATCCCCAGACGAGCCACATGTCACCTTTGCGGAGCTCGTCTCCCGCCTTGTTCGGTCACTGGAGATCGAGGCCCATCACTGCCCTGGTAGCAGGACTGATCGTTTTTACGACATCGTCAGGGGAGAGCAGTCTGCAGCCATAGTCCTACCATTGATCACCACACTTTGCCAAGCGATGGTCCAGCCCTGGGACCAACTGGCTCAACCACAGGCTATGTCTTGTCCGTACGAAGCCATGTACCGGGTTCAGGAGGAAGACATCCCATTCCTACTCCGTCACCTGTAGTCGAACTCGGTGGTGGTTGAGTCCTCCCAGGGCAGGGAATCGAGGGGTCACACAGCTCCTCGGGATAAGGAAGGGAGGAAAATCGATATGCTTGTGCGCCGAGTCTATGTGGCCTCTGGGCTCGGCCTACGCATATTGAACTATGAAGCGACGCTGGCACGTTACCAGTATTTCATAATGCAGAAGCTGGAGAACATCACTTCTTCCCTTCCAGACCATCAAGTGGACTTAGCCAGGGTCTTCATAAAAGAAGCTATGCACGTGGCGATACAACAGCTCTCCACTGCAAGGCATCATGTGGACACTGGTCAGTGCTATTTCCCTCTGATGCCACACGTGGTTGAGAAACTGCAATTTCCCTGAGGAAATGAAGAGGAGGATAGAGGAAATGCCGTTTCATGGTACCGGGCTATTTCATCAGAAGACCGACCATAAGCTGAAGTCGATCCATGAATCGCGTATGACGGCACACCGCAGGAACTTCCTCAGCAGAAACATAAGTGGGCATGGCCTCGATCCTCCTACCGTCAACACTACCAGCCTCGGCACCAGTACCAACAGAGACAACAGCGCCGAAGGCAGCAACCACAACAGCACTTCTCTCAGGGCCGTCGACATTTTGATACTGAGAAGCGTCAGTGTTGACGGTCCGGACGGACCATTCCATCTCTCCACTCCCCACCTTCCCCTCTCCCTTTTGGGGGCTGGCTCCAAAGCCGACTCCCCAGTTGGGAGTCCATTACATCTGAGAGGTGGGTGTTGTCCAGCTCGGATATAGGGTAGAATTTGACATTGTTCCTCCGTCGAGCCCGATTCGATTTACACCCTGCTCTTCGATACTATGCGACGAAGTTTACCAGCTACTGTCGTGAATGAAGCCCCGACAGAAACAGTGACTCACGAGAAGACCTTGCACTTGGCACTCAGTGCCCAAGAATCGACCCCACAACCCAACGCAGGGATGGCCGAGCCAGCTGCTGCGTCTTCCTCTGAGCCCCAGCACATTGAGCAAACACCTGGACCTTTATCAGAGACAGAGAGTCATGAGAAAGAGGAAGCTGCAAGTTCTACTCAGAAGGAGGCAGAGCAAACTGCCTCCCCCCTCCCCCCCCCGCTGATCTCCCTGAGCCAGAAACAGAAGACACAATAGGTGTCATGGATTTTTCAAGAGCCCAGAACAGACGTATTTTATGCCAATTTGAACAGCTGCAAAGTAGACTGCGTAAGAGGGAGGAAAGGCGTGACTTGGGAGAATGATCCCACGTGGGCTCAGGAAGAGAAGCCATTATAGGGCTAACATCTGCTTAGCAAGGACCGCTATTAGGGAACTTATCTATAGAATTGTAAATCTTGTAGACAATTAGCATTAAAGGACTTTGGTTTTATTGCTCTAGAATGTGTGGAATGTTTACATACCGGGCTGCACCTCACGACAGGTACTTCGTAAAGGAGCGATTCGACGGCTATCTCACTCTGAGGGGCTGCATGGATTCTCTTCCAGGTATTTTACGGTCCCGAAAAGGGACGGTGGTCTTCGTCCTATTCTGGACTTGCGAGATGTTAATAGGTACATCAAACCTAAAAAGTTTCGGATGACCACTTTACAAAATATCCTTCCGTTGCTGAGGAGAGAGTATTGGTTCACCTCACTGGACTTGAAGGATGCTTATTTCCACATTTCTATCCATCCTTCTCACAAACGCTTTCTACATTTCACTGTCGGATCTGATATATTCGAAGTCAACATTTTGCCATTCGGCCTCGCTACTGTCCCCAGAGTTTTCACAAAGTGTATGGCTCCGGTGTGCGCATACCTGCGGGTTCAGGGCATACAGATATACCTACATTTGGACGATTGGCTCATTGTGTCACAGACTAGACAAGAAGTCTCAGCTGTGCATGAAACTTGTGCTTTACTTGACGATCTTGGACTTTGCATTAACCGCGAGAAATCATCCCTTATTCCCACGCAGGTCATCCATTTCATCGGAGCATGTCTCAACTCTACTCTGGAGAGAGCATTTCTTCCTCCGAACCGCAGCACATTCTTCTCTGCTAGGGTGTTCCCCTAAAAGAGAAGGTAGCCAGAGCTTCTCTCCTTGTCCCCATCATCAGCCATAACTGGGGTAGATATTTCCAAACACACCCAACTGAATCCTTCTCACGATTCAGCAGAGAGCCAGTGTGGTGTAGTGGTTAAAAGCATGGGACTGGGACTCAGGCTATCTGTGTTCTAGCCAACTGGGTGACTTTGGGTCAGTCACAGACTCGTAGCCCAACCTACCTCACAGGGTTCCTGTTATGGGGATAAGGAGAATGATATAAGCTACTTAGAGTTTGTTATAAGAAGAAAACAGGCTATCAATTTAATAAAATAAGTAAATAAATTATGCCAGCACCCCCTGTTCTCCATTAATCTTTCTGCCTCTACCACTGAACCATGTGATAGATGACTGCTAGTCCTCCTGTACTCTACTTTGAAAAGGACTGGGAATACAATAATCACAGAAGAATCTGTTAAATATCCCATGAAGAGACTTGCTATGACTGAGCATTGCAATGACCTGAATGTGCTACTCAAGTGTTGCTGCATGATACTGATTCCTGAATATCTAATGGCCCTTTTGTTCTTCCATGCTGCAAGTAGAAGATGAAGTGGGGAGAGTCAGGGCTATGGTGAAACCCTCAGCCACAGAAGCTTCAACAATATATAGATGATACAGATGACTTGAATGGAGACCATGGTGAAATGATCATGGCAATTTTAGAGGAACGGTTCATAGCAGAATAGTGTGTTTGCTGCGAGTGAGCACTGCCTTATATTGAAGCTGTTTGGAGATTTTGCAGGGCATTTTCAATATTCTGGACCACTTTTGAGACCATAGGATCAGAAATCAGGCCCATGATCTGCTGCTCTAACACTATAATGCAGAAATCAATTTCATTTTAAAAAATGGCCGGGTTTTACTCTCTGCAAACTTATTTTCATCAAGTACTGCTCCTGGTGATCCTAGGTCCAGATGACTAGATAAGCCATGTGAAGCATGGAACACTTAGAACAAACGGTTCTCTCCATGGTTTCAGAAAACTATTCCTACCATGTAGGTACTCCAGAACTGGGTTCATTACATTATGGCAGTGATGACAGATAACTGCAGGCTAGTAAATGCACTTGGTGTTTGAAAGCATTTGACTTCTGTCTCATGTCATGAGAAACTACCCAATGTGAGGCACACAATATCTGCACAGCTATGATTCAGTGCATGTTAAGACCATTGTAGAGTTCAGACTGACTGTGCAGCAAACATATAAGAGGGCATGAATGACAGATAAATCTTCCTAAATGCACTAGGTTAACTTCCATACTCCACTAATATAATGGCAGTCAATGTCCATGCAAGCATCCTTTCCCAGTAAGTATTCTTCTGCCAACCCGTTCCTCTACTCCAAATCATACCTAGGAGAGCACTTCCTGTACAAGTCTCATTTCATTGATAACTAGCTTATCCCATTTAATTCTCAGAATGCATAGGAGATCCCTTTTGTACAGTATCCATCCCACAGATTATTTCTGTTGGTAGCATTCTCTGTATGAGCCAAGCAACTTGCCATTAAAATTCTTACTCCATGACATGCATTGCTTAGCAAATTTTGATTATTAGCCAGGATAATGCGTATGTTCTAATGCTACCAATCAGTGCCTGAATAACTCGATAGTAATAATGTTTTCATAATAAATACTATTTTAAAGAGCATCATAGCTGTATTTCTTCATAAGAAACATGAGCTATAAAAACTAGTTCCGCTCAAAGGAGCGGAGGTAACCACTCCTTGCTTGATATTGTGGGCAATGTGTGTAGGGGGCATCAAATTGATGGTGTAGTGGGGTGACATGCCAGATGAGGCAGGGGGCTGATGTAGAAGCAGTTCTTGGAAATCAAGTACAGAAGACCCTTCTAAGGTTATCAGAAAGAGGAAGAGATGTGAGGGAGGGATGGAAGGAAAACCCTGTTTTCCCAGGCAGATAAAGCAGACATCTTGCTTTCCAGGCAAGGCAAGTCAAGAAAACCACCAAAGGTAATTTATTAGAAAAACAAGTATAGGCAGATAGTGATCAGCCAAGTGCACAAGAGAGATTTAAAAATAAACTTTCTATTGGGAGCTAGCAAAGGCAAGTCATGTCCAGAACACTCAGTGGACCAGTAGTAAAAAAGCTGCTAATGTACAAAGAAACAAACAGATTTGTCCTGCAAAAGTCCCTAGACTAGGTGGGAGTGAGTCAAAAACCAGGGCCCTTCCACTTATCAGGAAGCATTGTTGGAATATTTATGCAAAACTTATTTACCATTGTTGGTGCATATGCCCGTGAATACAGCACAGTTTCTGTTGTATTGAAAATGTGCTCTTGTATCACATCAAAAAGCATTTGCAGAAGTAGGAGTTGGAAGGTAATGTAAGCCAGGAAATGATCCTTCTAGGTTTATTTGGTTTTTGTGTCTTTCTCTTTAAAGCTCAGTTAATCTGGTTTGCTGGTTTGAGGGTGTTGAGGTTTAAAAAAAAATCACACTTGTTTCCCAAAAGCCAAAGCAAACCCCTCTTTCCCCTGGGCTGGTTTTTGCAGAAGTAAGTGACATTGAAGGTGATGTCTTACTTTTAAGGTACATCAGAACATTTTTCAGCTAGTTGTTCCTAGCTGGCACTTCAAGCAAAGTGAGATGTGTATTATTTATAGAGCCACACCTCTGCATGTTTGTACATTCCCATAACTAATTACTGATTAAACAATGCCTGATAGGACACTTCCTTACAAACAAAGCACCACTGCTTCCCAGCTCACCAATCCCCTGAAGTCATTTTTCCTTCCTGCAGTACCAAAAGTGTATCCCATAGTATAAAACATACTGTGGAAGAAGTGCAACATATACTGTATAAGAATTATGATTCAAGAGTTTTGACAAAATCTGAGATATAATGGCAGAAATAGTGTGTGATGCAGCAGTGAGTCAGGCATTACAGTGCTGGTAAAAATTCCCAGTATAGATCCCTCAAAAAAACGATAAGCCTCAGAGAGCTGATCATCTGTTAGCACTATCACTGGTTGTTCAGTGAACAAGCCCACCATGCCTTATACATTGGGTAGCTTGGTGTGACATGAAAAACCATCTCATGTCATTTTCTTCCCTCTTTGTCTCTTCCTGTATTATGTCTTCATGTTGTGTATTTTCTTTCCCTCAGTCACATTAGGTATGTCATTTCAATGGTATGGTGTAAGACATTACCAAGAAGATGAGAGGAAGAAAAATAAGAATGGCTTTCTTTTATTTTTAAGATGGAAAATGACAAATACTGTTTTAAAGGACTGTAAAGACTTCAAGGGGAAGGGGAGACAATCTTTCTCTTGAATACTAAGTAGACAGTCTGCAAAATGGCAGGAACAAGGATTACTTAGGACTGTGTCAATATCTTTAAAAATATTCTTCCATTTATGTATTGATAAAGTGCTACAGCCATACCTGTTCCTTTTGAGTGAGTGTTTGAATGATTCAAGAAAAAATTACTTCAATAAATTGACCCATTAAATGAACTTCAATTGCCTTAAGTTGAAATGTTTGAAGCTAGGATTGTGGAAGGAGATGAGTACCCAATTACATTATGGCAGTGATGACAGATACTTGCAGACTAGTAAATGCACTTGATGTTTGATAAGAAGTTGGCTCTGTTTTTAATATACCATGGTGCTTTCCTTTTGGAAGGATGTTCCAGGACACAGCAGAAACAATGGTAAGATTTCACCACATACCACACTCCGCTAATCTCAGTTTCGCATCTGTAAATGGAATCTGTAAATTAAACTTTTATCTCAGATTTAAAAAAAACCTTGTTGCTGGATCAGGCTACAGTTCCATCTAGTTCACTGTTTGGTTTTCACCAGTGTTCAATGAAGGTGGTGATCTTTACCTCTTGTTAAGCCTAGCATCTAGTACTCATAGGAATACTGTCTCTGAAAATGACTGTTCTATATTATTGTAATGGTTAATAGCCATTGATGGACTTCTTTTCAATAACATTGTTTAATTCTTTTTCAAAGTCATCTAAGTTAGTGGTCACCATTTCCTTCTGTGAATTCCACAATGGGGTTTAAGATTTTGAGGAAAGTGCTATGTTCATCACCACCACCATCTGCTTAGCAGATAATAAGAAAGATTGGTCTTGAACCAGTGGCTCATGGTCCACATGTATTGTCACTCCTATCCAAGATATGTTACACTGCCACCTTTTCCTGCCTTTCAAATTAACTTACACCGACACACTCACGCACACAATTGTAACACACATCGTGCCTCCCCCTCCCCCCTTCCTCCTCTGACTTCTTTGTCCTTTAAGACCCTCATTTGCCAACATCTTGAAGTCACAGATGTATTTACTGGATACAGGTTTGGAAGATAATTATAAATTAGTATATGCATGGTCATGTCCTCCATTCATCCTCTCATGGACATTTCTAGGAAAAATGCAACATCAAAGCAAAAATACACAAAGCAAAAGAAACGAATGGGGGAAATAAATAAAATTAATAAAGGCTGAATTCTGTTTCTTGGGCAGTAGTGTCATACATCTAATTTAAGGGTAGAAGATTTCTGGTTGAAACTGACTTTGATGATGATGATGATGATGATGATGATGATGATGATGATGATGTATAGTTTGAGGAGATCCCTCTAAACTGTCAGAATCTCATCTCTTACTGCTGACAAGTGAGTGAATTTTTGGTTTTCCAAGACTGAATTATGAAGAATTTTATCACAAGAAACACTCTCAAGAGACATGGCTTGAGCTGATTCTCAAATTTAATCTCTGGTTTAACAAATTTGGGAAGTTGTTCATTGTGGTACATGAGAAAAAGGAAAAGAACTCATGGGCACAACACTCCTTTCTAAACCAATAAAGTATGCTTAAACCAAAACTGTTATGTTTAAATCTAGCCGGGACATGGTAAGTTCATACTTAGACACCACCTTTTCCCCATGTGTATTAACAGTTCTTATTAAAATTTGCTTATCTAGATGTTGATGAATGCCTGGATAACAACGGCGGCTGCCAGCAAATTTGTGTCAATACCATGGGAAGCTATGAATGCCAGTGTAAAGAAGGCTTTTTCCTGAGTGATAACCAGCACACCTGTATTCACCGCTCCAATGGTAAGTTTCCCGTCAATGATGAATGCACTTTCCTAAGATAATTCCATTGGGCTGTTACAAGGTTGTTGCCAACTTAGTGAGATTTATGTTTTTTCATACTCTTCAGGTCCCTTAGGCAGTGGGATGTTGAAAATGTGCTTAACTTTCTGTGATAATCTCCTGTGAAGAAATGGGTGGGCCTGTTAGGCATAGTAGAAACTACCAATTAGTTTATATGATTTAATTTTTCTAATTGCAATTAGTAACTTTTGTAATTACAAAATTGTAATTAGTAACTTTCCCTAATGAATAGCAGGAACCTGAGACAGAAGGATATGAGGACTAAAAATAAATAAATGAAAAAATAAGTTGGAATGCATGTTGCTGTGTTTTGTTAGTAGGTTTATTTCTAGCACTGTCCATTGATTTTGGGTGGCATTGTATGTCAGCTTTGATATCCTTCTCTTTTGTTTTAATTCTACTGCCATGGAAACATGAAATTAGTAAAAAAAAGACAATAATAAACCTGTCAATATGATGTATTGAAGTGTGTTCTTTAGTTGGTTTCTTTTGCCTTGCCTGACTCATTGAAAACATGTAATGACACCTTTAAGATGCATATGTAGATAAAATATATGATCTTTTTGAAATACATCTTTGGAAATAAATGTTTCAGGGTCTCTGCTATGCCTGGTCTCACCAGGGAAAGATGAAGGCCACCTGCTGTAGACCTTCCTGGTTGGGCCAACATCCACTTTAACTGTGGGCTTGATCTGGATCTAGGTTGTAAGCTTGAGACTCCTCTACTATGTGTTGGATGACTTTGCAGATGAGGGAGATTACTCAGTTTTATGTGGGGTGGCTCTTGAACTGATGGAAAGGACACATTCAGGAAGATCTATTTATATATGTGTGCCCCTGAAAGGATGCCTCTGGCAGGGGCATTCACCATTTACACTTAGCTAGAGTGCTGTGAAGTTAGACTGGGGCTTCATGCATGAAAAAACTGAGATCCAGCACAGGATTATGATGCATCCCACTAAGTCTTATGAAGTTATCAGTCAAAATTTATAGATTCCTCATCTACAATGTTTCCTTAACATATACAAATATTTTTTAACTCAAGGACTTTTCAAGCTGTCAGTGAGAGATAAATATTTTTTCTATGTGTCCTCAAGTAAGTTGGATAACATCTGGAAAAATTTACTTCCCTTCCTTTTTTTCCTGAATCACTTCATATTCTTTAGTGGGTAGTTTGTGAAATGTTTCAGGAATGATGGGCTCCAAGTTGAAACTCCAGCAGAGTCATGCTGCTCTACACAAATAGTTCCTTCAGCAGGGGGAAATGCTTGGCAAAGTGAAAATTTCCCAGACTTGAATGAGGAAGCCTGGTGTATGAATTGGAGCCTTTGTCTGCAAAACAGCAGTCCTGTATGCAACTGGTATTTGCAATGCAGCTATTGGTTCTAGGCTATCATACTTAGTACAATAATGATAAAGCACTTCATTTGATAACATGAGGCTGTCTGAAGGAAATTCTTCTGATCAAAGCATCTTTCATCCCTTACGGAACATAGAAGAGAAATGGGCATGATATGTATGTATGTATTACATTTCTGTGTCACCAAGTGGTGAATGCATCTGGGGCTCTTTACAATCATAAAAGCCCCAAAACAGCAATAACTTACAACTAAAAGAATAAATACATCAGTGAAAATATCAACACAATACATTATCAAGACAGTAAGGTCATTAAAATATTAAAGCTGTAAAAGTAACAAAGCAACAGATTAAAGATTGGTTGTTCACCCCCCAAGGAGCTTCAGCTACTGGACAGCATAGAAAATGAATACATGCATGCATGCTGCTAGAAAAGGAATATCTTAACCTGGCATCTAAATTTACAGTAAAGATGCTTATAATTTATTAAACTGATTTCAAAAGTGTTAAAAATAAACTTAAAGCTGGTAGACCTTGTTTTCTTTTGCAAAAAAGAATCTTCTGTTGTGTAAAATTTATTAGACTTTTTATTTTTATTGTTCAATACAAAAACAACCAAATAATTGGTTGGGCAATATTGGGTGTTTCAGCTGATTATTCCATTCTTGCTTCAGATCCTATGTCTCATATTTATTCACTGAGTTTAGCTATTAATTAACTTTAATTGTAGGGTGATTAAACCTCAGTGCTTCAAATAATACACACAGCTCTGATACCGTAAAAGCAGCCTGACCAAACCTATATTCTAAGAAATGTTTCAATTGCGTAGTCTGCCATGAAGCCATACTGACAATTTATATTTAGCCCACATACCAAAGAATAGTAACAAAATTATCATCAGGACCAACAAGCTGATCCAAAGTAAAAACATCTTGTCTGGCCAGTTAAGCCAAGCAAACATTTTCTTGCCAATTTTTTAATCTGAATTTCCCTATAAAGTTAATTTTGCATCTGAAATAAGTTAAATTGCAGTTGATGTAAAAATAGAAAACACAGCTCTCTAGGTACCAGAACCAGAAAGAGACACATTATCTACTTTGGTTTGGCAAAAGGCCAATGTAAACCGCTTGGGAAAAGGATCCAAACATGAAGATTCCAAAACAGATCAGGGAGAATAATCCAAGTGGAAAAGACCAAATTGAGTACCATTTAGCAAATAGGCCCCATGAAAGGTCTCCCCCCCCCCCACCCCACACACACACACACAAACACAAACACACACACACCGGCACCTGGAAGTTTAATCCTTTTCAAGGATAGTCACAGTGGAGTGGTGTCCTATTCATAAAACAAAACTTTTCCTTGTTAGGTATAAATGAAAATGCATTAGACTTAACAATTTTATTGTGGCAAAATTTGAGCCCACTGAATGTATTAGATCCCACTGAATGCATTAGATCTAACTGAAATCATGTAAGAAGTGAGTTTTTGTTGATGTCCCTGCTAGCCAGGTGACTTACAGACCAGCTAATCCAAGTGCCAATGAGGTCCAGTCAGGCGGAGATTTGTTCAGTTTCTTTATTCAGCTGAGCAAAGCAACCGGTGTCTGCTCCCTACACGCAGGCAGGAAGCAACACACACGCATTCCACCAACTCATCCTTCTTATAGCTTTTTTCCTTACTTTTTCTCACTCAATCTCACCCCCATTGTTCCCTCATCCAATCACCTCCCAGGGTCTGCCTGACCCTTTGCCCAATCCCCTTGCGGGGTCTGCATGTCCACTGCATGCCTGACCTCGTGCAGGCCCCCTTATCTACGTCCAATACCCTCACAGGGGGAGTGTGATCACCGTGTGCCAGACCTTGCATAGGGGGTCGTCTTCTTCACACTACCTCTTTGTCTTTCTTTATCACCATTCTTTTGCCTTCCCTTTTTCCTCCTTAAAGTAAGCAGTTCTACAAAAAAAAGCAAATGGCGTTTGTTAAGCTAACCAAGCTTTCATGCAAGCAGCTGTTTACAAAAGCAAATAGCGTTAGTTAAGCTAAAACCAAATAATGTTAGTTAAGCTAATCAGGCTCCTTCATTTTAGTCCACAAAAGTGCCACAATAAAACTGATGGTCTTTAAAATGCTGCAGGACTTAGAATGCAATTCTGTGCACCCCTAGGAAAAAAAGTTGTAGCCAATGGTTGGGAAATGCTGAGTGCTGCAGGGCTATTTTCTGTCTAAACATTCTGTCTAAATGAGATTGCATCTCATTTGGATTATTTAAAAATGTAGAAAAATTCTTTATGTAGAAGAATGCTTTACCTACCTGACCCCAGGTGGGGGATGGGGGGGGGCACACCATGGCTTATCACTTACACTCTGCTCCATCTGGGTTACAACTCCTAAGTGCATAGTCAAACCTCATTTTAATAGTAACTCACATCTTCACTGTTCAAGCACTTTATTTTTAAGGCATTAGTTTGAGTGTCTTTGGGTGCTGCATGGTAAACATATCAACTGTGCAGGGCAGATGTGGATACTCAAAGTCACACAGGGGCTACGTGAAAGGGATAATGTGAGTAATTGTGGATGTCTTACGTGCTTGTCTCCAAGTGTTTGGAGATCTCTGTCTCTCAACAGCACAGTTCCACCATTTGGTGTAGCAAAGAACAATGTAATACAATATATTAATGTATAATGTATATAGGAAATGCATCTAGAAAAAAATAGATTGGTGGACCTAGTGTATGTTATGAAGATGGGGCATTTGAATCTGGGAGGTCCAAATAACTAAGGTTTCTTTTTGCCTTCAGGACTTAAAAGGTACCAATTAGCAAACAGCAAGATGATAGTAATGAATAATGAGAGCTGGAAAGACAGAGAAAATATATACTAAATATAATAATCATTTAAATTGATTCCATGCTTATGATAGCATGAAAAGCTGATGATCAACACAACATGACCACCCTGTAAATTGCTGTTTTATTTGCAAATTCTTCCATTGTAAGTCACAACGTTTAATCAAAATACTTTTCTGAGTGTATCTACTACTGTAGCTAGCAGCATAATACAGATGGAAAAACTATAGATGTTCCCTCATAACCAGTCCCTCCAGTTTGATTTTGGTCATTGACTATTTAACCAGGATGGTCCAAATTTTTGTATCTTGAGGGCCACATGAGGACTTCAACATGAAATCCAGGGGCCACACTATGAATTATACTTCCATATTATACATTAAAAAGTTTGCAATATATTTATTTTATTTAATATGCACAATTAAAATATTTAGCTGACCATTAATCTCTACAGAGATCATAAGCAGCTTCTTTTCTGACCACAGCCCAAGCAAGTGACCACTCTCTGGGGTGGCCCATCCCTTTCTTCCCTGTTTCTCCCACACAGGAACCCTGGCCTCTCCTTCCTTCTTGGAAGTGGCAGGCTGAGCCTCTTGTACTTGAGCCAGTGAACTCTCCCTGCCCACGCCTGCTGATAAGCACAAATGCTTGTCAGCTGGAGTCGCCCAACCTATGGAATTCACTCCCCAAAGAGGTCCGCCTGGCACCGTTGTTACTGGTTTTTCGGCGCCAGGTAAAGACCTTTTTATTTAAACATCATTTCAATTGTTAAAACATATGATCTGGCCTGGGCAACTTCTTCTTCCTTCTCTTTCTCATCCTATATTTTTATTTTATACTGATAATTTTAATTTTGTATTTGTAAATCAATGTATTTTTTGTATTTTTATATTTAATGGTAATTTATTATGTACTATTGTATTTCAATGTATTTTATCATGTTGTAAGCCGCCCCGAGGTTTCGGCAAGGGGCGGCATAGAAATGTTATAATAATAATAATAATAATGTGGGATGTGCTGAAGTGAGCTCTTGTGAGGACACCAGCCCACCCTGAGCTCACCACAATCATGCACATGCCATCACTGGGATCCAGACTCTGGGGAAAACAAGGGGGCTCTGAGAGGCAAGAGGACCACAGAACAAGGCCTCATGAGCCACAGGCAGCTCACAGGCCCTGTGTTGGATCACCCTGATTTAGCAAAACCATAGAATTAAACCATACTTTTGATTGCTAAAGATGGATAATCTTGCCTGTGATTAAATATTTAAAACGAATAATATAAAATTAAAGAGTCTCTATATCTGTGCTTTGGATTCCTAATCATCTGTGCTTTGGATTCCTAATACATTAAGCTGAGAGCCATAAATTAACATTATTCAAAAACAAAGCAGCATTAGGTAGACACAATGGTGTTCTAAAACACAAGGGAGGTTGACCTTCTGATAGCGCAACATTCTCCACCAGTCTTCCACCAAAAACAGTGTGTTTGTCTCACATGTCACCACAGTACCTCCAGCTCCTCAAGGATTAGGATGCTGATGTACATGTGCACATGTGGATACTTTGTGGCTAAAGTCAGCCTCCTTTTTCAATGGCTGACCACCCTACCACCATAATTATTGTCAGTATCTTTGTCAGAAGACCCATGTGGATACTTTGTGGCTAAAGTCAGCCTCCTTTTTCAATGGCTGACCACCCTACCAACATAATTATTGTCAGTATCTTTGTCAGAAGACCCATTTTGGACTTCAAGTGTTTTCTGGAACTGTGTTCTCTCAATAATTCAAGGTAACTGTAGTATGTTGCCCCTGCAGATAGCCTGGGCCTTCACTAGGTAATGATGTGAATATTCCTATTTGTCTACAGAAGAGTACAGATAGCATATGTTATGGCCGTAATGCAAATTGTTAGCCTCTGATTTTTGTGGCGACCAGAAAGCCCTAAACTATGACTAGTTAGGGAACTCCATTGTAAATGTTGGCCTTCTAACCATATCATTTTCTTTAGGATAGTTGTACAATATCAGTTTAGGACAGTTTGTATACTATCAGATTAGACTATCTCTGAAACATGGAGCTTTATATTAAAGTTTGTTATACATTTGAAGTTATTTGCCAGTATAAATTGTTCAGATTTCTGTCCATTGTATTAATAGAAAGATATCCAACAGAGAAAACTATAGTAAATTGGAGACTTAATGAAAACCACTTGCTAAACATTGCGATAGAGTAATTATTTCAATTTTCACATTATAAAGCTTGCAGTTGTAATGAGGGGAAAACTTGGCTGGTCCAGATAGAAGTTAACGAAATGAATGAAAAGTGGAACTTCAAAAGCATTTAAAATGCATATTGAGAGAACTTGAATGTTTTTATGGTGAGAGAGACTTTCTTGTTTACAAAGAAAATTGGGGTAGAGATGATTTAAGTCCTCACTGCTATACAATGAGTAATGAAGATGTCTGGGGTGATGCTTAATGTTTGTGAACTTATTTTATACAAAGAATACCTTACTTGGGGAACAGAGTCCCTGATTAAAGGAATACAGCCTGCTTGTTTAAACTTCTTTTGAAAAGTATGTGGAGACACAATTGCAAAATGCTTTTTGACTTTTTAAAATATTGGACTATTTTGTGTTTTACATGAATCATCAGATTGCACAGATTCTGTCCCCATTGGAATTGCATGTGCAAGGTAGCCTATAGCTATTAGTCTCTTCCAAGGCTGGTCAGGTATGTACAGAGTTAGAATATGTACCAAGTTACAATTTGCTGAGCTAAGCAGCTGCTTGGAGTTAGTTTGGATGGGGTGGCTGATCTTGAGAAGCCTTCTCAGAGTCAATGTTGGAAGTTTCTGTTGGAATTCGTACAACATTTTGCTTCAGCAGAATTGAATGTACTACTAAAACAAGCATATTAGTTTTCTTCTCTTTACTTTTGATATTGAAGCTCTGTTCAGTTTTGCTTTGCCTGTGAAGGGCTGTTTTGCACATGGAACTCATCATTTTTAGTCACAAACTGGATTGGTCTATAATCCTTGCCACATAGTTGACATACCAACTTAAATAGTTTCTGAAACACAAAAACTGTATTCTGAACTTCCATGGAGAGAGGAGTGGGATGAACCTGTTGACTCTGCTCCAACCTCTGTACAACCTCTGTACATCTACTGAGCTTACTCTTAATTTCACAGTCAACAAAAAGTGAGACAGGGTTTTATAGAGCTGTACATGTGTACGCTTAGAATGTGCAGTCAAGGACCTTAGATACCTGACTGGAAGGAACTTCTACAGTAGGCCCAATAAATGTGATCTTGCTTCCCTACCATGTATGAGGAGAAAGAACAGGGCTAAGATCTTCTAGAGTAGAGAATGAGTTATGTTTTTTGGCTTTGAAGCTCCAAGTATCAGATTCTTGGAAACTTTGGTGTGGACAGCCTTCCCTCAAAGATGGTCTGACTGTCATTTCTGATAGCCCATTGCAGTGTGCATCTACAAGGACGGTTTGTGTTATTCCATAGGGCAACATTACCCAAACTGGTTGCCTCTCTAGAGTTTGAATTATGACTTCCATCCCTATCCAGTGGCTATCTAGTGTGGGGTTGATGAAAATTGTAGTTCAAATATCTAGTGGCACCAGGTCGAGAAAAGCTCTGCTGGGCGCAAGGACATTCTTCTATTTCCTACAACACAGTGACCACAATGGACAGACATGGTTGTTACCTCTTATGAACCAAGATATTCTGCACACAGCCACAGCAGACACAGAATACTTCCACAATGGACAAATCAGAATGGAAAGTGGACAATGTTTTTAAAAATGGTGCTTTAAATCACTGGACAGGTTTGTATGTCACATTAAAGCATCCTGTCATTAAGATGTGGTGCATTGGTTGTTCACTGATTAACTTGTGATGGTATTGAATGTCAGTTAGACTTTCTAAGGTTTGTTGTAGTTTGTTTCAAACTCAAACCTCCAGCCCACTTCAGACACATATCCCAAGGGTCTTTGTGGGAAAAATCCCATCCTACAATCTTATTGCTATGTAAGCAGCCTTTTTGCTATTGGTCTGCTCAGTGCTCTGGGTGTATTTTACCTTTGTTGGCTCCTGATGGAAAATTCTTCTCTGACCTGTTGCAGATTGATATCTGCCCATACTTATTTTCCAATAATAATTGTAAATCTGTCTCACACTTTGTCAAGGTAGCACATACCCCATCACATTGTCCTGGTGTTGGATGGGGTGGGGGTGTTCAGAGAGTGTGGAGGAGCACTTTGTGCAATTACTCATGGCCATGGAGTTGTTTTCAGCTCTGGGTGCTGGAAGCTGAGTGTTGTTGTGAAGGAGCATTGCCTAACCTGTTTTAAACATGTGCAGAATGTGGCAAGTGACATTCACATCTAGTATTTGCTCTTCCTCCACATCTGGAAGCACGTAAAAAGCATGCTGTGCTACCAAAACTGTGTGTGATGGGAACTCTAGGACAGCTGCAGTAGCAGTTAACATGTTGTTTAAATGTTCTGGCATGGACCTATGAGCCACTGTTTCAGTGCAAAAGCCAGTTTCTTAAAATGAGGGGTGCACAAGGAGGCTGTTTACCATTGTGAAGAGGGCTGGTGAAGAATTTGCCCATGGCTACCTTATCTCCCAGTGTTTAAATCTAAAATAAAGCTGTGTCATAACTTCTCCCCAGAGCACCAGTGCGTATGTATCCACAAGTGCCTAGATCACCATGCTATAAAAACATTTACAGTTACAAAATTTTTCACCTAGCTCTGGATAAACTACAATGCAGATTATTAAGAACCCAGGTCCTCTGCCACCTCTGTACCTACCAACACACCTACAGATTATTTCTCTCTCTTCAGCACCTATAATTATTCTATTACTGTGTTATTATTGTTATTATAATATTGCATTGTATTGTTTTACTGAATATGGAAGTTTTTCAAAGTATTTTATATGCATGAGGAGAAGCACATGTAGCCTCAAATTCACATCTGAAACCCAGGAGAAAAACATGCATCATGACTGGTGCTGTGCAGAAATTCCTGGCCTCTGGATGTATCCATAGGTCTATGGTGTGCTACATACAGTTTCAGTCCAGATATGTGCCCAAACTCCCTGAAGGTGTGAAGCTTCCTTCACCTCAGTCAGGGTACCAGATACCCGCATACTGCAGTCAGGACACAATTCTTGTGATAATCCTGTTTATGAATCTGGAGTGAATGAGAAGAGTGTGTGGGGAAGATATGTTAACTTTCTCTGCAGGATCCATCAGGAGGTATAGTGAGAGATACATTATACCACACAAAGATTTGGAAACTGTACCTGTTACAACACCTGGAGCAACTGCCACACTGTTTCTAGATTTAACTGTTTCCCGGGCTCTAGGACAGATAACAGGCCAAAGATTCCCATATATAGACAAGGCCAAAGGGGAGGTTAGAGCTGTGCTTAATTCACTAGACTGAACAGATAATGAATATTTTGAAGTCTTTGCAGAAGGAGGGGTCAATCTTGGGACAGATCAGTTGCACAAATGAAATAGTTTGCATACCAGATTATTTTAATAGGCTGTAAGAAGGTCAAAATAAACTGGAATGGACATCAATTACAAAATTTGAGAGTTTTTCTTTTTTTAAGGAGCCTGACAAAAAGCTTGATGAAGATATGTAGAGGCAGACCACAGGAGAAGAAATACCAAAACTTGACAGAAGTACAGGCTCCTTCAAGGTTGCTGTACAGATTGTGTACAGCTGGCTCAAAAGGAAAAGAAAGGAAAAAAGTTGAAAAGTGAAGTAGCAAAATCACCTTGGATGGGTAGGACCAGAGGAACCAGAAGAAGCCAGAGAGAAAGGCAATAATAGTACAGGGTCTGTTTCTGAGCAGAGTTCAGGAGTTTAAAGTGATCTCAAGAAGCAACAATGGTTTTTTCCCCTGCTCTTTCAAGCAACTCTAGACTTTTTCAAAAACTCACGATGAAATTGCTTTCTTGGGTTCAGATAGCATGGATTGAACACCACCTAAAATAGCCCTCAGGCTCTCAGGTTGCCTTGTTAGGAGGGGAAAAAAGGGCACTCATAGGAAAGCTGATTGAGTTGAACCCTTTGTGGGTTGTCATGTTACAGCTAACATGATAATGTATGTGCAGATCAACCCTAACTACAGTTCCTAGAAATCACTGGGAAAGGGAAATTATTGCACCGCAGTTCATGTTTTAAAAACCATGAAGGGTTCAGAAAACAAGAATCATGAAAAGCCAACCATGGAAGCCCAGTTCTAGTATGGCTAGTTGCAAAAGAATATCTAATTTCTTCCACTCTGGGTAGCCTGTACAGAAATTGGGAAATGTAGTAACTTAAATAATTGCTGTTTCAGGTCTGGTTCCTCAGTCTGAGCAGCTGACCAGACAAAGTACTGATCCCTCCAGATTCCTGAAGCCCTGCTACTTGCATAATTGCATATTGGAGGCCACCTACCAGACTACCTGGGCTAGAGAGAATTCTCTGCATTTGACCCTTTGGAGTTTCAGCTGCTGCCTCCTTCTTTGTCTTGTACTAAGTATGCATATTATACACAAGCTATGACTTTTCCCCTTACAATTGTGTGGGGTGGGGTCAAGTTTTTACTGGGATCACTGGTGCAATGGGAGCTTTTTGCTCCATGGAGGGAAATGCTAGTAAAAATCAGGCTGATGGATGCATCTTTAATGCAATGTGTGTAGCTTGTTTACAGCTTCCCTGCATCTGATTCCTATGTGTTCTGCATTTAGAACTTGGCCTGTGCCCCCTTTGCACTTCCAGCTTGACAAATGATATCATGTGGGCTCCATACTCTTAGGAGCATCAGATTCCTGTAGGTCATGACAAAAAAGCAATTAAAAGGCCATCCAACTGCAGGAAATTCTTATGGATGATGACGATACCTTGGATCATCCCAGCCTTAGAGCTTTTGACAATTTTCTACTTCTTTATTATAAAATGTAGGTATTTCAGTCTTAGCGTGATTTATTTTGAAATTAGCGTTGAACCAAATGTCATTACTATAGCATGAATATCATTTGACTTTGTGGATTTCTCTGTCAGTTCTGTCGAAAACATTTAAGTTGGTTAAATGCTCTGATGTGTCTCTGCCTACAGGGGAAACAGTCAAAATACATCAATGCTTGGGTTAATGTGGCCAGAAACTATACTTTGTGCACCTTGAACCATAGCTCCTCAAGGCATATCACACTTAACTGGTTTAGAAGAATTTTAGCCTCAGTCAGAAATCCTGGCCAAGAAAAAAATATTTAAATGTTAGCATCCATCTTGAAAGGTATAGGGGAAAGGTTATACCTTGAAAGGTATAGGAAGAATTTTAATATTTTTCATCAACATTTGTCAGTGAACATATTACACTGATATTTCCATATTTTACATGGGATATACAATTACTAACATTACTTGATATTGACATCTCTTCTAAAGGCTAATTCACATGTTGGACTTTTAGTAAGCTAGTATTAAGAGGGCAAAATATGAATTGGCCTTCCCCAACCTGAAGCCCTCCAGCTATGCTGGATTGCAGAACCCCATTTCCCCAGCCAACAAATTTGTTATGCTGGCTGGGGATGATAGACTATCAAACTCAATTCATCTGAAAGGCCCAAAGTTGGGGTACAGTAATTCAAATAGTGATTCCAGGCAGTGGAAATCCTCCTTACCATTGTATCCTGCTGTTACCTTGCCCCCGTCCCCAAATGGCCAAAAAATGCTGCTTTGGTCACAGGGATCAACATCCTTGAAGCAGATATAGTTTTCCTTCACCTTTAATGTGAAGCAAAGCTATCCACGTGAATTGGGTTTATCATATTTCTATTCTTTTCAGTTGTCTAATTATTATGGATGGGTCTTTAACCATGGTTTAGCTTAAATATTGCCTGATGGGACATTAATGTTCTTGAATTGGCCATCTACTTCACGGCCTACATTTCATACCACAACCTACCTGCAGTTGTTGTGGTATGAAAGCAGTGCTCTACAGGCTATGCTGTTACAATTTATGTACAAGCAGCAGTTTGTGTTTAAACAAAGTAGAAAGCAACATAATTTCGTTGGAATTACTTAAACTGGATGCAGCAACTGTTCTTAAGGGTTATTAAAGGGAGTTCAGCAGATTTGCTGCCTGCTGTAGGAGTGCTTGTATGGTTCCATGTAAGAAGCATGTAAAAATGCATTGAATTTCTCCCAGTTGGAGGAGACTCTGATTCGAGGGAGGCTAATTCACTACATAAAAGCCTAGATACCTCATTTTTTAAACTGTTTTGAGGAAGTCTGAGGCACTTCAGAATTTTTCCAGCAGCACCTCAGTGGGAGGATCAGTTATGTTGAATGTGCTAATACAGGGAAATGTTGGACATATTCTAAAGCACAATTTCCTTTTACTAGATGTACAAGTATGAATATGAGAACTGAGAGTCTGCCTTAGAATCTATCTAGGGATTTTCTGCAACATTAAAAGAAGAAGTGCACATTCCACAGGCTTCATGCAGCTCTTGTCTGCCTTCAGTGCAACCTGCAGAGTCATGGGGAACCTATCCAGAGTTTCCCTTGTTAGCACTGGTTAGGGAAAGCCTGAGATTTCCCTTACCAGTGACAGGACTAGAAAAAGGCCTGATTGGTGGGTGCAGGAGGAAAGAGTCTCTGCAATTGTATTAGGGTGTATGCATGTATCCATGTAGTATGTGTTTGAATGTGTATGTAGCTGTATGAGTATGAAGATAAATGTGAGTATGTAAATGAGTGCATGCACATGTGTGTTTGTGCATATGTGGCCCTTGGCACCCTAGCAGTCAATGGAGGTTTGGGGGTCAAAATGTTTGTGCACCCCTGATGTAAGCCTTCCACATAGGAGTTATTCGGAAAATAACTGTATTCTATGTGTTTTTTGTATTTATATGTGGGATTTTAATGATTGTAAGCTGCCCTGAGGCTTATGCGAAGGGGGCGGCATATAAGTTGTCTAAATAAATAAATAAAAATTGACCAGGAAAAGTGCCCCTGTTTGTAGGAAATCTAAAAATCACTGATCTGTAAGGAAAGGACATGGGTTTTTTCCTTCCTTCATCAATTAAAAGTATGAATGATATGGGTGTTACTTTATCCTCTTTTCCAATGCATCCAATAGCATTTAGTGACATATAGTGAAAATTTATATCAGTTTGTGTTGAAATTATTGTAACTGTTCAAATTGTTTTTCATTTTGTATACTGAAGTTTTATTCTGTTTTATTATATTTGTGGTATGTGTTTTTTAGGAATTGTTGTAAATCTCCCAGTTTCAGCTTTTTTATACAATAAAGATAAAATAAATAATTAGATATGTGCCATCATGTCATCTTGGATTTATGGCAGTCTTAGGAATGAATGCACTTTAAAATATTTTGTTCTTGACAGTCCTGCTCAGCTCTTGTAAACTCAAAGCTGTGTCTTCCTTTATAGAATCAAATCCATCTCATCTTTGGTCTTCCTTTTATCCTCCTCCTCTCTTTAGCTTCTGCTAGCATTATCGTTTTTTCCAGTGAGCTTTATTTTTTCATGCTGTGCCTGAAGTACAACAGCTTCAGTTTTGTCATTTGTATTTCCTAGATTCTCTAGGTCTTAGGGAAAGTTATGACTTCACCTAGGACCACTTGTTTGTCTTTCTGTCCAAGGAATTTGCAAATTCTTCTCCATGTTTCAAACACATCAATTTTCTTCCTGGCAGCATTTGTCATTGTCCAACTTTCACATCCATACATAGTTATTGGGAATACATAGTGTGGATGATCCTGGTCTTGGTCTGAAATGTGCTTACACTTGATTATCTTTTCTAGTCCCTTCATTGCTAGCCCTCCAAGGCTGTCTTCTTCAAATTTCTTAGCTGTATTCTTGCTTTGAATTGATGATTGAGCAACCGAATACAAAATCTTTCACAATGTCAGTGTCTTCATTGATGACATTAAAGCTGTGTAATTCTTTGATAATCATGATTTTTGTTTTCTTAAGGGTCGGTTGCAATCCTTCTCTTGCACTTTGTTCTTTCACTTCAATCAGAAGTTGTTGCAATTCACTGCTGCTTTCTGCCAGTAATATGGTACCTTTTGCATACATTAAATTAATTATGTATCTTCTGCCAATATTCACTGTTTTCTCTGGTCTTAAACCAGCTTTTCTTATAAGTTTTGTGTATGGCTTGAATGCAAGGAGGTAAAATACATCTTTGTCTGATGACTTTGTGTATAGGAAACCATTTTGTGATTTGCTCAGTCAAAGGCTTTGCTGCGGTATATAAAGCATAGACTGATCTTTTTCTAAAATACTTCAGTGTACTCCAGTATCCAACATATATATGTGATATGAAAATATTAAGAATCAATAACAATATTAAGAATGTTAATATTTATTTATGGATTGGAAGCCGCCCCAAGGCTTATGCAAATGGGGTGGCATATAAGTTTTCCAAACAAACAAACAAACAAACAAATGTAGAAGCACTTCTAAAGCTTGGAATGGCAGAGGAAGGGGTAGGTCAGAGAAGAGAATTGTTTGTCTGAGGTAATAAACCCAGCTGTTTTAAAAGGATCTCCAGTAAGACCATTTAGCCCAATTCAGACATTACCTAGCTGACAAAATGATCTCACTGTTTACCCCAATTTTCAGATCTTTTATGAATAGCAGCAGAGTAAACTACCAAGAAAACCTCTGTATGATTTCACTTAGTTATATATATAACCAGTACTTTTTTTGTAAAAAAAAAAAAAAAAAAAAGGTGCTGGAACTCATGTCGCCGCCGGCAGTAAGCACTCAGCATGCGACCACAAGCACCAGTCCCAAGCCAAGCAGCATCCCAAGCCGGGCAGCGCGGACACAAAAGCAGCCCGCAGGCACTATGTTAATGATGTTTGCTGCTGACCTGCTACGCCAACAGGTGATTCAAAATCACTTCATAAAATCCATTGGAAAAAAAGGTGCCTGAACACCATTCCGGTGCGTTCTATGACAAAAAAAGCCCTGTATATAGCTCCATCAATATCTGTTGCTTTCGACAGAATTTCATCAGGAAAAAAAGAGCTCTGCTTCAAGGACCTTGCTAGCTAAATTCTAACAGTAATGAAGAGAACAAAGGAAGAGGAAAAGACTGGTTTGCTTATAAGACTGCAAGAATATTTTATGTTCCACTCTTGTAGAATGATGCAAGTTAGAAGGTGCTGACAGTGAGAAAAAACAAATAATCCCTGAATCAATCATGACGGCTCTTTCCAGGCTATCATTCAACCCATCTATGAGCTTCAACATAATTGCACGCTTTGCAAACCTTATTCAGCTTCTAAAGCTTACAGAGTTTGTCTGGACAGTAAAACTGTCTTTTTTTCTTCTGAATGCTTAAAAATTGGGCAGTGTCTCAAAGGAATGGAATTTCTTTTATGACACTGTATTATTAATATTCTGTTAAGGCAGAAAAGCACCAAACTGAAACATTATAGATGAGCACACACATAGTTGAAATAATACATGTGTATGTGTGAAAGAGAGAATTCTAAAGACACAATCCTCAGCTATGTTGTGCTGGGCTGGTTAACTAGTCAACTACTACTTCAGGTAGCCTAGCTCACTAAAATCCAGACATAAATGATATCCATGCTGTGCAAAATCTTCTAGAAACAGTCTCATAAATGTTTTTAAAAACATTTTTAAAATGCTGTTTGAAAAAATTCAGGACTCTCAGAGACACAGCACAGGCACTTAAGTTATTAGCAGGGACACTCACATCAGCGATTCCCAACCTTTTTGGCACCAGGAACCGGATTCGTGGACTGGAAGGAGTTTTTTAGGGGATAATTCAAGCACTTTACAGTGGTGCCATACTTAATACTTAATTCATTTCAGGAGCCTGTTTGACCTCTGAATTGTTTGAAGTCTGAAGCAGTGTTTCCCAATAGAAATAATGGAAAGTGAATTAATCCATTCCCAGACACCAAACAATACCTACTCAATAAACTTAAACAGTAAATACACATAATTTAAGGTAAAAATAACACAAATGCCAAATTTATTGATTAAAACATGAAAACAATTAATAAAATCTGTAAATATATCCAGTAATGTATAATAAAATGAAAACTGTATTTACTGTCCAAATTTTTTAGTGAGGAGTGGTGAAGCAGAAAAGTATTGAGAAAACAGTGAAAAGAATCAGGAAGGCAGGCACTTAAAATGTACTCAGAATGATAAAAAGCACTCACCTGAAAAGCATTGAGAACAATCGAAAAGACACTCAAAAGGATCGAAAAGGCATGCAGTAGAAAGGCACAGAGGCAACAAGAGATGACTTGGGTGCACAACTGATGATGTTCATACAGCGACGGCATTTTGTTTTACTGTGCCTGCAGGGAACAAGGGTGAATGCAACTATGATTGAACTATGTGGCTTAGAACACATTTCCTGCAAATGCATGTATCCCCAGTTACTATTTCTTGTATGGGAAGAGGCCATTTAGGGTGGAAAAGCTGAAGAGGAGATTCCTTTAACCATTCCTTTCACTTGTCCCTTTTCAGGTGAAAATCCTGTCCCCCTCCTCTGTTTTTTGTTCCATTCATATGCTTGCACATATTTGATAGTATATATGTCTTCAATCCTGGGAAGAGAGTGGTTTGAAAGGGAGTTGCCACTTCTCTCCTTGAAAAGCCCCTTTCCCAAGATGTTTTTTCAATCAATTTCATACTTCTCTCTTCCATTCCAAAACGGACAGCTGGCAAACTTACATATTGTTGTAACTACTAAATACTGACACCAAGTGATCATTAAAGTGGTCTCAAGAACACAAGAATCCTCAGTTATTTGTGATATTTCTTATTTATTGATACGTTACATAGATTAATATCATCATTGCTCTGTGGATGATAATGAGAGATGACCTCTTCCATCCTTACCATAAACTGTGTGGTGAGATAGTAAGAGACAGAAATAGGTCCAAGGTTACCCAATGAACCTTGTCTCTGCCATGTAACACTCAAGCCAAGGGGTGGGCAATGTGTGGCCCTCCAGTTATTTTGACCTGCAGTGTTCAGTGGCAATGGCATAGCCAATGACAAGGAATGATGAAAGTTGTGAGCCAAAATATCTAGAACATCACAATTCACTTACCCTTGTTTTACCTATTATACCACTTTGACTGTCTTTATGTTGCCTTATCATGCTGTATCCAAAGCCAAACTCAGAACTTTTTAGAGTTTACTCCCAAAAGAGTTTAATTTTGGCTCTGCCATAGATGATATGTAGATATTGATAGATGCTTTATTTAAAATTATTCCGTAAATCATTTATAACACTCACATCAAAATTAAATGACTGCAATCTTTCGATCAGCATTTATAAAGCATCATGGGTCTCATTTTAGGGCTATTTTTTAAAATGTTGCAGCCTTTTGGCTAATATTAACATTATTCCCCTTATGTATTAAGAGTAATGATACATCTGTAACTGAGGAGGGACACCAGGATTTTTCTCTAGTTCCCTTTTAATAATTGTATTAAAATAAAACACCATACATTGCAGTGTTTTACTATCCTTAGAACCACACAGACAACCAATTTTTTTAAATCCATATCAGCCTTGCAACAGCCAAGGCTGCATCTTATTAAACCTCATTAATCTGGACGTCTTACAATATTTTGGGATAGTCAAATTAACTAAATAATAAGCACTTTATAAGCACTGTTGCTGATCAAAAGGTGAACAAGCATGATGACCTTGTATCACCTGGTTCTATCTCTCTGTATCCTGAATTCTCTATTGCAACCACTTTGTTGTAAGCATAAAAATGGTGTGTGTGTGTGTGTAGTATACCTGAGGAATACCTTTTTAATTAGATTTTGTTGTTGTTTGTTGTTGCTGTTGTTAGTCACAACAACATCGCGACCCCATGGACAACATTCCTCCAGGCCTTCCTGTCCTCCACCATCCCCCAGAGTCCACTTAAGCTCATGCTGACTGCTTCAGTGACTCCATCTAGCCACCTCATTCTCTGCTGTCCCCTTCTTCTTTTGCCATTGATTGTTCCCAGCATTAGGCTCTTCTCCAGGAAGTCCTTCCTTCTCATTAGGTGGCCAAAGTATTTGAGTTTCATCTTCAGTATCTGGCCTTCTAAAGAGCAGTCAGGGTTGATCTCCTCTAGGACTGACCGGTTTGATCACCTTGCAGTCCAAGAGACTCTCAGGAATCTTCTCCAGCACCACAATTCAAAGGCCTCAATTCTTTGGTGCTCAGCCTTCCTTATGGTCCAGCTTTCACAGCCATACATTGCAACTGGGAAAACCATAGCCTTGACTATACGCACTTTTGTCGGCAGGGTGAGTTCTCTGCTTTTTAGTATGCTGTCTAGATTTGCCATAGCTTTCCTGCCCAGGAACAAGCATCTTTTAATTTCTTGGCTGCAGTCCTCATCTGCGGTGATCTTGGAGCCCAGGAAAATAAAATCTGTCACTACCTCCATCTATTTCCCATCTGTTTGCCAGGAAGTGAGAGGACCGGATGCCATGATCTTAGTTTTCTTAATGTTGAGTTTCAAGCCAACTTTTGCGCTCTCCTCCTTCACCCGCATCAAGAGGCTCTTTAGTTCCTCTTCACTTTCTGCCATGAGAGTGGTATCATCTGCATATCTGAGGTTGTTGATATTTCTCCCAGCAATCTTAATTCCAACTGGTGATTCATCCAGCCCCGCCTTTCTCATGATGTGCTCTGCATATAAGTTCAATAGGCAAGGCGACAGTATACAGCCTAGCCGAACTCCTTTCTCCTAAGGCCCATTTGACTTCACATTCCAGGATGTCTGGCTCGAGGTCAGTGACCACCCCATCGTGGTTATCAGGGACGTTAAGCTCTTTCTTGTATAGTTCTTCTATATAGTCTTGCCACCCCTTCTTAATCTCTTCTGCCATTTTGGTTAGGTCCCTGCCATTTTGGTTCTTTATCTTGCCTATCTTTGCATGAAACGTTCCCTCCATATCTCCAATTTTCTTGAAGAGATCTCTGGTCCTCCCTCTTCTATTGTTTTCTTCTATTTCTTTACACTGTTCATTGAAGAAGGCATTCTTATCTCTTCTAGCTATTCTCTGGAATTCTGCATTCAATTGTGTGTATCTTTCTCTTTCTCCCTTGCCTTTTGCTTGCCTTCTTTCCTCAGCTATTTGTAAAACTTCCTCGGACAGCCATTTTGCTTTCTTGCATTTCTTTTTCTCTGGGATAGTTTTAGTTGCTACCTCTTGTACAATATTGCGAACCTCTGTCCATAGTTCTTTGGGCACTCCGTCTATCAGATCTAATTCCTTACATCTATTTGTCACCTCTACTGTATATTCATCAGGGATATGATTTAGGTCATACCTGAGTGGCCCTGTGCTTTTCCCTACTTTCTTCAATTTAAGCCTACATTTTGCAACAAGAAGCTCATGATCTGAGCCACAGTCAGCTCCTGGTCTAGTTTTTACTGATTGTATAGAGCTTCTTCATCTTTGGATGCAGAGCACACAGTCAATCTGATTTCTGTGTTGACTGTCTGGTTATGTCCATGTGTAGAGTCGTCTCTTGGGTTGTTGGAAAAGAGTGTTTGCTATGACCATCGTATTCTCTTGACAAAATTCTTCCAGCCTGTGCCCTGCTTCATTTTGTACTCCAAGGCCAAACTTGCCTGTTGTTTTGGTTATCTTTTGGCTTCCTACTTTAGCATTCCCCCATGATGATACAGACATCATTTTTTGGTGTTATTTCTAGAAGGTATTGCAGGCCTTCATGGAACCAGCCAACTTCAGCAACAGAGCTTGGGGCATAGACTTGGACTACTGTGATGCTGAATGGTTTGCCTTGAATTCAAACTGAGATCATTGTCATTTTGGAGATTGTATCCCAGTACTGCTTTTCCTACTCTTTTATTGACTATGAAGGCTACCCCACAGTAGTATACCTGATGGTGATCTGAATTAAATCCCCCCATTCCTGTCCATTTTAGTTCACTGATTCCTAAGATGTCGATGTTCAGTCTTGTCATCTCTTGTTTAACCACATCCAGTTTGCCTTGATTCATGGATCTTACATTCCAGGTTCCTATGGAGTATAGATCTTTGCAGCGTCAGACTCTCCTTTCACCACCAGATACAACTGCAACTGAGTGTCCTTTTGTCTTTGACCCAATCACTTCATTCTTTCTGACACTACTAGTGCTAGCCCTCTGTTCTTCCCCAGTAGCATATTGGACACCTTCTGACCTAAGGGGCTCATCTTCCAGTGTCATATCTTTTTGCCTTTTGGTACTGTCCATGGGGTTTTCATGGCAAAGATACTGGCGTGGGTTGCCATTTCCTTCTCCAGTGGATCACATTTTTTCAGAACTCTCTGCTATGACCTGTCTGTCTTGGGTGGCCCTGCACAGCATAGCTCATAGCTTCATTGAGCTACACAAGCCCCTTTGCCATGACAAGGCAGTGATCCATGAAGGAGTTAATTAGATTGCTCAATAATAATTCGATGTATTAATAAATGGAGATAAAAACTGTCAGCCACCTGCTATTAACAGTAAGCACTTCTTGGTAGTGCTGTCTCCAAGATTTTGGGTTCTCCTTCTCTTAATATGGGAGAGGCAGTGCATGCAATCTTTGATTTTTCTGATGTCCGAGTCAGGGTGGCAGCCTTCTAAGAGTAGTGAACCTGTCAAGTGCCTAACCCTACTTTGTTCTACTTCCCAATCAAAAAGCATGGTTTCAAGGTAGTGTTAAAACTAGCCATTCTCTCCCCCACTCCCCACCCCATCATTTCTTGTTTGGGCATTAGTAGCAAACTATGACAGTAGGGATGCAGGTGGCTGTTTTAGTCATTTTTCTGTTTATGGGCACAGCACTCTGGGGAAAATTGGCTTGCATTATGCAGCAATATACAGATAATACCTGATCAGCACTGTATTTCTAGGGAAAAGAAAAGGGTAACGAAGTTCAAGTTTATCTGTATACTCTATCATTTACTCCAGGAGCCCTTCTCCCTACTGTGTGATACATGAGGATTTTCTGTAGTAACTTAGATGTGAAAGGAATGCTCAAAGAGTTTTATTTATTCAGCATCAGGTTTCAGTCTTGACACTGAAAACACAAATCACAGCTGAATTATGAAGGGGCGCCAGCACAAATTAAATCTGCATATAGGGACACCAAATTATTTTAATACATCAGCATTATATCAGCATTTCCATAGTTACATTGACATGGGAATTAGGCAGTGCAGATAATTGCAACATTCAAGACAAATGTGGTTCAAATAATATTTGCTTTATTTTTGCATTCTGGTAAGCTATTGATAATAACCCTCCTCTTCTAGCATAACCCTGCACAGGAGACTAGTAGTTCTTCACCTGCTCCCCCATCCCTTCATTTTGATAGGACAACATAATTCTAAAGTCGCCAGGTAGACCCTAAACATTAATTTGTAGACCCTAAACATTAATTTGTGAGTTCAATTTGCATCTGTCTTTGGCTGGCATTTTTAATATCCCATTTTGCAACAACCTAAAAAGATTGCATCTTATTTTCCAAGCATGTTTTCCTGTTTTAATCATAAGTATGTTATAGGCATTAAGTTAGGCACTGGCAGTTAGAAACCTCAGGATTAAGTTTTCTCTTCCAACCAAACTCCAGCCAATTTCATGTATTCAAATACAGAATCAAGAAAAGTACTTTGGTGGAATGACCAAACTAACATGAGATGCTAGCGGTTCACTTTGGGAGATGGGGAGAAGCATCTTGCCAACCTCTTTTCTTCACTGAAAGTGGACCTCCTATAAAAAGTAGTTTCTGACCAGAGTAAGGGCAGAGCTGATGAAGTCAATAAGAATGAAAGGCTGAAATTTTGATTTGCAATTCATGAATATATTGGAAATTATCTCTGCATTTTTTCAGTGATGCATGCTGGTCTCTGTGTGCTGGTATATAGTCAAGAACTTGTTTAGTCAGTACAGTAAAGTTTTAGGTACGCATGATAAACAAAGCTGAGGTATTTTGCACCATAACTACTCATTTATTGATATTGCAAGACAAAGAGATTATATACTTTTTGCCAGCAAGAAATTGCCCTTACGGTAGTGCCACCTCCAAGTTTTAGGGAGCCTTTAGACATCCTCGGTAGGCCCCGCTTTCATTGTCTACTTTCTTTCCAGCATTACCACTTGATCTTCCTCCTCTTGCTTGCTTGCTGGGCAGAGAACCAGTTTCTAAATAGACAGGGGCATCTTCTGCAGAACAGTGTTGCCTGGCCAGAAAAAAAAGGGTGAACAAGCTCATTGCAGGGATGAAAAAGAGAATCCAGTTCCTGAAACTCTGATCAGAAAGCCCTCTTCATTGGCCCTTGATAAGTGCTTAGCTGTGCTTACCTCTGAGAAATCTAACTGTCAGAGCAGCAATGGAGTCAGGTACTCATGTGCATTCAACATGTATGCTTTGAGCAATGTTTGGTAAATTCAAAAACTTTCTAAATTTTTTGATGGCACATTGATGCAGTTTGCAAATCTGTTGATAGCTTGAGTATCTTGGCAGAAATAGAGACATGCAACAGTTGTTGCTTCAGTACATGAGGGTTCTGATTCGACTGTGAAGAGTTTCTACAGGCAGGAAGAAACATCAGGCCTTCTGTGACCAAGTATAATGGCTTCCATGACAGCCATGGGGCTGTCTCAACATGTCATTGGCCCAACCCATGAATGAGGTCACACTCTGGACCTGGTTTTCTCAATGGGGCAGGAAGAGGGTGATCTGGAAGTGAAAAATTTGTGTCTGACTCCCTTGTCATGGTCAGATCACTTCCTTGTGAGGTTAGAGCTCGGAGCTGGCCTTTCCCTCTGTAAGGGTGCAGACCCTATTATGATGGTCCGCCCTTGGAGCCGGATGGATCTAGATGGATTCCTGAGGGCTCTGGGGGATTTTTCGGTTGATAAAGCTGGCGCTCCTGTTGATGCTCTGGTTGAGCTGTGGAATGGGGAAATGGCCAGAGCTATTGACACGATTGCTCCTAAGCGTCCTCTTCTGCCAGGCAGAGCCTGTTCATCTCCATGGTATACATCTGAATTACGGGTGATGAAGCAGGTTGGAAGATGACTAGAGCGCAGGTGGAGGAAATCATGGGATGAATCTGACTGAACATGCTTACGTGCTCACGAGCCTATGCTGTGGCGGTGAGGGCGGTGAAGAAGCAATTCTTCTCCACTTCCATTGCCTCCTCACAGTGCCATCCAGCAGAGTTTCTCAAGGGGTGCATGGGCTAATACATCCAGGCCCTAAGAAAGTTCCTGTGCCACCATCAACAGCCCACTGTGACGGCTTTACCTGGGCACGTCAAGGAAAAAAGCACTCAGATTCATCATGAGCTGGACTCCACAGTTGATACAGTTCCTTTTGGGGAGGTGTCCAGAACGCCGTCTGGTCCAGCATTATTGGAAGAATTTTCAGTTATTGGGACCTGATGATGTGGACAAGGTGCTTGGACAAGTACGTCCTACCACCTGCTTACTTGACCCTTCATGGCTACCTACCAAAGCCAAATCCAGGATTGGTTCCTGGATCCAAGAGGTTATTAATGCCTCACTGAGGGAGGGCCAGGTGCCCACTTCTTTAAAGGAGGCGGTAATCAGGCCTGTCCTAAATAAGCCGTCCCTGGATCCAGAGATGGCCACCAGTTCCAGACCAGTGACCAACAAGGTGTTGGAGCGGGTGGTGGCGGGACAACTCCAAGCACTCTTGGATGAAACTGATTATCTGAATCCATTTCAGTCTGGTTTCAGACCCTGTCATGGTACTGAATCCGCCTTGGTCGCCCTGTATGATGAACTGTGCAGGAGAGGAACAGGGGGAGTGCGTCCCTGTTGGTTCTCCTGGACCTCTCAGCGGCTTTCAATACCATCGACCATGGTATCCTCCTGGATAAGCTGGCGGGATTAGGAGTAGGAGACACTGCTTCGGAATGGTTCCACTCCTACCTTGCCACCTGATTCCAGAAAGTGGTGCCGGGGAACTTTAGCTCTGCGCCATGGCCACTCTGCCATGGAGTACTGCAGGGCTCTATTTTGTCCCCCTTGCTATTCAACATCTACATGAAACTGCTGGGAGAGGTCATCAGGAGGTTTGGGCTGCTGATGACACTCAGCTCTACCTCTCTTTCTCAACTAATCCAGGTGAGGCAGTTGCTGTCCTGAACCAGTGCCTGGCTGAGGTAATAGGCTGGATGAGGGCCAATAAACTGAAGCTCAATCCAGATAAGACAGAGGTCCTGTTGGTAGGTGATTAGAGTTTCTGGGTAAGTGACTTGGGCCCTGCCCTGGATGGGGTTGCACTCCCTCTAAAGCACAGGGTCCACAGCTTAGGAGTGCTCCTCAACCCAGAGCTGTCTCTGGAAGCCCAGTTGACGGCGGTTGGGCTGCCAGGATGCTGTCAGGGACTGGTCATTATTCTCACAAAATTCCAGTCCTCTATCAGCTCCATTGGCTTCCCATTGAGGTTCGGGCTCAATTCAAGTTGCTGGTTATTACATACAAAGCCCTAATTGGTTTGGGACCAGGATACCTAAAGGAACACCTTTTTCCCTATATGCCCTTCTGCCCCCTAAGGTTGGCAGCAGAGGCCCTCTTCCAGGAACCCTCTTTGAAAGAGGTCAGGAGACAGAATACTCGGAGGAGAGCTTTCTCTAAGGTGGTGCCCCAGCTATGGAATGCACTCCCTAGAGAGGTCTGCCTGGTGCCGTCATTATATGCTTTTCAGCACCAGGTCAAGACCTTTTTATTTGATCAATATTTTAACATAATTTTAATTGTATATGATTTATTTAATTTATTTTAAATATTCAGTTTTATGCTCAGTTTGTGGAATAGCTAATTTATTTTGTTTAGGATTTAGAATAATTCTGTAAGCTGTCCAGAGACGACAGTGATGGACAGCCTATAAATTTCCTAAAATGCCATATTTTTTCGCTCTATAAGATGCGCCTGACCATAAGACGCACCTAGTTTTTAGAGGAGGAAAACAAGAAGAAAAATATTCTGAATCAAATGGGCACATAATCACAGGCACATTCCCCATCACTCCCCCATGGGCTGCACATCTGACAGACTTACTGCACACACATATTTGCTCTATAAGATGCACAGACATTTCCCCTTACTTTTGAGGGGGGACAAAGTGAGTCTTATAGAGCAAAAAATATGGTAAATAAATATAATGCTGCTTAATCCTTCATATATTTTGAAATATTTCATTGGGCTGGCAAGTGTCTCTGCCCATCTTACATCATGATGTTTTCTCCTACACTTGGCCAATTAGCTTAGATTTTATTTTGCTAGCTAGGAAACTGTGTACTGTGGTACCTTAGCTCACGAATGCCTCAGTTCACAACCAGATCAGGTCACAAACAAAAATTTAAGAAAAATTTTGACTCAAGTGGTGAACTCTGCATTGGGTGGCAACTGCAATCGCGGTCATCTCCCCACCCCACCCCACCCCACCCCGAGTGGGGAGATGGCCGCAATTGTGCTCTGGGTGGGGGGGAGATGGCCAGATCGCGCCCGTCTTTCCAGCAGGAGCACAACTGCGATCTTGGCCATCTCCCCCACAAGCACGTTCACACCCGTCTCCTCCCATGAGCGCGCTTGCCTTTGCGTCCATCTCTCCCCCCCAGCACACCCACATTCGCACCCTTCTCCCACCTGAGCGCACCCGCATTCGCACCCATCTCTCCCCCCCATGTGCCCACGTTCACACCCAACTCCTCCCCCTCCCCCAGCACATCGGGATGACGGATGTGTGCAGGGATGACGGGCGCATGCAAGGATGACAGGTACAATTGCGATCGTGCTGGGGGGGTCAGGGAGATGGCCATGCTCATGCTCATAGTGAGGTGGGGGGAGATGGCCACGATCTTCATTGTTCTTTGAAGCTTTGCTTCACATTTTTCTGATTAAAAAATGGTTACAGAATGGATTAACCTTATTTACATTGAACCTTATGGGGAGATTTAACTTGGCTTACAACCAATTTGGGTCACAACCAGAGTCCTGGAACGGATTAAGTTCGTGAGCCAAGGTACCACTGTATTTGAGACTTTACTGCTATGTCTTGCCTACTTGGTATGATGCCTCTGATAGTGAGCTCTGAAAGATCCCAGAACTCTTACTAGCAACTCTGATCCTAAATTATGCAGAGTACTTGTGCCTTTGACATAAATGAACATGGAAGTCTGCTAACAGCTCCTAAGCAACTTTATATGAATGTGCAGAACTTGTTCCATCATAAAAGCAGAGCTTTCCCCTAAGGCAACATATCCCAGCCAAATATATCTTGGCAAATATTAGGGAAAATGGTACAGAGGGAAGGGCCTTAGCCCTCCCTCCCTCATTGCCACAGTCTTGATTTGACACCACCCCTAGCTGCTATTAACTTTTTAAACCATAGAGAGTCTTAATCACAGGACTCCTGTGTTAAGTTTAGCTGTGGCCAAATGTTAATCCTCATCTATAAAACATACAAAATGAATAATGTATTGGCATTAGCAGTTTAAAAAATTTACACTGTAAAGGTAGGCTATTTTTGTAACCATCTTTGTGTTCATTCAAAACATGCATTATATTTCTCCTTTCTGTAGTTCAGATTCCATTAAAAATAATCACAGATATTGCAAGGGTATGCGGTATGTTGGCAATGTCCCTACTCTCCATTACTTCAAATTTTGTTAATCACAAGTATCTCTGCAACTTAAATGGACAAATATGTGTTTTCTTGCCATATTTAAGTCAGCCAATCAGCAGGTGCAATTTCTATGAGCCAGATTGTAGAGTCACAGAGTAGTTGGGAGTTGTACTGAAATGCAAGGGGGGAATAGCACAGTTTATGACTGGCAGAATGTATTGCCATGAGAAGAATTCAGAGACATCCCTTCATGATTAAATTTCCACATTCTTTTGTAGACCAGCTCTTATGTTAAGTAAGCAGTGCTCTTGACACTTTTGCATGGCCCATGTTTTCTGCTCTGGTAGTTTGAGATTACTGACATGCATGGTATTTCATTTTACAAAGTTCCTACATTTCAAACATTTACCAAAGTAATATGGGGTACAACTGCACAAAAGTACTACCATTTAAGTAACAGGCTCTCTGCTGCTTTCTGCAAGTACTTTATCACTGGAAAGGCAATGCCTGACAATTCATTATGCTTCTTAGAAGAAGCTTAAGAAAAGGAGCTTAGAGCAGACAGCAGTAGCAGTTAAAGTTGTGTGTGAATGTCTACCAAGTCACACATTTCTACACAAATACTTATAGTATTTTCATCACTTACATGACAGCTTTCATTTCAGCTCTTTCAACAAAGCTTCTTTTCCAGCTTACATACTAGAGCACATTATCCTAGAAGCAGAGATAGGTGGGGAGACTTACAGCAGTGCTCTTAAGGTGAAGACAGATAGACATTCTAAAATGTGATGGAAGCAGTTTGAACACACACTTGATGCATTCCAAGACATTTGTTTTCAGGGCGGCGATTGTGTGTTCAGATCACTTTTACCGCACTTTTAAAAATATTGTATCCATCTTCACCTCTACACCATGTATATAAGCTCACATATACTTTATAATTAAGACATGAAACTACCTTCAGTTTTCACAGTTACTAACACATCCTCAAAGAGCACAGCAATCTACACCTTGCCACTATATAGTTAGTTTGATTGTGAATATCATAAAATGATTAAAAGATGCTTCAAAATAATTTTTGAACACTGAGTACCAATTATGTACAACACACACATAAGGAATGGTCTCTTGTAGTTCTGTTCAGAGTAATAAGCAATTTCTTCAAAAGAAGCAACTTTATTAGCCTACTATGCAACCAAAGGCTTTTTTCCTCCGCCATTATCCTTCTACCACTGGTTTCGATCTTCATTCATTCCTCTAAATGTCAAACTGCAAATGGCTAAAGGTCCTTTTTTGATTAACAAATGGAATACAATTTAAAAGCCAAGCTTAATATTTCCCAGTGGAGATTATTTGCAAATACAGCACAGCTGAAAAATCTATTTGAACTTCACTGTTTATATAGTATTTCTCTTACCCCTCCCCTCAAAGTTCTTCTATTCATATATTACATCTCTGATTAAATGGTAGAATAAAGAATGTATAGTATTCGTATATAAATTGGCTATTCAAAAAGGAGAAAAGTCAGTATGCAAGACTGAATTTCAGTCTTTATCAAGCAAATAGTTTTGTAGCATCTAAACAGCCAATTCAGAATAATTCAGAATAGGATTCTGACTTAGCTTCAGAACTAAGCAAACCCTGGTTTATTTTCTATAAACTGAGCTTGGCATAGCATCCACCGACTTCCAGTACATCTGGGTGCTACTCTTTTGACAGAGTCCAAAATAGATATAGTCGTTGTCATCAACTTGGGATGTCATTAATATTTTTCAGCTTATACAATCTGAGGCCATGGACAAACAGTTTGGAGAGCTGAGCCTACTCTTTGCTCTTTAGAGCCTTTGCAGTGTGTGAAATCTTGCAGACTTGGCTATCTGGGTCTCTGTGGTGGTAAATCCTGCATTCTTCATTGTGGCCTCTGTCCATCACACATTATGGGTGCTGTGCCTGCACAGTGCCTGCAGCTGGGAAAGATTCAAAGCTTTAATGGTTTTGGCGGGAACTCCCCACCCCTCCCTGCCCATAGTATAAAGGGTGGAGTGCCCACCATTTTCCCAGTCTTCTTGCAACCACCGTTCGCTGTGCCTCAAACCTTTTGTTGCCTGTCGTATCTATACTCGCTGTTTATATACACTTTCATTCATTGTTTTTCTCTCTTTCTTGTTACGAACTCCTTTTCAAGTTATAACTACCTACCCCCACATTCTAGAAAGTTTATCCTCCCCTTTCCCCATTAAAAATATTTTAAAAACCCTTCTATTGTTATTCTTGTTGCTCTTTTTCTCTCTCTTGCTGTCCTCTCTTTTTCTTCAATGGTTCAGTGAGCGGCCTTCCACAAGTGCGCCAAGTGTGGGGCTAAAATGTCCACCACTGATCCACATGATTTGTGCCTTCTTTGCTTGGGGGAAGGACACAGGACTGACAAGTGTGGCCATTGCCAGTCTTTCACGAGGCAGGCCCATAAGAATCATGAGAATCGCCTGTGAAAGATTCTGTAGGACCAGGCCTTGGTCGCATCTGATAACTTGCAGCTGAGAGCGTGCCTGCGGGCCTGTCTATGGCCGCTCCTCCTCCTCCTCCATCAGCTGATGGCATGACTCCTATGGAGGCCAAAGGCTTCTCTCACTCTCCTCACCATAAGCAGAAGGAGAAGAGGAAGCATACTGGATCCAACAAGCCAGGAAGACCAAGGCTGATAAGTCGGATTACAAGCAGAAAAAGCCTGCTGAGCCGCCATGGAGAGACTCGAGTTAGACCACGCCATCGGTCATGGAGGTGACCCCGCCAGGGTTCCCTCAAAGGATCTCTCTCTCAGAGCATTCTACTCTGGACAGCTCGGAGGCTGTTTTTTGTGGCTTCATGTCTGACGGTGAGATTCGGGACTCACCATCTCAGACTGGACCTCTGTCAGCGTGCTCTCTGACCCCAATTTCAGCTTCTCCTGAGGCTTCTCCAAGGGCCCAGCCTCAGTTGACCCGCCAACAACAGCAAGCTGCAAGACAGCCTTCGAGTTGCTGGGTGCCTATGCCCTATGGCAATTTCGATCTTTCCCAATACCCTTGGGACTACTATCCACTGCACGGGTACTACCCCAGACCTTCCATGCACCCATATCACTCCACATCGCATCCAGTCCTGAGAGTGTGCCCTCGACATCGGCGGCTGCGTTTTCTAGACCTCCTTCTTCTCTGGCTGATTCTTCCTCCAGCCCGCCATATCAGTATGATTCAAATTCGGAGGGCTCAGAGCAAGCATCCACTTCACTGGATGCAATCATCTCCACTCAAGGCCCCAGTTCTCCAGAAGAGTCTTACTCCAGCTTCGGGGAGCTGATGACATGACTTGCCAGGTCACTGGAGATCGAAGTACAACATCTCTTCAATCCCAGTACGGACAATTTTTATGATATCGTGCGGAAAGAACTATCTTCCATCATCTCCTTGCCACTCATCACAACTCTCCAGCAAGTCGTGACTGACACCTGGCAGTTCCCGAATCAGCCACACGTGACTTTTCCACGTTACGAGTCCATGTATAAAGTCCGGGAACAGGACATCCCATTCTTACTCAAATACCCCAAGCCGAACTCAATCGTCATTGAGTCATCACAGGGTCGGGAAAACAGAGCATTCTAGTCCCAGGGATAAGGAGAGATGCAAGATTGATATGATGTCTCACTGTGTTTACACTGTCACTGGTCTTGGGCTTTGCATTTCCAATTATGAAGCAGCGATGGCCAGATATCAATACTTTCTTATGCAAAGGTTGGAATCAATCACCGCAGGCCTCCCGGAACAACAGAGAGACCTCATCTGGGTAGTCACTCATGAAGCCGTGCAGGTGGCCATCCAGCAGCTAACTACAGTGTCATGAGGGGGTCTCACGTTTCAATTAACTCACACAGCAGGCCGTATATCAGCTATAAACTTTTTATTGCTACTTACTACAAGATTTACGACGTAACTGATAAGCTCCACTAACGAGCTTCCTACTGGCTACAGTTGCCGCTTCTTTCTGAGTTTTCTACAAAAGCATCACATGGTATCAAACCTTCCTGTCTCGTCTTTCCGCCCGAGGGCGTGACAACCCCCGTCCCTTCATCATAATTGGGTCTTATGTGTCAAGGCTCTTCTATTTCGGGTGGATGCTAATTCTTCCGCTGAATCCTGTCCAGCAGCTTCAGTGTCTGGAACCAGAGGGGCATCTTCCTCAGGCAGTCCAGAGCTAGAATCAGAGGGATCTACTCTCTCAGACGCTTCCCCCTCGGTCTGCGGGGGGGGGGGGTGTTCAGGGGCCAAGGGATGAGGTGGAGGAGAGGTTTCTTGCTCAGCAGCCTGAGAGTCAGGCTGTGTACGGGCCGTCTGAGCATTGCTTCTCAAATATAAGTCTCCTTGGTCAATGGCCAAACTCTCACTGCCAGCTCCTGTCTCTTCCTCACGAGTAGACATCTAGGCCAAGATGTCAGGCATGACACTCAGTGAGGCATCATGTTGACTGCGATTCAAGGATGCTTGTCGGTGCCACCGCCCTCCGTTGCCATGCCTGGCTGCGATCTTGCAACTTTCCAGACAAGACCAAGAGGCATATCAAAAGCATGCCCTTCGATGGCTCTGGGCTCTTCAGTACCCGCACCGATCACAAGCTTGAAAACTTCTACAAAGAACGTGTCACTGCTCATCAGATGGAGATTCTTTTGCAACAATGACGTAAGTGGCCTTGGTCCCATCCTTGGTACCAATACCAGCCATATCCTTAATATGCCAGCTGTCAACAATTTCAACTTCGGCAACAGCGTAATCGCAAACTCCATGCACCTCGTTACCAACAAACCTGTCACCACCCCAACTCCGATAAACTCCAGTGTTGACGGGGGGCATGAACCTCTATTCAACTCTCTAACCCAACCTCCCCTCTTTTGGGGATTGGCTATAAAGCCAACTCCCCATTTGGGAGTCCATCACATCTGATAAGTGGGTACTTTCCATCATGGAGCACAGATATAAAATCGAGTTTGACACTGTGCCCCCACCCGAACCAATCCGATTTACATCTCCTTCTCCGATCTTTCAAGACAAAGTTTCCCAACTACTTCGTAAAAGAGTGATTCGACAACTCACCAGCTCCAAGGAGCTCCATGGCTTCTACTTGAGATATTTTATGGTCCTGAAATGGGATGGGTGCTCTGCAACTGATATTGGACTTACGTGGATGACCACCCTCCAAAACATTCTTCCATTGTTCAGGAGAGAGAATTGGTTCGCATCTCTGGTCTTGAAAGATGCTTGCTTTCATATGAGTATCCACCCTACTTATAGGCGACTACTCCGGTTCACAGTTGGTGCCGATATTTTCGAATACAGTGTTCTTCTCTTCGGGCTTGCTACCGCTTCAAGGGTCTTCACCAAGTGTATGGCTCCTGTTTACGCCCACCAGAGGCTACAAGGCATTCACATTTACTCTTACCTTGATGATGCACTGATCATCTCCTCTTCCAGAGAAAGCCTCCTATCAGTCATCAATACCATATGTACCCTTCTTAACGAACTTGGACTCTGTTTTAACATTGAGAAATCCTGGCTTGTTCCTTCACAGGTCATCGACTTCATCGGAGCTCACCTCGACTCACTTCACGCTTGAGCCTTCCTTCCGCAGGCTCAAAAGGACAAGCTACGTTCCTCCATCCATCGGATTTCCACACACTGGACTGTGTCCGTGCTGTCCATGCAGAAACTGCTAGGCCACATGGCCTCCATGGTCTCTGTGGTTCCCAATGCCAGATTACGGATAAGACCATTACAGCTATGGTTCAACCATCTTTTCCACCCACAGCACGACCCACCTCATCGCCTGCTTCAACCGCCTGTCTCCATTCTTCAAACTTTGCCATGGTGGACAGGGGAGGACAACCTCTCTGTCGGGGTCCCGTTTTGACAGCCCCAGCCAGCCCTGACACTCTACACTGATGCTTCCCTTATGGGATGGGGAGCACACTGTGCCGACCTCCGCACTCAGGGTTCTTGGCAGGGACATAAGACCTCTAGATACATCAATTATTTGGAACTTCTGGCAGTCTTCAAAGCCCTCTGGTCCTTTGAAAATATCCTTCGGGACTGAGTTGTTCAGATAGCTTTGGACAATGTAGTTATAGTGTTCTGCATCAACAAGCAGGGCAGCACAAAGTCTGCTCTTCTGGCTTACCTTGCCCTCCATCTATGCGACTGGTGTATCACCCCTCTCACCGTTCACCTTGCCGGAACCGACAACGGGGAAGCGGACTCTTGGCAGACGCATGTCGACAACTCATGAGTGGGAGTTGGATCACCAGGTCTGCCAACATCTCTTCCAACTTTGGGTCCTGCCAGACAGATCTGTTTGCCACCCACAGCAACTCAGTCTGCACAACTTATTGCTCCCGGGTGGACATTGGTCTGAACTTGGTCAGAGACGCACTGATGGTTCCCTGGATGAACAGGTTCTTTTACGTGTTTCCTCAAATACCTCTAATCACAAAGACTCTAGCCAAAATCAATCAAGACAATGCATGAGGGATTCTCATCACACCTTGATGGCCCTGGCACCACGGCAACCGTGGTTTCTCACAATTCTCCACCTCTCCAAGAACACTTTCCTTCATCTTCTGCAGATTCCACATCTTCTGGCACAACAAAGCGGCACCATTCAACATTCGATCTACACTCTCTGAACCTTATGGCCTGGCTCATTTGATAACTAACGTTGTCTCATCAACACCAACAAATCTGTCGGGGATTTGACACCTCTTCTGCAGCCCTCCACCATGGCCGTACCATCGGTTTCAACATCGGTTCCCAGTTCTTCATCGAATCCGGACACATTCCATCCTGACATACAGTTTATTCTTCAATCTGCTCTAAGACCAGCTACTCGCTGCTCATATGAAGCTAAATGGAAATGCTTTTCCTCGTTAGTACTAACCAACCATTTTACTTCTCATTCAGCCTCAGCTGAGAACATTTTTACAATTTCTCTACACCAAAATGGATTTAAGCCTTCTTCTATTAAAGTTTACACTGCTGCTATTTCGCATCATTGCGGCTCCATATTGGGCTTCTCGGTGTTTTCACATTTTCTCATTCGTCACTTCTTAAAAGGACTACAGAACCTCCAACCACCAGTCTGCTTGGTGGTACTGATGTGGAGTCTTTCAGTGGTTCTTCAGGCACTTACCAAGCCTCCATTCGAACCACTAGCCACTAAAGATTTACGTCTTTTATCCTAGAAGATGGCTTTTCTCATAGCCATTAGCCAGGAGGGCTAGTGAACTCTGTGCTCCGCGAATTGACCCTCCTTATCTCAACTTTCACAAGAAGAAAGTTGTTCTCTGTACCAACCCAGCCTTCCTTTCTAAGGTCACTTCTCCCTTCCTCATCAATCAGGTAATCGTCTTACTGGCATTCTTTTCTACGCCTTTGACACCGATAGAATGTTCTTTACATTCACTCGATGTTCAACTCTGTTTGGCGTTCTATCGATCCCGGACTGAATCTTTCAGAAAGACTAAACACCTCTTTGTCAAGTATTCTGAACACGACAAGGGCTCTCCGATTACTTCTCAGAGACTCTCTAAGTGGATTGTTCAACTATTGAACTCTCCTACCGTCCATCCAAGTTGTACTTACCTGTGATGCCTAAAGGTCATTCCACAAGGGCTGTTGCGGCTTCTTCTGCCTTTTCTGCCAGCATTCCATTGCATGACATCTGCAGGGCAGCTACCTGGACTACCCCTTGCACGTTTACCAAACACTACCAACTAGATGTTCGTGCCAGACAGAACTGCTCTTTCAGCTGTCCAGTTCTCCCCTCAGTTCTTCAGTGATGACACCATCCCGCCTCTGGGTGTGGTAAGCTTACTAATCACCCATAATGTGTGATGCACAGAGGCTACAATGAAGAAAGGCAAGTAGTTTACCTGTAACTGTCGTTCTTCGAGTGGCCATTTGTGCATTCACACAACCACCCACCCGCCAACCCCACTTGGTGTCGGTGACTGGGTTAATGGGAATTACTTTCCTTGTCCTTCCACATTGTTTCTACCTATATAGTGAAAGTATGTATTTTATATTATATGCTCCTTACTTGAGCATCCCTATCTGATCTGTCATTTTACTGTGAATTTGTTTTTTCAACGATTCCACCTGGGGGTGAACGGACGGTCTTCAGTAGGCTGGAAAAATGGCAGGCACTCTGCCCTTATACTATAGGGGAGGAGGGGTGCTGAGTTCCCGCCGAAACTGTTAAAGCTTTGAATATTTCCTGGCTGTAGGCATTGTGCAGGCACAGCACCCATAATGTATGAATGCACAGATGGCCACTCAAAGAATGACAGTTACAGGTAAGCAACTTGCCTTTTAGGGTGGTGAGGTTCCTGCAGCATTGATGGAAGTATTTTTGAGTCCCTTGACAAAACTGTACTTTTTATAGTGTTGCATAGCTACAGCTTAGTATCAAAACTGAGCAAGGTGCTGGAGTGCATGATATAACTCAACTAATTATTTGAGTGATTAAATACTGATTATTAACTGATTAAATACTGATTATCTAGAACCATGCCAATCAGCTTTCAGAAACTGGTAATGGAGCAGAAACAGCTTTGGCCACATGGGTTGATGATTTACAGGTTAATGGATGTGGAGAGTGTAATCCTGTTGGTTCTTTGGGATCCCGCACTGACTTGCAATAATATTGACCATGGTATTGTCCGGATCACTTATCTGTGTTGGCATAGGAATTATGATGATAAAATGGTTCCAGATATTCCTGGTGGGGCAAGTCTCAGAAGCTGATGCTGGGGGCTTTCTGTTCTGCCCAAGGCCTGTTCCATCCTGTTCACCATACTTTTTAATCTCTACATAAAACTGGTGAAAATGGTCATTTGGAAGGCTAGCCTGAACTGTCATTAGCATGATCTCAACTTGTTCACTCTCATCCAGCGAGGCTGCAGAACTCTTGAACCAGGGGTTGAAGGGTGTTTTAGGGTGGATGTAGATGAGACAATTTAGAGGTTGGATTGAGAAACTATTCCTCAACTTCTCCTCTTAAATGGGGTTGTACAAGTGTGTGATTTAAGAGTTTTGCTAAACTCTGCATGAACTGAAAGTTTGGGGAGCTACACCATCCAAGAATACTACTAGCTTAGACTGCTATTCCACTTTTGATTCTATCTGGAGAGGATGGACCTTGCCTTAGCATGTCCTACTAGCATGCTAGATCAACTACTATGATGCACTGTATATGGGGCTGCATTTGAAGATGGAGTGGAAATTTCAGCTAATATAAGATATAGCTGCCTGAATGTTGATAAGCTGATCTGATGATATAAAATTTATACTTGTTGGCAACCCTGGTTACTGTGCATTTTCAAACCCAGGTTGAAAAGCTGGTTTTGACCTTTAAAGCCTTAAACAATTTGGACCAAATTACTACTAGAAAGAGAGCCTTTAGCCATATCTGCCTACATGATCAGCAGCAGAGGCTGTTCTCTGAAGATAGTTAAGTGGGCTAATACACAAGAGAGGGCCTTTTCCACAATGGCCGAACATCTCTGTAGTAAGTTGCTATCAGAGTTGTGTCAAGTCCATAATTGTAGGCTTTTAGGAAGAACCTTGAAGACTTACTTGTTTACGTTGGCCTTTCCCTGATAATGTTTTATGATATTGTTCTGGTTTGTACCTGCAATTGTTTTGTTTGGTTGGTTTTTATACTGTCTAGGTACATACTGCTGCCAGATAACTTGATCTTTGTTTGTTTTTAATTATTTTTTCTTATTTTATTCTTGCACTGTTTTCTGTTGTATGGAAATTATTACTGAAAGCCTTTCTTGCCTTGAAAGGCAGCCTAGAAATTTTTTATTAAAAAGTGTTGAGCCTAATTCAAGTACTGTTTTAACTAACACTGTATAGTTATGGTGCTGTTTAACAAGACAATCCTGGTTTGCCTGTTCAACTAAAGTGCAATAATAGGCATTAAAAATTAAATGTATCCAGATTATAATTAAGGGCATAATGTTATTCCTCAACCAATATATTGATGTGTTCTGTGGCCACAGCTTGTGCTCGAGATGACACTTGTCTCCACCAGAGTGCAGGCTCCAGATAGAGACTCACTGTGGTCAAGCAAGAAATGTATAGAAAACATTTGCTTAAAGACCTGTGGGCACCATAACCTCCTATCCAAAGTAAGCACATGTTTTTGGTATCAGAAATGTTGGCAGCTTTATAAAAATTTTCTACATATAAATATACCATATTAGTATACTTCCTCTAGCACATAAAACCACGAGTGACAACTGAAGGTTCTGAAAGAAAAGCCTGCCATCTCCTGGCCAAGTGATGATGGAAACCATATAAAACTTCAATTACTGATTATCATTGAGGGTCCAATTGCACCCCTTAATCAAAAACCAAGAGAAGAAAGAGCCACAGCTGTCAGTCCAGAGAGACTACCATGTTTGCAACTAATTTAGGCTGCAATCCAATGTATAGTCTTACCTTGAATTAACCCAGTTGAATTTAGTGAGGATTAGTTCTCAGTAGAGAAGCATAGGATTGCATTTTAAATTGTCTGGAAGTACTGGCGATTAGTATAATTAATACTGCTTTCTCTAAGTGAGGGCTTTATACATTCCTGCTTATTAGTTAAAATAGTTGAAAAAACATTGTGTATATATATGTTTGAGGAAAAATATATGAATGGAAGAACATTTGTGTGCCTGTACTAAGTTTCATAATCCTGTTAATCAATAGTTACAAAACAAAGGTGAATATTGTGGTTCAATAAGTTCTGAATCTGGCTTCAAAACCTCCCAAAACATATCAAAACTTGATGTACTTGATCTTTTTTGCCCCCCCCCATTTTTTTGACAAAAAAATTACAATACATCACAACAATAATAATATAACAAAACACAATAATAAAAAGTAAATAATAAAGTGCCCCCACCACCCTGGAGACCAATGCTACCACCATTCATATACCATAACAATTAATAATATATAATATACTTCAATTATTTCCATATCTCCTCCAGAAATTCATATAATCAGTACTGCTTTTACAAAATCAGTACTGCTTTTACAAAATCTTCCCAAATTTCATTATATTTATTTGCTTTCATTAACTCTCTTTTAATTTTTATTTCTGTCGTCAGTTTATCATTAATTACCATGTTCCATATTTCATTATACCATTTGTGCCTTTGCAAAACCCATTTCTGTTTCCAATATTTAACTATCACTAGCCTAACTGCCATTATCATACTTACAATCAATTCTTTCTTAGCTTCATTTATATCTTGTTTTTCTATCAATAGTAATATCACCATTCTTGGTGATATTTCTAAGTCTATACCTAAATTTCTCCAATTTCCTTAAATTCCATAATCCAAATCTTTTGTACTTGACGTACTTGATGTTGAATTGTGTGCTCCTCTTAGATCCAAAAGTTGCCATGCTTGTGTCACCAAGCAATATTCCTTCTTTCTCAATCTGTATTTAATGTGGGATCTCACATTATCTAAATGCATAGTATTTTAGCTATTTTTGCTGCAAACTTGTGACCCTTTCATGCAATTACCCCAGATATTCTCAGCAATTGCAATATAATCTTTTGTGTCATAATCAGATATGCTTGTGGCCTGTTGGTCAGCAGCCTTAAAATACAGGGTGTCCCAAAAAATTTGACATTATTTGAAATGTGAATATCTGAGTAACTACATGTCCTCTAGGCAAACAAAATTAAATAGGCTTCACCTTGAACAATAACAGATTTATTTATTAAAATTTGAACAAGAGATTCAAAAGGATGTAGATTTTATAACCGATTTCACAAAGCATCACTAATGTTCAATAAGCTCACCGCCTATGACACGACACACATTAAGACGGTAGTCCACCTCCTGCCAAACATGCCGTAGCATGTCTTGCGTAACATTCTGCAGTGCCTCAGTGATTCTCTGCTTCAGTTCCTCTAGGCTTGTAGGAAGAGGGGGAATATAGACCTTTCACATATCCCTATAGAAAAAAATCACAAGGTGTCAAGTCAGGTGAACGCGGTGGCCATTTCAACAGCACATTGTCATTATCACTGGCACCACCGATCCATCTCCCTGGTAGATTCTCATTGAGATAAGAGAAACATTAAACTTATTTAGTTTTTACACATTTTGTTAAAATTTGAGATCATTTGAGTAAGAATTGGCTATGTTATTAGACTACAAAATGATGTAAGGTTGTTGTTGTTGTTGTTTTGGGACACCTTGTAGTTCAGGGGAATATTACACAAGAGCTCTTTCTGTTTATGAGGGCTCACAGCCATGGTGTTTATGCAAAATGCATTTTTCACAGTTGAGGAGCATGTTAATGAATACAGCCTAGTGGCACAACTTGAGCTTGTGTCACACACAAATGCAATCGCAGGAGAAGTTAGGGGAATTGAGGGGATGCACACAAGCAAAAGGCTCTTTGTTTTTGTGTTGGTTTTAGCTCACTTAGTATGTGAAAGTTCAAAGGAATGAAAAAGCAGAGGTGCATTTTAACGAGGGGGAAATGGACGGGTCCTCCTGCCCACTTGCAGAAAAATCATGAAGAAGGAGACAGGGTTTTGCTGCTTGCTCCTGCTTTCCCAGCCTCCAGGGGCCAAGCGACTGGAACCGGCAGCATCTCATTTTCCTCTTTTTCTCCACAGCAAGCACATACATCCCCCTTTCCTGTCCACTTTTGCAAAGGTTTGTTCTATTGAAGTCAATGTGACTTAATTGTGAATAAGGTCAATGAAGATAATTGATCTACTTTTGAATAGATAAGCATTTCAGCTAGTTATTTCTTGAGAAAGAGGACAAAGGAAGCAATTGGGTAGGCATGACAAACATCATATTTTTGCGGGAGAGGGCTTTTGCTAATCCAGGAGGGAAGAAAGCAACTGAAGGATCTCTTGCTTTGCTGATATTTTGTCAAAGCTCCAGCAGATGCTTTCTCTCTCTTCCCCCTCACTGCCCAACAGTGAAGGAAAACCACTCTTCCTTGTTCCAAAACAGTACTGCATTTTTAGGGTTAGGGTATATACTGGTAGAAAACTGAAACATAAAAAAGCTGTGATATAACGTATATGAAGAAATCTAGCTATATTGGCAATAACTAGCACAAGGAGGTTGGTGTGGATTGAACATTAGGTGTCACATCAGTGATCAGGCATTACAATATTTCTAAAATGTTTAGTATAGATTACTTCCGGATTCAGAACACTTGATGAATATAAAGGAACAACAGAATCATTAAGAACTTTCTGCATGTTTAAAATGATCATACATAAGGTATGTGGATGAATACAATGCTTGTACACAGGGCTTTATTTTGTGCTTGTCATTCACTACTCATGGTTCTTTAAATGCTGTTATGGCCCTTCAGTTTTGCTTCTTTGTTTACCAAGCAATGTTGGTAAATGTTTTTAGAGCACGGAAAATGAGGCATTTAATGGTGAGCTCTCAACATGAGGATGTTAATCATTATAACTTTTTGCTTGATTTTGTTGCTTTCAGAAATATTACCCCATTTTCCCTGCTCTAAAATCCTGGAAAAGTGCTCTTAAAGATCAGATGTGAAACTAGAGGATCACACAAGTATCAAAAGAAGCTATAAACAATTGTAAGAATTGCAAACATACAGTAAATGCCTCATGTAGAAAAGCTCTGTGAAAGCAAAAGGAAAGGCAATTTCCTCTAGTAAATTTAGATTATTCCACTATACCATTGTGCCACTTCAAGGTTATATATAGGAGAAGCAGGAAAGGAAATGCTCTTCATTTAGTGCTTGGATCTTAGTTCTGCCACAAAACTGAAAGCAGATGTAGTGCAACAACAGCTGATTAATCACTTCACATAGAAATAATTAATTTATTATGGTACTGAATCTGCCTTGGTCGCCCTGTATGATGACCTGTGCAGGGAGAGGGACAGGGACAGGGGATTGAGTCCCTGTTGGTCCTCCTGGACCTCTCAATGACTTTCGATACCATCAACCATGGTATCCTTCTGGATAGACTGGCTGGGTTGGTGGTTGGAGGCACTGCATGGCAGTGGTTCCGCTCCTATTTGGCCGGTCAATTCCAGAAGGTGGTGCTGGGGGACTTTAGCTATGTGCCATGGCTGCTATGCCATGGAGTACCACAGAACTCTGTTTTGAACCCCATGCTCTTAACATCTACGTGGAACCGCTGGGAGAGGTCATCAGAAGGTTTGGGCTGCGGAGTCATCAGTATGCTGATGACACCCAATTCTACCTCTCATTTACATCTACTCCAGGTGAGGCAGTAGCTGTCCTTAACCAGTGCCTGACTGAGGTAATGGGCTGGATGAGGGCCAACAAACTGAGACTAAATCCAGCTAAGATGGAGGTTCTTTTGGTAGACAGTTTGGGCTATCAGGTAAATGATTTTGGCCCTTTCCTGTGTGGGGTTGCACTCCCTCTAAAGGACAAGGTCTGCAGCTTAGGAGTGCTCCTCAACCCAGAACTGTCCCTGGAGGCCCAGGTGACAGCGGTGGCAAGGAGTGCCTTCCTACAGCTTTGGCTGGTCCAACAGCTGCATCCTTACCTGGATGAGCACTGCCTAGCAACAGTGACCCATGGCCTGGTAACTTCCCGACTGGATTATTGTAATGCACTCTACGTGGGGCTGCCCTTGAAAACAGTCCGGATACTTCAAATGGTGCAAAATAGAGCTGCCAGGCTGCTGACGGGGACTGGCCATTATTCTCATAGAACGCCAGTCCACTACCAGCTTCACTGGCTCCGAATTGAAGTCTGGGCCCAATTCAAGCTGCTGGTACTTACCTATAAATCCCTAAACAGCTTGAGTCCTGGATACTTGAAGGAACATTACTTCCCTCACAGCCCTTAAGATCAGCAGGGGAGACCTTACTCCAGGAACCCTCCTTGAGGGAGGTACGGAGCGTATCCATGCAGAAGAGGGCCTTCTCTGTGGTGGCACCCAGGCTGTGGAACATGCTCCCCAGAGAGTTCCGCCTGGCACCAACCTTCTATTCCTTTTGGCACCAAGTAAAGACCTTTTTATTTAATCTCCATTTTAACAACTAATATTATTTTATCAAGATTGCTAATTTATATACAGTTCCATTTTATTTTTATTACTTTTATTATTTAAGAGAGAATATATTGTGGAATGTTTTATGCTATTTATATATTGTTATTTATTGTGGAATTTTACTCATGTAAGCCATCCTGAGGCTTTCGCAAAGGATGGCATGCAAATATCTTTAAATAAATAAATAAATTCCATGGGTAAGTTGGAGTCTTCTTTGTGTATGTATTTTTGGGGTGTTGGGGTGATTTTATTGGGGTGTGTGTGGTGGTGTAATATATTGTTGGTATGGTATTTATTATATTCCATCCTGCATTAAAAATGCAACAGATGCTGCTTCTCGGGTGAGATTATAACCCCAGAAGAAAGTACAGAGCCTATAAAAATGAAAATTCCTATCACCTTTGTACTTGCTGGAATTTTCCCTCAAAGTGTTTCAAATAGAATAAGAATGGCTTTCTGCTTTCAGCAAGTACAGTAATTTATGTTTTCATTCTTCCTGAGGCTTTGCAAACCAAGACACTGTGTATAAGAATAGCAGGCCCATCAACTTTTCTTTGCATAACAGTGGTTTGGCTTTTTAGTTTTTAAAAACTGGTAACACAGCTTTAATGGATTTTCATTCTGTTTCCTGGAAGATTTTCTTTGAATCATAGCTTTAAAATGAAGCTCAGATTATCAGAATTGAAACTTGCATGTGCCTTTTTCAGGGCCTTTCTTTGGGGTCACAAAGTCATCCAGCCCAGCTATTACTGTGGAGCTTCCAGAGTGACTTTGTGTGTCTTCATAACCTCCTTTTAAATGACAAGTGTCCTCTGATTTGTTCCATTATTAATTCTAGTCTATATATAAGAATATATTCAGTTTTCTATTAGAAGTTTCATCTTCTATTTACAATATAACAACTATTTCTCCTTACAGTTTGACATTTTGCAGTGCTGATGTAATACCAAATATTTAGAGCTTCGTACAGTGCAATAATGAAATTGTGCAAAGGTGAACAGAGCGATAAATGAGTGTGTTCCTTCATAAGTGGTTTAAACATAGAACATGGAGAGTCTTGATTTAGAAAAGACTATTTATTTTACACTTTGGAAAGGCATATAACTATCACTTAGATGATGAATATTTCACCACAGGAGCTGGCTCTGAGCATGCTGATGCTATTTATGCTGCTAAACCTTCCTAAGAAATTACTTTGCTGTAACTGGAGAATGAGGAGCTAAAATTTTTGTTTGGCTGTGGTGCTGGGGAATGTGCTGGGGGCAATAAGATCTTTAAGATACAATAGTCAAATAATTATTCAGTATTTTTTGTTCATGATAGCTGGACAGAAACCACCAGACCCAAAGCTGTATACCTCTGAACATCTGCTGCTAAGTCAAACAAATGAGGGAGAGTGAAACTTCTGTTTGGCTCCTGTAGGAGGCAGGATGTGGCATTTGTTTGAAACTGAATGGGTTTTTCTTTTGTTTTCTTTCTTGAACACCACACTAACAATGTTCATACTTATGAGTTCAAACCTTTCATTAGTTTCCATTTTTCCAGAGAATGGAAATTCAACAACCTGTTATGTCATTTACAATCTGACTATGACCTCTTCAGGTTCACATGCGACTACAGACTTATTCAGCTTCCATATTTATTTCATTTATGTTCAATTGGACAGGAGTCTGGTACTCCAGGAGCAAAAGGTGCATGCTATTTCTTGTGACTTACTATGATTCATCAGACTTACCACACATCTCAGCTGGAGTCAGGTGCTTTGTTTGGGAAACTCCATAGTTCCAAACAATGGCAGAATGGAACCCAGCAAGGTTCCATTTCAAGGTATTCCAGCATCACTATTCTGAACGATTCTGCAAAGGAGAGAAAGGAGCTTAGCACTGCACCACTCCTTCCCCCAGTTAACTGAGGTTTTTTAGCATACTTCATGAACTCTTGAAAAATGTGTAAACTACCCAGAAAGCTTTGTCTATTGGTCAGTATAGAAATTCAATAAATAAATTAATCTCTGGAGAGGTTTTAATAGTTTGATATGAACAATGTAAACCCAAGTTAGTGTGATCTTCCTCTGATAACCCTTTCCTGGCTGTCTTCTCTATTGCTTCCAGAGCCAAATTGCATGATTTCATTATCACATTGTACAACAGGAGGGAGAGGTGAAAACTACAAACCTGATACCCAAACAGCAGGAAATGACATGTCAACTAAGGAGAGGCTTTATGAGCCCTCTCCTGCCTAGAATACAGCTTTCGCCTGCTTGCTAGCCTTTCCCCAAATTGAGGATCTTTTGGGCATTTGGGATGTGGGTGGATTGGCATGAAAGAGCATTGAGGCAGGGTGCTAAGCCCATTTTGACCAGCTAAAAGAGGAGTGGCTCTGGCCTGCAATGGGGATGGACATACCAAGTGAGTTTGAGTGTCTAAAATGTTCTTGTTTGTTAGGAATGCAACCTACAATTAGGTCATGATTCAAGAGTCAAATTTTATTCCAAAGGCAGCACAGCCCAACACAAGACAATACAGGTGACTTGTGTGGAAGACTGGGATCAAGGATTCCAGTTCAGGTTAGCTTCTAGAAACACTCAAGAGTCAGTGTTCAAGCAGTGGATAGGGAGGAAAGGACTTAAAAGTTCTCCAGTCAAGTCTAATGCACATCATCGCCCCTTAACCAGGAGTGGTAGAGAAGGGAAACTGGGCATAGTATGCAGAAGGCCCAAAGTTGGCCATGACAGTAGTGTCTGGAGCCAAAATGTATACCTGCCTTTCTTCCTCTTGTTAGATACCTAAGGCAACTTACAAGATTTTTTTTTCTACATATTATGGGTTAATTATTGTAGGTTAGACTGACAGTCTGTGATGGGCCCAACGTCACCCAGTGAGCGCTCTGCCTCAGTGGGGACTAGAACCTGGATCTTCCAGGACCACAGTCACTCTTATCACTCTTAACCACATGCCACACTAGCTCACCAAAATAGTCAAGATCACTCTCCTTGTTAGTGAGGCTGGTTCACCATATGTCATGGCTTCTGATATAAATACTGTTCACAGCAAACAGCTCTTGGCAACAGTGTCAGCCAGTCACAGTGAATGTACATGGCACATAAATCCAGAGATACTTGCCCCAAACCGCCTACCAAAAGGCTGAAGGTTTACATCAATGTTATGTGGACCAATATAAAGCCAAGCAGCAGGAATTCATATTGTCTGCCATCATGTGATTGCAATTGTTTGCATAGTGATGAAGTCTAAGAGTTGTAGCACATTCATAATGTCTATGGCAAGAGGCTTCAATATTCTGCAGTGTTTGCTCCTCAGCACCATAAGGATAACATGGAAATCAACTCTAATTTCAAAGTATCAATAAATATACTTTTCATTTTAGTTTCTCACAGTAGTTTCCTCCAAATTTGTTGAACCCACCATGCATCATTATGATGAGCTCAAGGTTAATATTTGTGATGAGTGGAAGCTGCAACAGAAATATATATTAATAGCTTCTTTAAATGGAACGTTCCACTCATCACAAAGGAGCATCACACATGCATTTTAGGTTGAAATTGGTTCACACCACTAGGAATTGTTGTCAAAAGCATTTGTACCATTTTTACAGGCCAATGTGAGAAATTTGTCAGTAGTTTTCTTAAGGTGTTTTTGAGGAACAGGGAAATTAATATTATAAATTGTCATTCCATTTGGATCAAACTACTGTACTAATTCACTAATTACTAATTTTGCCAGCAGAATAAAATGGATGAAAAGTTTGTGCATTTCATTAAAGAAGGAGTCCTTGAATCAGTTAACCAGTAGGCTATGCCCATCTTATCAGTTCTAAAACTTAATGGTCAGGTGGGAAT
>NW_025336334.1:515214-702522 GCF_004798865.1 Varanus komodoensis | reverse complement strand
GAAGATCAACAGAGAATGAAATCATTGAAAGATGCTGAAAGGGATATAATCCTTCACAGAAGCATCCCAGCTGATAGTGTTAGACCTCAAAATTAATTTAGTACTAGGAATATGCTATTATCTCCCAGATCTGACTGCTCAATGTGATCCTGAGAAAGAAAACAAAATCAGGGTGCATACAATGGGTGGAGTGTTGTTAATAATGGGAGATTTATTCACACAGACTGAATAAATGCATGTGGTACAAAGAAAATGTCAAGGTTACTAGCAGGAAGTACCGATTGAATTAAGGCTTTTAATTGTTCTTGCTATTCCAGGAGTTGATTCTAAACTGAATTTCCCTCCTTGAATTTGCTTCCTTCAGGGAGGTCCGCACTGCTTCTGGGTCAGATGTCAGACTATGGGCTGATAAAGTCACATCTTTTCCCTCTGACTGTTTTTCTTCTACAATGGTTCCCCCCACACCAGAGGTAGTATGGTTCTCACCAGCCATCTGGCTTACCTAGAAGTTCACTGACGTTGGATCACAGTGTTGTCAGTCTCACCAAAATATTTAGAACAACAGGGAATACAGACTTCAGTAAAGGACTCTTGGATGGCAACAGCATTAAAGGAGTCCTAAAGGAGGATAAGAAGACTGTAGAGAAGCTAAACAATTTTTTTAAAAATCTGTCTTCACTGCAGAAGCTGTAGGACAGATACTTGTGCATAAATCTGAGAGGCTGAAGCAAATACTGCTGGAGCCTAGCTTGTAGGATTTTGAGCATAACTTTGCTAGCATGTGAAATGAGTGCAATGGTGTGGTAGTTCAAACATTCTTTGGCATTGCTCTTCTTTGGAATTGGAATGTAAACTGCCCTTTTCCAATCCTGTGGCCACTGTTGAGTTTTCCAAATTTGCTGGCATATTGAGTGTAGCACTTTTACTGCATCATTTTTTAGGATTTTGAATAGCTCAGCTGGAATACTGTCACCTCCACTAGCTTTGTTGTTGCTCAGACTTCCTAAGGCCCACTTGACTTCACATTCCAGGATGTCAGGCTCGAAGTCAGTGACCACCCTATCGTGGTTATCAGGGATGTTAAGATCTTTCTTTGTATAGTTCTTCCATGTAATCTTGCCATCTCTTCTTAATCTTTTCTGCCTCTGTTAGGACCCTGCCATTTTGGTCCTTTATCATGCCCATCTTAGCGTGAAACATTTCCTTCATATCTCCAAATTTCTTGAAGAGCTCTCTGGTCCTCCCTATTCCATTGTTTTCTTCTATTTCTTTGCACTGTTCTATTTCTTTGCACTGTTCATTTAAGAAGGCATTCTTACCTCTTCTAGCTATTCTTGGAATTCTGCATTTAATTGGGTGCATCTTTCTATTTCTCCCTTGCCTTTCGCTTCCCTTCTTTCCTCAACTATTTGTAAAGCTTCCTCAGACAGCCCTTTTGCTTTCTTGCATTTCTTTTTCTTTGGGATGCTTTTAGTTGCTACCTCTTGTACAATGTCGCGAACCTCTGTCCATAGTTCTTCAGGCACTCTGTCTTTCAGATCTAATTCCCTAAATCTATTTGTCACCTCTACTGTATATTCATCAGGGATATGATTTAGGTCATATATGAGTGGCCTAGTGCTTTTCCCTACTTTCTTCAATTTAAGCCACAGTCAGCTCCTGGTCTTGTTTTTACTGACTGTATAGAGCTTCTCCATCTTTGGCTGCAGAGTACATAGTCAATCCGATTTCTTTGTTGACCATCTGGTGAGGTCCATGTGTCATCTCTTGGGTTGTTGGAAAAGAGTGTTTGCTATGACCAGCGTATTCTCTTGATAAAATTCTCCCAGCCATTGGCGTGCTTCATTTTATACTCTAAGGCCAAACTTGCCTATTATTCCAGTGATCTTTTGGCTTCCTACTTTAGCATTCCCCCATGATGATAGGGACATCATTTTTGGGTGTTAATACTAGAAGGTGTTGTAGGCCTTCATAGAATTGGTCAACTTCAGCCTCTTCAGCACCAGTGGTTGAGGCATAGACTTGGACTACTGTGATGTTGAATGGTTTGCCTTGGATTCGAACTGAGATCATTCTGTCATTTTGGAGATTGTATCCCAGTACTGCTTTTCCTACTCTTTTATTGACTATGAAGGCTACTCCATTTCTTTGGAGGGATTCTTGCCCACAGTAGTATACCTGATGGTGATCTGAATTAAATCCCCCCATTCCTGTCCATTTTAGTTCACTGATTCCTAAGATGTTGATGTTTAGTCTTGTCATCTCTTGTTTGACCACATCCAGCTTGCCTTGATTCATGGAACTTACATTCCAGGTTCCTATGAAGTATAGATCTTTGCAGCATCAAACTTTCCTTTCACCACCAGATACATCCACAACTGAGTGTCCTTTTGGCTTTGACACAGTCATTTCATTCTTTCTCGTGCTACTAGTACTAGCCTTCTGCTCTTCCCTAGTAGCACATTGAACACTTTCTGTCTCATCTCATCTTCCGGCATTATATCGTTTTGCCCTTTAGAACAGTCCATGGAGTTTTCATGGCAAGGGTACTGGAGTGGGTTGCCATTTCCTTTCCAGTGGATCACCTTTTTTCAGATCTCTATTTGTCATAATTATTATTAATTGGCATGTTAAGGAACTGAGTCAGACAGGTGAGCACCTTGGTCCTCAAAAAGACCAAGTTTCTCTGGCTATTTTTGGTGGGAGTAGCAGTGCTGGTACCTATTTGGGTGTATCTTCATATGTACAGCTTGATTTACTTAGTGTTGTTACCTTTTCCATTTGGAAAATGCATCACTACACCCAAATGAATAATAATGGCCTTTTTCTATCTAGTTCAGCTATAATGTGTTGCCTTAATGGAATGACTTAGGTGATCTCAGATCAGATACTAGTTGAGTATATGCCATGTTACAAAACTGCTGTGTGTGAGTTTGTGGAATTGGCTACCGTGGCTGCAAAGAGGACCAGAACCCAGTTAGCATAAAGAATGGGTCATTTCTTTCTCCTACAGAGGGTCTGTTTTGGTCAGAATTGAAAGTGTTGCTGGGCTAATGGAGGGAAGATTCCACTCCAGTTGCCTGCATTGAAATTAGACTGGATAAACAGAGGCATACAGTTTCCAAGACTGCCAACTCCTTAACCTTCATTAGCACAAATATTTGCTTAGAATTTTATAAATGTGACTTTTTCAATATCTCCTATTGTATTACATTGCATACTCAATATGTTCTTCATGCTGAAATGGAAATATTTCTTTTTATAGATTCACAATGAAGCTTGGGAGGTATACAAACAAATATTTTAATGTGGGAGTTTTGAAAAATAAATTTTTGTACTATTATTTGTGTTGGTGTCAGTATAAGGTAAAAAGTTGCAAGATTTTCTCTCTCGCTCTCCCTCTCTCTCTCATTAAAATAGGTTGTGAAGCCGTTTGAGACTCATAACCCAACTTCAAAAACCTGCATTCTTAAACCACTCCTTAGGGCTGACTGGAAATCTCAGGAGGTCTGGGTTAGTCTGTGGTCTTGGCAGGGCTTTCTCCTGGCCCACCAGGTCTGGTGCAAGCACAGGTAGTCCTAAGCATAAATAACTCTAATTTTAATGGAAAAGATTTATGTAGCTATTAAGAAAATGTCTCCTACCAAAGCAGCTCTAATCTACCACCCAGAGTGCAGTGAATCAGTGTTGAAGTCATTGAGATGATGGTAGAGGGAGGTGGGGTGGGGGAATCATCCTTCTGTATAAACAACAGAGATTATTTTGTGTTATCTCATTAGTTAAAATTTCATTGCTGTTTTTAAACATTGCTCATTTGACTTTCTTTAAAATTTCTCAAATATTTTGTTTGAGAAAGAACTTCTGATATCTCATTGAACTTTATTTCATTTCCATTCTGTTTTTCTATACAAGATAATAAAATAAATTTACAAAAATGTGTTATTAGGATATTACCTATAACCTATAAAATGCACATCATATTAATTACAGATTAATTTTTGTCATTTATACCTTAAGCTTCCAAGAAACAGTTCAGGGCTGGCATCACAGTAAAATTAGGAGTACAATAATATAATAAAAAAAATTATGTACACCATAAAAGCCAGTTGCCAGAGATCTGAAGGTAACCTTCAGGGTGCAGGTAGGCTCATGTAAAGATTAGTGGTCCATTAGATACCTGGTCCTAAGTTAAGAAGGATTTTAAAAGGCACATATTAAAATAGCTATACCAAACACATAATTTCAGCAAACATATCAACAGATCAAAATCTGTGAAAGGATTTGATTAGCAGCCTGTTAAAATAATGAGTCTTGTCCGCCTACAAAACACAAGCAGAACTCCCACAGGAGGACATTCTAGAGTCTCTGAACAACTGAAGAAAGGTCTGTCCTTTCTGTCTACTTCCTATTCATCTGATGGACAAAAATAACACCCTGAATATTCAGGTAGATTTGTATGGGGAAAGAAGGTTCTTAAAGTATTTGGGGTGAATTCCTGTGACAACTTACCACAATCAGTGACAATCCTTTTGCCTCCATCTTCCTCTCTAACCCCAGAACTGCAGCTCCCAGAACCCTGTTTTAAGATTTCAAGATCCACTGGGCAAGGATCTGTCTTTTTTGTATCATGCACATGATAGCAATCTCTCCCTTCCTCCCTCCCCCCGCCACCACCCGCCAAACATTCAGGCTTACCCCAAATTCAGATCTGGCTATGATCCTCTAGCAAATGTAAAGGGGTAACAGAAATGGCAGACTTGTACAGGTCTTTGAAAAATTTAAGAGTGGTTACTAGTTGGATGAATGAACACTCTTTGTTTCCTGTAGGCAAGAGACAGATTTTGTTTAAATGCCCCCCACCCCAGAAAAGTGTTCCTACAGGCCATTAGTTCATTGCACAGGATTTCCTGTAATACCAGTGGACAGTAGCATGCCCATTCCACGTAAATACGATAATTCAGTCTGTGTTGTTAACTAGTCAAGTACTTGTGTGTGAAAAACCACACTGTTAAATTAGCGGCTGTACCAGAATGATTTGCTTTGACTAGAAACCTGTCGCCTGAACAGCAGCTATGCAATGTTTTTCTGCCACATTAGTCCTATAAATAGTAGAGTTTCATTTATAGACTATTAAAACATTATGCATAACAGTGGACACAATGTAGGTCTTTCTTCTGAAAAGCTCATGAATTAAAAGCAAAAATTACATGAAGAAAAATCGTCATCTCTGAGGAAGTTTTAATATAGAAGCAAATCCTCTAAGTTGGGAGAGTTGGAAAACTTTGCTTTTATAACATTAAGTACAGCCTTACAGCACACAGTGAATTTCGAATGCTGCACTGTTGTCACAAAACGGGAACAGAGTGGTAGCTGCAGGCCTTTTAAAGCTCCCTACTCTTTTTCCCCAGCTGGTCAGGTGGGTCCCACAGGAAGTAATTGGGGCAGCTGCATATACTGTAGATGTGTTATATGTAAATTAGTTTGTCTGCCTATCTAGATAAAGGGGTTAAAATAGAAAGTTATTGGACTAGGTTTTACTATGTTTGAGATTTTGTTTGTATTTGGGAAATTTCTGGAGCATTCATGCAAGAATGTTTTCCTTGATCATAATTCAGATATATTCATTCTACAAGTCTTTGTTCTGATCTGCTTGGAAGCAAGTAGAAGATCAGCCACAACAGTGGGCTTGATTATACATCATGCTACTGCTTCCTGGCAGTAAGCCATGGTGGGCTGGTTATGCAAACAGCCCATTATAAGCCCAATAGGTTATTGGGCTTGCTGTGAGGATTTGGCCCCTTTTTCCTCTTCCCCCATCCCGAGTCCTCCTATGGGTATTTCAGGAGACACTGAAGGAAGAGCAAGTCTTTTCCTCTCTTTCTGCTGAAATCACAAACTGTTTCAAGCTTTGTGACTTTTTCTTTTTAAAAAAACCTTTCATTCTCCAGAAATACTGAGGGCCAGTTATGAAGTCAGTTTTTGACAGCTCCTGTGGGCAGTGCATAATTTTCTAGGCACAGTTGAAAAATTGGAGGAATTTGAAACCTTGGTTGGGGTAACATGCAGCAGGATGCCTGTTGCGAAGAGGCAGCAGGTACCAACCCTGAAAGTAGCCCAGAAGATGTTCTGAAGGCATTTCCCCTTCTTTCAGTATTCTTAACATCTGTCAAAAGATGGATTTTCAAGAGAAGGTGTGAGGGTTCTTCACATGGGAAAAAGGTGTATTTTAAAATCTACATTCCTGTCACATCAAGAGCCTTATCTCTCTCACACAGAGATACTTAGACCCCTGCTAGTGCACATTTTGTACTTTGTCTTGACCCTTGGATGGCTGGGAAAGTGTAAATGTACATACATCTGCAGGGTGGATAATACTGCTTAAGTGTAAATGTACATATAGGGTGGATAATACTGCTTAAGAAAATAAGTTTTGAAAGCTTGATACTGAAACTATGACCCCCTTTAAAAAGAGGTTTTGATTAGAGCCAGCATACTTGCTCACTCCTATGGACTCCCAAGTAACCAATGATTAACAAGCGTTAGGTTGTTTTCTCGCATGATCTAGGTCACTGTGAGATTAGATTCAAGAATGTTCAGGACTTTTTTACCCTATGAATCAAATATTAATTTGATAAAAGAACTGCACTTAATTATAATTCTGTTTTTCTCTTGATGACTGCCACATCAAGATGTGACTTTCATATATGAATGAGCTCTTAGGTGTATAATGCTATAAATAGGAATTTTTCTATCACCTAAGAAGCAATGTTTTTTATGAAACTTAGTTGACACATAGATTAAATGTAGAAAGGACAAGTTATAAGCATGTATGTGTGAAACAGCTTAAATGACTGCTAGCATTTCCAGTCCCATTTCTCCCCTGTTCAACTACATGCCTTTTAGCATCCTATGTCTTAGCAATTGGATTTTAAGATATTTCCTTCCACTCTTGTACTAGGTAGTTCTATCTGTAAGGAATGAAATCCAAGCAATGACGATACGGGAGGCAAAGTACCAAGCAGCAACAGTTTAATACGTTCTGGCCAGACCGGGCACTCACCCCAAAGGTAGTGCACTGGAGGAGCAGTTTACACAGCCTTTTATTCCCTACTTCTCGTGCAGAGTCCCTGCCTCCTTTCTCCCATTGGCTGGGATACTGGGAATTCACACTCTTCCCGTTCGCCTTCATCATACTACTCCTTGGTATGTTACCCCCACCTGCTCATACGTCCCATGTTCATGTTAATAACTCTCTGAGTCATAGTAGGAGGCACCATTAATATGCATTAGCTAATTACGCAGCCATACTTTGGGTTCTAAGTTCAAAAGTTTAATGCCATGTCTACCGTTTACATCTTGTAGTCTATCAGTTTGTGTTAATCACAATAACTTTATTAATCATTAAGTGATCTGTATAGCTTTACCTGTTCTAGTCTGTTAATCACATTAATCTTCTACTTCTCACAATCCACCCTTTTTCTTTTGGTTCTGTCTTACTGTGACTAATTTGAACTATTCCCTAAGAATTCCCTAAGCATCACCTGCTCTGGAGGTGATCTTTTTAATTTTAACCACTTTTAATGTCATTATCCTTTCCCCACACTGGTTTATTTTTGGTACTGGGGTCACCTGGATAGATTCCACAGCTCATTGAATTATTTGTGTTATCAGGGGCATGAAACATGGCAGCAGTAGTAGCCCCGCAACTGCCATCAACAGTACTTCTCTCCATTTCAGTAAGCCTCCACCAAACAACTCTCCCCACCATGAGGATCACACTTTTTCATACAGAAATTGTGTAGAGGAGCACCATCAGGGCAGTGGGCACAAGAACAGCTCTCGCATCAGCAAGAGCACTTGCAAAACCAGCACATCCGAGAGCCAGGCCGTGTCGCCTAACCAACCCTCCTGTGCTAGGTCTTTCAGAGCTTAAGCTTCAAAGGCCCATCACCAGGATCCACTGTTCACTCTTTTGGCGATGGCACTGGCCCTTTCACCCTTGTGTTATGGGTTCACCCCTTTTCTTTTGTCCAGACAGCCACTTCGCTCATCAGTAACACCAATAGTGGGCCTTCCCATTCGGGTTACAGCTTGGAGTCCTTCCAGGATTTTACCAGAACCCAGTCTCCAGTTTTGAACAGATGTACTGTGAAGTCCAGGGGAGCTTTTTGTGCCAGTAGGCCCTTCTCCCTGAGGGCAGATAAAGAAGATATCCCCAGTATCTAGTTCTGCAGAAATTTATCTTTTGACTCGAAATTAGATAACTCCTCCACCCGCCCCAAGTAAGGCAATTCAAACAGCATTTCATAGGATATTCCTGTCTTTAATTGCTGCTTTAGGAACTGACTTATCCCAGTTCCTTCATCCTTGCTACTTCAGCCTCATCATACTTAAGGCTTATAAAAAAGGAACTCCAACCAAGGGGATCAAGTTCAGTATTGATAGTGGAGCCTCAGCTTCTTCGTCGTGGCCTCTGTGCATCACACATGGGTGCTGCGCCTGCGCAGTGCCTTTGGCAGGAAGTTTACAAGCTAATGGTTTTTGGCTGGAAAAGCTCTGCTTTGCCTCCCCCATGGCCTATAAAGAGTGGAGCGTCTGCCATTTTGTTCAGTCTTTACGACCGCCGTTCGATGTGCCTCGTGCCACTTTCGACTATCGCTCTGACCATTACTCGTGGCCTATTTCTTCTCCTTTATTAAGCTCCCAGTTTTTATATCCCTGTTAGTTCTTGTTATCTCTATAGTTCTTGTTAGTTCCTGTTATTTCTATAATTCTATCGTATCGTTCTACCGTTCTACCTTCTTCTATAAACAAAACAAAACAAAAAACCAAAAATATATTCTTACCCTCTGCACTGTCTTCTTTTTTTCCTCTTCTTGCAATGGTGCAGCGAGCGGCTTTCCGCAAATGCATGGAATGCGGGTCGAAGATGTCTCCATCTGACCCTCACGACCTGTGCCTCCTCTGCTTGGGGGAGAGGCATAGGACCGACAAGTGCTCCCACTGCCTGGCCTTCTCTAAGCAGGCCAGGAGAAATCAGGAGAACTGCCTCCGGAGGCTCCCGTGGGATCGGGCTCTTATGCAGTCCAACTCACTCGTCGTCGCTCCGAAGCCTGGTCCGGCTATGGTGGTCCCGCCTTCATGCCCTTCGGATGAAGGTGCCTCTGCCCTGAGGGCCCCACCCGCTTCTCCCAAGAAGAAACGCGAGAAGCGCAAACATGCTGATGCTAATAAATCAGCAAAGAAGGCCAGGAAGGAGAAGCCTCCTAAACCAACCCAGAAGGTGAAGGATCTGGAGCGGCCACGGCACCATGAGTCGGGTTCGACGGCCACGTCGGTACCGGCGGCAGCTACCGTACCGACCCCACCCAAGCCAGTACTCCAGGCAGCCATGAGGGTCACCCCTCAAGGGTCCCCTCGGCATGTGGCTGACCTCCCCACCGAGCCACTTCCACCTCTTCAGCAGGGGTCGATCTCTGATGGGGAAATTCAAGACTCTCCCCCCAGGGTTGGGTCACCCACGCCTATGCCCATGGCCACAATGGAGGCGGATGTGGTTGAATCCCTGCCGAGGGCCCACAGGAGTCACTCCAGGGAACAACGATCCGAGGAATGGCGTCGCTCCTATTATCCATCTTGGGGCGAGCCATACTCTACCGGGTACTGTCCCGCACCGAGGGATCAATCCCCACCACACTTTTGCAATCGCCCGCTGCTGCTGGGTCCGAGGCGCGCATCCCCGGTTTCCCGGGATGAAAGCAGCCAGTCTGTCTCACCAGTGGAGTCCTCTTCTTCGGCTCCTCTGTATTACGCTGCGGACTCTGCCGACTCAGATGTCGATTCCACCTCTCCTGACGTCACGGTGACCTCCCAGGGCCCTGCATCACCGGACAAGTCCCACATCTCCTTCGCGGAGCTGATGTCCAGGCTCGTCCAGTCCCTGGATATCGACGCCGTCCAGCGCCCGGGGCCGTCGACGGATAAATTTTATGACGTCATTCACGGGGAGCAGTCCACCACGATCGTCCTGCCCTTGATCACCACCCTGCGGCAGGTGATGACGCAACCCTGGGACTTGCCCTCTCACCCTCAACCCACATCGTGGAGGTACGAAGCCATGTACCGGGTTCGGGAGGAGGACATCCCATTCCTCCTCCGCCACCCCAAGCCTTTCCGGAAGAGACTAAGCGCCGAATTGAGGAAATGCCCTTTGACGGGTCCAGGCTTTTCCATTCCAAGACAGATCACAAACTCAAAAAACTCCATGAGTCCCACATGACAGCCCGATGGATGGAACTCCAGTCACAACCAAGGCGTAAATGGGCATGGACCCGTCTGTCCTATAGACAGCCTTACCAATCCAGGCAACAGCCTCAGCACAGGCAGCAGCAACAACAACGCCGCCGACAACAGCCCCAACAATGCTACCAACAGGATCGCCGCCGATATGACAACAGGAGGCGGCGTTGATGGGACTGGCAAACCATTTCTCTAACCTATCTCATACCCACCCCCCTCTCATCTGGGGACCGGCTGCGAAGCTGACTCCCCATTTGGGAGTCCATCACATCTGATCGGTGGGTATTGTCCATCATACAGCACGGCTATAGGATAGAATTCGACACCGTCCCTCCATTGAGTCCAATCTGGTTTACATCATGCTCACTGGTACTGCTCAATGAAATACAACAACTTCTTCATAAAGGAGCGATTCATCAAGTAACTCAATATGATGGACTTCATGGATTCTATTCTAGATATTTTACAGTTTTCAAACGAGATGGTGGCCTACGTCCGATTTTAGACTTACGTAGTCTGAATAGATTCATCGTGATGAGGAAGTTTCGAATGACCACCCTCCAAAAAATTTTGCCGCTGCTAAGGAAAGAGGATTGGTTCGCCTCATTGGATCTGAAGGACGCCTATTTCCATATTGCGATCCATCCCAAATAGAGGCGTTTCCTTCGCTTTGCTGTTTCCTCAAATTTCTACGAATTCATGGTTCTACCCTTCGGTTTGGCCACCGCTCTGAGAGTGTTCACTAAATGCATGGCCCCTGTCTGCGCTTACCTATGCCTCCAGGGCATACAAGTTTATCCTTACCTTGATGACTGGCTCCTGGTCTCCAGGTCCAGGGAAGCACTCCTCACTTCTATCGGTGTTACCTGTGCCTTATTGGACGATCTGGGCTTATGCATTAATACCAAGAAATCTTCTCTTCTTCCGGTACAGAGGCTTACGTTCATCGGAGCCCACTTGGATTCGACGTTGGAAAAGGCATTCCTCCCTCGGGACAGACAACTGACTCGCTCGCCATGTCCATCGAATGCAACGAGGCAGATCGGTTCCAGCAAAGTCCATCCAGAGGCTTCTAGGACATATGGCTTCCGCCGTTGCTGTGGTACCACACGCCAGACTGCAACTTCGTCCTCTGCAGCTATTTTTCAACAAAGCGTTCCACCCACAGAGAGATCCACCGTCAAAACTGCTTCGAGTCCCATCCTTGGTACTCCATTCCCTACTATGGTGGTCGGTCCCGGACAATCTGACTGTTGGGGTCCCCTTCAGGCCCCGATGCCCATCGATAACAGTCGGTACTGACGCGTCTCTTCTGGATTGGGGAGCGGTATGCTCCGGCCTGTATACTCAGGGCACGTGGACTCGTCGGGAATCCACGAATCATATCAACTTCCTGGAACTGTTGGCCGTATTCAAAGCCCTACGCTCTTTCGAAGATGTTCTTCAACATCGGGTTGTTCAGATAACGTCGGACAACATAGCCACCATTTTTTATCTGAACAAACAAGGTGGGACAAAATCTCCGACCCTGGCCAGACTTTCTATGCAGATCTGGGACTCGTGCATTTCGAAAGACATTACAATGGTAGCAGTCCATCTGGCCGCTACAGACAATGTGGAAGCGGACCTTCTCAGCAGGCGCATGCTCATGCTCATCTCTCACGAATGGGAACTAGATCCCCAGACACGCAAGGACGTTTTTCATCGCTGGGGGTTTCCCAACGTGGACTTGTTCACCACCCAACAGAACAAGGTGTGTGCGACTTTCTGTTCGAGAGCGGGAATGGGGTGCGAATCCCTAGGGGATGCCTTCATGATTCCATGGAACAACCTGAATTTTTATGCCTTCCCACCGATTCCTCTGGTGATGAGAGTCATAGCGAAGATTGTATACGATCGGGCCACGGGGATACTAATTACTCCTTGGTGGCCACGCCAACCTTGGTTTCCCACACTGCTGGACATTTCTCACGGGGAGTACCTTCATCTTCCACTGCTCCCACATCTCCATAACCCAGCAGGACGATGCACTTCACCACCCAGATATACTATCTTTGAAACTAACAGCGTGGCAAATCCGATAGCTGACTTCGTTACGTCTATACCGTCGACTGCTTCAAGTGGTTCGAATCCTACCTTCGAATACACTACATTTTCAACCTTCAAATCCGCTGGAGTCGGCACTGCTCCAGCACTGTCGGACCCGACTATTGCTCCATCGAATCCGACAACCTTTCATCCGGACATTCAATACATCTTGGATTCCGCTCTAAAGCCTTCCACACGGAAGTCTTATGCGGCTAAATGGAGAAGATTTTCCACCTTTGCCGAGTCTCGTTCGTTCTCCCCACTTACATCATCGATACACCAAATTCTCCAGTTCCTCTTAGAACTACACCACTCTGGACTGAAACCATCTTCGATTAAGGTATATACAGCGGCAATCATCTATCATCGTGGCATGCTAGGTGGAGCGTCCATCTTTTCTCAACCTACTATTGGTTTCTGAAGGGACTTTATAATCTGAATCCATCGATCAGGCCAGTAATGCCTTCCTGGAGTCTCTCTGTTGTTTTGCAAGCGCTTAAAAGAGCTCCTTTCGAACCGTTAGCAACAGTCGATTTACGTCTTGTTTCGTGGAAGACAGCATTTCTAGTAGTGGTTACCTTGGCCCGAAGGGCCAGTGAGCTCTGCGCTCTCCGCGTAGACCCAACTTACCTCAACTTTCATAGAGAAAAGGTCGTCCTGCGGCTCGATCCATCTTTTCTCCCAAAGGTGTCCACTCCCTTTCATATGGGACAAGATATCAATTTGCCTGCCTTCTTTCCATCTCCGTTGACTCCGCTAGAGAGATCATTGCACTCACTTGACGTTCGATGCTGTTTAGCCTTCTACAGATCTAGGACGGAATCTATTCGGCATTCAAATAGACTTTTAGTTATATATGCTACCAGAGATCAGGGCGCTCCTGTCACTCCGCAAAGACTTTCTAAGTGGATAGTCCATACTATCACTTTATCCTATCAACTGGCTAAGATTGACTTACCCACAGCTCCTCGAAGCCATTCAACTAGGGCTGTTGCTACCTCCTCTGCCTTTGCATCAGGAGTACCGATTGATGATGTATGTCGGGCTGCTACTTGGGCGAACCCTTGCAATTTCGCCAAACATTATCATTTAGACATTTGGGCTCGACAAGATTGCTCCTTCGGCAGAGCCGTTCTTTCATCTGTTCTTCATTAAGGACACCTGCCCTCCTCCATTATGGTAAGCTTGTTAATCTACCCATATGTGTGATGCACAGAGGCCACGACGAAGAGAAGCAGGTTGCTTACCTGTAACTGATGTTCTTCGAGTGGCCATCTGTGCAGTCACACAACCCACCCACTGGCCCCGCTCGGTGTTGGTGAGTGGATATTTTTCGTTGGTACTGAACGTTTCCTTTTTTCTTGGTACCGATATTGTTTACAGTAGGAATATTTTTCCACACGGGGGCATACTTTCGGTCATCAAAGACTGAACAAAATGGTGGACGCTCCGCTCTTTATAGGCCATGGGGAGGGGGAGCAGAGCTTTTCCCACCAAAAACCGTTAGCTTGTAATCTTCTGGCCAAAGGCACTGCGCAGGCACAGCACCCATATGTTCACATGACTCCAGTCCTCCGTCAGCTTCACTGGCTTTCCATTGAAGTCCAGACCCAATTCAATGTGTTGGTGATGACCTGTAAAGCCCTAAACGGCTTGGGTCCTGGCTACCTGAAGGAGCGCTTACGTCCATATACACCCACCCACCCCCTGAGAACTGCGGGAGAGGCCCTTCTCCGGGAACCCTCCGTGAAGGAAATTAGGAGGGTAGATACTCGGAGGAGGGCTTTCTCAGCGGTGGCGCCCAATCTATGGAATGCACTCTCCAGAGAGGTCCGCCTGGCGCTGTCGTTATTTGTTTTTCAGCGCCAGGCAAAGACCTTTTTATTCAAACGTCATTTTAATTGCTAATATTATTTGCTTAATTCTTCGGCCAGGGTGACTTATTTTATAATGTTAATGTGTTTTATATTTTTAGTGTTTTATATTTTAACTGATGTTTTGTAAGCCGCCCCGAGGCTTCAGTGAATGGGGTAGCATAGAAATGTTTAAATAAATAAATAAGTGTGACTGCACAGATGGCCACTTGAAGAACATCAGTTACAGGTAAGCAACCTGCTTTTCTTCAATAGAAGCCCTCTTTGCTTCCAAGCCTGCCAGTCTATTTCATCTAGTTTCTTCACCATTCCCAGATTGATCTCCCTTTACATGAGCCAATTTTTACAGTACTTGCACCAACTTCTCATGCACCAAAACTTTTCCTCTACTCATGATCAAACGTCTTTCCTGCCAAATTTTCCAAAAGGCATTTGCTAGCTCAAATACATCCCAATACCACATCAGTTTTTAGAAATTGATCTACAAGAGCCTTAGCCCCCCAAAGGCTCCTTTCATGGAGTTTCTGGATTACTTGCTTAGCTAGTCCCTTAGATAGCCATTCTCAGCCATCAGACATTAACCGTCTTCCAGAGTCTAGATTCTTCTCCATTCCCAGTTCCTTCCTACAATTTCAGGTCTCACTTCAGGTCTCACTCACAAATTTGGGCTGACCAGGAGGAGGACAGTCTCCCACTATCCCTCACCTGGTTTATTACTTTGTATCCATGGGTGCCTAAGAAGGAACACCCAATGCTAATTCCATTAGGGTTATACAGAATAGGAAAGTGATTGGATACACGTCACAGCACCATACTTCTCACATATCTTACATGGATTTGAAATTGAAGGCTTCTTGTTGGTTTCAGCCTGGTGAGACATTAAGTTCCTTCGTATTTATTAAACTGTTCTGAGCAGTACAAAGGATGGGTATGGAAAGAACTTCTTTAAGTCATGGCACAAAACTGGGAGTGGGGCAGTGAATCACTTATACCAAATGTCACAGGGAATATTTTCCATCTGCAAGAATGTAATGTAATAGTCCCTCTGAGGAAATGGAAACTCCATGGCTAGATAGTTCTGTCTTGTTGCTATGTGTCAGTAAGTCATCTCTGACTTATGGCACCCTATGAATGAATGCCCTCCAAATTGCTCTGTCTTTCACAGCCCTGCTCAGGTCTTGTAAACTGGAGGCTGTGACTTTGTTCTGGAATTGATCCATCTCATATTCAATCTTCCCCTTCCTCAGCCTTCGGCTTTCCCTAGAATTACTATCTTCTCCATTGACTCTTGCCTTCTCTTTATGTCTGACTGCCTCAACTTCACTGTGTTGCTTCCAGAGCAAGTTCTGGCTTGATTTGATCCAGGACCTATTTAATTGTCTTTCTACTGTTTCCAGGTATTTGCAGTACTCTTCTCTAACACCATGCTTCAAATGCACCAATTTTCTTCCTGTCTCACTTTCTTCACTGGCCAGCTTTCACACCATACATAGTGATTGCAAGTACAGTAGTGTGGATTATCTTGCACATGGTCTCCAGTGAAATATGCTTACACTTGATGATATTTTCTAGTTCCTTCCTTATCCTTCCAGTTCTCAGTCATCTTTGAATGTCTTGGTTATAGTCTCCCTTTGAACTGATGATTGAGCCAAAGAATGCAAAATCATTCACAATTTCAATGTATTCATTGTTGACCTTAAACTTATGTAAGTCTTCTGTAGTCATGATTTTTTTTCTTAATGTTCAGCTGCGATCCTGCTTTTGTACTTTCTCCTTTCACTTTTAAGCAGGAGTCATTTTAATTCATTGCTGCTGTCTGCCAGTAACATGGTACAGCGGTATCTTGACTCAGAAACTTAATCTGTTTCAGGACTCTTGTCGTGACCAAAATTGGTTGTGAGCCAAGTTAAATTTCCCCATAAGGTTCAAGGTAAATAAGGTTAATCCATTCTGTAACTATTTTTTTTAATCAGAAAAATGAAAAGAGGCAAATCCCTCTCCATATAATGTGAAATATGGTATAGGGAGGGAAGGAATGTGTGAGAGAGCAAAAGAAAGGACCTACCTATTCTTTACAAACTATTCTGTTTTCATTTACCATTTATCACCTTTGTATGCCATTATTTTCCAAGGAATTCAAACTGGCTTACCTAGATCTTTCCCAGCTTTGTTTTTTTTTTTTTTTTTTTTTGTGCAATGACTCTGCAAGATATGTTAGACTAAGAGTGACCTAGTGTACTTTATGGTGGAGTAGAGATTTAAACATGGATATCTCCTGCTCCAGTACTCACATTATGCCTCACTTGGAGAGTCTTAATTGATGCAGGAGGCTTTCTTCTTCAGATCATCACCCTCCAAAAGTACAGGGCAATTGAAACACACAAGTCGGGATGCAGTGCTGGAGTGCACCATCTCATGTGTTTGCTGTATTTGGGCATGAAATGCCAAAATGGAGTTACTGTCTCTCTCCAAGTGGGAGAGAAGTTAGACGATAAAACAGGGGTGAGGATACTGCAAAGAAGTCCCTTTGCTTCTTTCCTTCCCTTGTTTTCATAGTTTTCTGCAATATATTCCACCTTTCAAGTAGTTTTGAACAGCCTAGGAGAGACAATGGAAAAGAGTGGTTTCCAGCTTGGAGTGGGTACTCATTTTTTAGGATCTCTAGGTGGCAACCTATGGCTCCTGGTCCACAAGTCAGTCTAAGTGAGCAGTTCAGACATCTTACTAAAGTGGTCTGTCCTTCCCCCAGCAGCCCACTGGGCAGTGAGGAAGACAGACACACACTGGCTGAGTTCACACATGAACTGAGCAGTGCTACAGTTCTCCCAGTGCTGACCAGCTGATTGCTCACTCCTGCCCCGAGGAAGATCTTTAGGGCAAGGAGCAGGAGGAGTAGAAATGCCTCTGACAGCTGTTGGTGGTTCTCTCTGGTAAGCCACTTGGCAAGAGCAGCAGTGAGCAGCTCCTGTCAAGTGGTTCTATGGTTCTGGCTCAGTACCATGATGAGCTATGTTTTCCTGTTCCAACAACAAACAAGCAATTGTGGTACTGAGAAACCATAGAACAGACCATTGTTTCTAGTCATGGTTTCTAAAAATGAATCATATGGTCTGCATATAAGTTAAATAGGCAGGGCGACAATATACAGCCTTGCTGAACTCCTTTCTCAGTTTTGAACCAATCAGTGGTTCCGTGTCCAGTTCTCACTGTTGCTTCTTGACCCGCATATAGGTTTCTCAAGAGGCAAATAAGATGGTCTGGTACTCCCATCTCTTGAAGAACTTGCCACAATTTGTTGTGACCCACACAATCAAAGGCTTTTGCATAGTCAATGAAGCAGAAGTAGATGTTTTTCTGGAACTCCCTAGCTTTCTCCATGATCCAGCATATGTTGGCAGTTTGATTTCTAGTTCCTCTGCCTCTTCAAAATCCTGCCTATACTTCTGGTAGTTTTCGGTCCACATACTGCTGGAGCCTAGCTTGTAGGATTTTGAGCATAACTTTGCTAGTATGTAAAATGAGTGCAATGGTACGGTAGTTTGAACATTCTTTGGCATTGCCCTTCTTTGGAATTGGAATGTAAACTGACCTTTTCCAATCCTGTGGCCACTGTTTAGTTTTCCAAATTTGTTGTCATATTGAATGTAGCACTTTTACTGCATCGTCTTTTAGGATTTTGAATAGCTCATCTGGAATATTGTCGCCTCCACTAGCTTTGTTGTTGCTCAGACTTCCTAAGGCCCATTTGACTTCACATTCCAGGATGTCTGGCTCGAGGTCAGTGACCACCACATCGTGGTTATCAGGGACGTTAAGCAATTTCTTGTATAGTTCTTCCATGTAATCTTGCCACCTCTTCTTAATCTCTTCTCCCTCTGTTAGGTCCCTGCCATTTTGGTCCTTTAACATGCCCATCTTAGCATGAAATGTTCCCTTCATATCTCCAAATTTCTTGAAGAGATCTCTGGTCCTCCCTATTCTATTGTTTTCTTCTGTTTCTTTGCACTGCTCATTTAAGAAGGCATTCTCTTCTAGCTATTCTCTGGAGTTCTGCATTCAATTGGGTGTATCTTTCTCCCTTGCCTTTCGTTTCCCTTCTTTCCTCAGCTATTTGTAAAGCTTCCTCAGATGCCCTTTTGCTTTCTTGCGTTTCTTTTTCTTTGGAATGGTTTTAGTTGCTACCTCTTGTACAATGTTGTGAACTTCCGTCCATAGTTCTTCAGGCACTCTGTGTATCAGATCTAATTCCTTAAATCTATTTGTTATCTCTACTGTATATTCATCAGGAATATGATTTAGGTCATACTTGAGTGGCCTAGTGCTTTTTTCTACTTTCTTCAATTGAGACTGTTACCATCTCATATACTGTATCTTATTCTAATTAGAATTAATTTCTTAGCTCTCATCCATCCCAAACTCTAAATAAGAGAGGAGGAACTTTTTTCATCCAAAAAAGGAAAAAAATAATCTGCAATGTATGCATGTAATGCCACAGTGTGATTCCCTGCCCGCCTGCCTGTCCACCCGTCTACACATGTGCACGCTTGCACGCATGGACACACACTCATTTCAAATTTGGTCAGACTTGGTCTAACCTGTGGTTCATTCATCATTAGAGTGTGTAAACTATTTGCTAGTAAGTTTGAATCAGTGCTTTCACACTTTGAAATTGCTAGAGTCAGCTGTCAGTTATTACATGAAAAGAATCGAGTCACTATAAAGGTCAGAAATATTAATGAATGTGTCACAAGCAGGTCTCCCCTCCCTCCCTCACTTTTCCCTGTCCTGCGGATATAGATAACCACATGGAAACAATTCCACATTCGTGTCCCAGGCCAGAAACATCAATACAGATAAGAATTTATTCACTGGGGCACCAGGAAACCCCTTTTTCATTCCTCCAAGACACATTGGTGACTTCAGGTTAGGTAGCTAGTGCAGTTCTTTCCACAATGATTGTGGTAGGGCAGGGGAGTTTAGTCTTTCAAGTCCCAGTACTAAGTTCTAAGATCACAGCATATTGGGGCTGGGAATCCAAAGAACCCTGTGGCCTCCCAGACAATGTTGAGAGGCCATAGGCTTATGCTTATAGCCAGCCCTCTGCTAAAGCCTATAACTGTAGATTATTCCGTATGGAATGTGTTACTATCTTGACTAATGCAGAATTACATACACAATTCATGTAGGTAATGTAGATAGTGCATCCATTCTGTCTAAACTAGCATGTTTTAGCTTCACTTTTCATAATGGGCTTAGCACTCTTGCAAACACTGGTAGCAATCAGCAAATGGGATCTGATAAGCTTGCTGATCCCTAGCAGTTGTTTAATGTGGCTTGAGTGTAAATGTGAAGGAGTCAGATTGATTGTCTGATGAAAAACAGCCCTGTTGTTTTCCCTGTTGAACACTAATATGTACTATAATTGCTGCAATGGATATTTCTGGGTCACAGTCACATTGAGAAATGTAGCTTTCCTTCACGTTCTCTAACTAGAAAAAGCAGAGTTGCATGAGCAAACCAGAGTAGCTGCTCATTATAGATGGATAGAGACCTTCTCATAAATGCAGCCAGTATTTTTAGTGGTGCAGTTAAGCAAAATGTTTTTGAAATGACAAGGTCTCTTGGTCCTATCTTTAATTCCTTCTGTTCAAAGAGTCTAGGAACTGGTTGAAGGATTTTGTGGCCCCCAAGCCTTTAATTTGAAGCTTTTATAAGCTCTTGTGTTAAACTGTGTGTGTGTTTATTTGGGATTGTGACCAGGTACGAGATAGAATAATAAGATCGACAATTTATATTGCCTTACAATGTATGATCTTGTCGCCACCATCATGGTTACCCTCTAAGATATTGGCTTAGGGTCAATGTGGACTGATGTTGAAAGATAGTAACAGCCTAGAGCCAACTAGTGAGTTTGTGACAATTGTGAATAGAACTGGAAACCATGCTCAGTTTCTTAGAACTGTTATCCTAGACTGGCTGCATTTATGAGAAGGTCTATATTTCATTGAACGAACATATGCTTTGCATGCAGAAGGCTCCAGTGAATTGTATTTATTGATTTATTCACAACATAAATATACAGTTCCATATGTAAACAGATTGTGAACAGTCAATCCCAGGGACACTTAATCCCTTGATTCATCTGATAGGCCAAAAAAAAAAAAAAATTCTGCCTGAAAACTTGGAGAGTCTCTTTGGTTAATGTTGACACTACTGTGCTAGATTTTTATGTTCCTATAACATACTGTTAACATTCTGTTTCCTTAAAAAGCTTGAAAAAGCGATTCCTCAGAATTCGTGCAAACAGCATCGTGGGACTAAGGATGATGTTCTTCAGATAACCTCGTGGAAAATTATTCAAGGCTTCTTACAGCAGGAATTAAAGCATAAAAAATTAAAATAATTTCTAGTGACTAAAACCAGTTCAAGGTAAAATAGAAAGGTGATTAAAACAACCAAATTAAGAAACTAAGTATATGCCATCAGTATCTGGGAGTAAAGGAAACTCTTAACCTGATGCTGAAAATGTGGCCGTGTTAGCACTCTGATATTGGGGAGAGTTTTCCATAACTGGGGGCTACCACAACAAAGAGCCAACAAAGAAGGCTCTTGTTGTCATCCTCTGAACCTCCCCAATCATTGCCTGCTTGCACCAAGCTACAACATGTGGTTAGAGCAGTGGTTAAATTCTACTAATGGATCATTTATTTGAGCTTAAAATACCTGGTGCATAATATTTGAAATAGGGAAATACGAGGTGTGTCCAGAAAGTAATGAGAATGAAGTCCCTATGCTTGAGAAGGGCTCTGTGAAGGTAAGAGCTGGCCAAGGTTATTTGAAGTGGGGTGCCAGGTATATGTTGGAACACTGAACAGTTGCATTCCAGCCCTATCAGAGTCGAGTCATTCTTTTTTGTGACACCCTATTCAAGTCCCTTGTATTAAGAATAATGTAATCGAGTTTGGAACAGTGGTACATGATAAAATTTAGTGTGAAATTGTGTGAAAGTGCATCAGAAAATTTGGAAATGGTGAGGAAAGCTTATAGAGAAGCTGCGCTATCATCTGCACAAGTGTACTGATGGTACAAGTTGAGATCAGCTCAACTTGGATCCTTCATCATGACAACGCACCGAGTCACAGTGCTTTGGCTGTCAAATAATTGTGGGCTGAAAAACAGATCATGGTGCTTCCCCATCCACCCTACAGCCCTGACTTGGCTTCTTGTGACTTTTTCATCTTCCCAAAGATGAAGAATGGTTTGAAAGGACACCATTTTGGTAGTGTGGATAACATCCAAACACCATTCCACTTGAAGACTTCCAGGGATGCTATGAAGAATGGAAAAATTGCTGGGAGTGTTGAGTACACTTACAAGGTGCATACTTTGAAAGAGACAATGTTCAATTGTACAATTTTTCGATAAAATAATTTTTAAAATATCATTCTAATTGCTCTCTGGACACACCTCATATTGCAAGTGGATGTGGTTATATCTGGGCATCTCAGTTCTTGAGTTGTTATTGATTTGCTTTGTGTGTTAATATGTGTGCATGTTTGAAATGTTAATAACCTGTTTTGCTTATTTATTAGTGCCACACATTGCTTTTCTTAGAATTCAGTTTTATTTATTTTAGTTCTTCATGCTTCATTCAGTGCTTTAACATACCATGCAACTTAAATAAGATAAGTTTCCCAACAAAAGCATGTTGTACCTGCTACTTAAAAGTACTTACTGAGTCTGCAGCTAGTGTCATTGCTTTGATATGAACATTTTATTTTAAAGTGTGGTGGATTTTTAAAAATGTAATAGCAACAGATGTTTGTCTGGATTTTGTCTTTCTTCCTGGTGCTCTGAGATTTTACTTGCTCCCCCCACTCTCTGCACTTTTCTTTCTGCCTCTTGGACAGGTACATGAAAGGGAAATCCTTGTATAGTCAAATGTTTGTTTTACTGTCTAAAGCTTCCAAAGGGCCCTTAGCCTAGGCTGATTTCTTCTTAAAGAACAGTAATTATTCATGGAAAGGGAGAGGAGGGAATCTTTGTCACTAATAGACTTCTGGGTGCTTTTGAAATAGGCTTTTATCATTCCTTTCTACATAATTTTCTACTGATTAGGTTAAAAAAAACCCTTCCTTGTTGAGTGATAAAAGGTAATTGTCCTTTCCTGAGCACTTCTATGTTATGTTCATGTGTTTTAAAGGAGGATGCAGAAAATGATGTTATTGATGGCATTGCCATGACAACAGTTCTTTAGAATAAACATTCCGGCATTGTTATTCCAGACACACAAGTGTAAGGGGTGGGTAGAGCAGCTTTCCTTTAAGCACAAACAGATTGTGCCCCTTTAAAATGCACTCATGAACTTTGCTTTCCAAAGATTTACAGACTGGTTTGGAGCAGAAAGGATTTCAGCATCTTTTACCTTCTGTGTACATTGCTTTGTGATATAAAGTAGAAAACCATGGAGGAAAGGGATCTAATGGTTTGCACAATATGGCTGGGGAACATAAACATTTCCTTAGTTAAAAAGACAAAAAAGAAACTCGAAAGATAATTGAAAAATGATTACTTCAATCAACACTAAATATTCAATCACAAGATAAAATGAATTGGAAATCCAGCCTTTTAAAAAAAAGGTTCTTTTTTTTCTTCAAGAAACTAAAAGTCAGGATATAAACCTAATAAACAAATAACCTTTGTCTGGACCAACAATTAATCCTTACGCTACAATCCTATGCACAGATATTGAAAGGCAAGTTTTGCTCAACTTAATGGGAATTATTTCTATATTTGTATAGGGTATTTACATCTGAGCAGGAAGGATGTGATCTTGATTTTTCATTGTTTTCTTATGGGAAGCTTGCTGCAAATTCCTCCTCTGGCGGGGTGAAGCATAATATTTGAATGATTTGACCCTCAGAGTTGTGGGATGAAGATGGATTCCTGAAGGCCTTCAACAAATTTCTCAATAGTATTGTCAGCACTCATGTTGAAGCCATGGTTGCTTTGTGGTATATGGGGAGGACCTGAGTGGTGGATAAAATTGTTCCTAAGTGTCATCTCTGAGAAAGATGCAATCCATTTAGAAGAGGAACTAAGCAAGAAGATTCTAAAACTGACCAGGAAGTAAAGTGGAAAAGACCAAAATTTACTAGAAGTCAACAAATAGGCTTGATGATATAAGCCAACAAGAACCCAATTCAAAAATGAAATTAGACAGATGATAAAGCTTGGAAACTAAAAAGTCAAAATACCACTCATTTGGAACTCCAACCAGGCCAGAAGTGATTTCCTAGTTTTCATATTAGATATTGCTTTTGTCATTTTTTCCATATGCAAACGTGGTAATAGAGACTGTGAAGCTTAATGTGACAAAAGAAAGTTTTCATATTTTGCTTGGATATTTTACAGCCTCTATAATAAAATTCTGGTAAAAAGAGTTAGATTTTATGTCTTTGGAATGACTATAATCTTTAATTACCAAAATAATATTTCACTGTTTTGTTGCTTAAGATGCTGGACCATAATATCACTGGGTTATTCACCTTTCTCCCATTATGTCTGTCTTAAGTTACTGCAAATGTTGCCTGCTGCGAAAGAATATAGTTCAGCTCTTATTCAACATGCTCTATCTGCAGAACAAGTTGTGCAGTTGGAGAATTTGTTGAAACATACATGAAACATGGCTGGAAAATCATTTTGGGACCCATACAATCAAAAAAAAAATTTCTTATTGTGTTTTCTAACTGCAATAAGAAGGACCTTCAGTATCAAAATAGTCTGTTGAACTGAAAACAAAAACTCGCTATTCATTGAAACATAGGCAAAGTTTCTGTTACACAAGCTTCTCTCACCCATTCTCTTGTCAGCTAATATGTGTCTGTTTCCATCAAGTGTATTTTTTGCAGAAAGACCACGTCAGTGTCATGTTTCTTTAGCCTGGAAAGAACTTTCTTCTGTTTCTGAAAACTTTCTTCTGAATCTAGAACTTTCTTCTGGATTCTGAAGTCCTTTGACATTCTAAGAAGTCACTTTAGACATGAAATAATTGTAAATGTATTGTTTGTATGCACATATAAATCTTATGAATACCTGTTATTAAATAAAGTGCAAGTCACTGGCAAAATACATTTCAACCCCCCTCCCCCACACAGTGACCTCCAAGCCTTATTTATTTAGTCAAATAACAACAAATCAACTTGAAAGAAATAATAAATTAAAACAAACTTTGCTTTAAAAAAAATCTGAAAGTCTAATCCTCAGTAGGAAGTAATCTGGCAATGACAAGAACACAGATGTTAAATCCCTCACTTTCAGAACACCATCCTCTGGACTGGTTGGGAAACCTGAAATGTGTCCTGTTACATGGTTCTGCCAGATGACATGCTATGGCCATGATGACCATGAAGGTTTGAGAAACCCAAGGCCATCTAGCTTTGGTACAATAATTTTGGGATCTATTCCTACATACCAAATCTAAAACTATCTTTGGCCGCCCAGGTAGGAAGGCTAATGGGCAGGAATAGAATATCTGAATGGTCCTGGATATCAAACACAAGATACAAGCACTCCCAATAGACACTCAATTCACCAGGGATGAGATAGAATTTCTACATAGCACAGCATCTTCAGCCCTACTGCACTTAGTATGCAGAAGTGCACAGCTGGGAGAGTTTTTACTTCTCCTGGCTTACCACTTCAGATCCTGTTAACACATGCCAGGTCAGCTGACACAGAGGAGAGAGATTTTATTTTGGACTGTCCTTGCAAAATATAACATTTGATAGGCAGCTTTCCTCATGGTTTCTCATGTTTGGTTAGGTAATCTATTTACTTTTCATACACTCCTTGGAAAGAGTTCAGGCACAGCAGTTCATATCATAGCACAACTATATCGGTTTATTACATGGAATAAATAGCATGCAAGCAATCTAGCTTCTTTGCAAGTCCCAAGAGAATGGATGGGAGACATGTGAGAGAACCTTTGCTGGGTTGTCTTGAATGTGCAAACAGCAAATTTTATTTGTCCTATGCATATCTTCTCTAAGGACGCATGCTAGAAACTGTATTTAAGAAGGCATCAGAATGAAATAGAACTTTTTTAATATCAAATGTTTCAGTATTGGAGCAGTAAAGTGAAGAACATCTTCAACATCCAAAGGATTCCCTCTTGTAGTTATTCAGCCTTTCATTTGACTTACAAACTTGTGATCTTTCACTTGAACTATGATCTCACCAAGTTAGTACACACATCCCTGCAAAAATCAACAGGAGCAGAGGTGCTAAACAGCTCTGCAAGATCAAACAAGAGTTCTGTAGTAGCAAGCCAACAATAATAGAAGTACAGAGACTGAACGGCATGTCCAAAAAGAATTGAAAACATTGCAAGTCACTTAACTATACATTGATCTAGCATGTTGAGTTACTGTTGCTAAGCTAGAAAGGCATGGACTTACGACTGTATGGATGACCACATACGGAAGCCAAGCAGAGGGTTAGACTCAATGGCCTTATAAGCCTCTTCCAACTTTATTACTACTGTACTTTACTTATTTTTCCTCACTTTTTAACACATTACTCTGAGACTACTATGTATTTATATATTCATGAACCTGGTCACCAAAGAGAGGCCTTTCTCCTATTTCTGTACTACTTGGGCTTCTATAGTGCAGAGATGGGGTGCATGTTTTGCATTTAAAAAGTCCCAATTTTTGTCAATGGAATTTTCAGTTTAAAAATGTATTCACACACACACACACACACACACACCTTTAGGCAAAGAGAAAGACCTCTACCTGAGATTGAAGAATTGCTGCTAATCTGGGTAGACAATCCTGGACCAGAGGGACAAATAGGCTGACCTGGTATAAAGCAGCATCCTGTTTTCTTAAGTAGAATTTAACCTAAATTACTCCCAAATTTAGCTGTGTCAAACAAATTCTGAACCCATAAAAACCTTTTTAGAGCTATATGAGGACTTCTCCTTGTGAAAAACTTTCACTTCCTATTTATAGTACCCTCCATTTTGTTGTAAGATTAGGTGGCATCATCCATGTGATCTTTCAGGAAGAAGGAAGCAGCAGCTAAGAAAACAGTGGTGCTGAACAGGATTGAGAAAGGGTGGCTTTTTGGATACTTGAATCATTTGAGGAACAGAATTTTGATTTCTTGTGTCTGCTAAATTCAGTGCAGCACTATGGCATGAATTTTTCAACCTACTTAAGTAACAACCTCTGGCCTAAAACCTTTTTTTTCATGTTTTCAGAGTACAATATTTGCTGCTTTGGCATGTGTAGTGAGATTTCAGTAACAAGATTTATTCTTCTGATTCACTTTCTGTCTTTTAAACTTCGAGGCCTAGATTGCTCTAGTTATTCTGTAAACAATTCTCAGTGTTTGTGATTCACATAAACCTAGTCTTGTGGGAGTGCCTAGCACTGCTCAGAATAAGAGAATATCACTAACAATCGTGTTTATAATAATGAGGAAATGGTGCTGAGTATGGATGTAGTTTTCCACACTTCTGAGGTGGTATTAAATAATTACCTTTCTTTGTAGAACATGCGTTCATCTTTTCTGTCTTTCATCCAAACTATTTTGCATACTTCAAGCAGTAGGCGAAAGCTGCTCTGATGATGTCTTTAATAACTGTATACATATGTATTGTTATTGGAATCTATATGGTCACATTCTTGACAAATAACATGTACTTCAACCCACTCAGTTAAGTTTTTGAACTATTGTTAAAGTCTTCTTTCTCTTCTTTTGTATAGGATGTGTTGGATGCATATCCATATATTCACACATGTTCTATAAAAAGAAAAAGGAAATGACAAGAATAGCTTTGCTGCTTTGGCAGCACACTGCAATTCAAGAAAGTTTTAATATTATTTCCATTGGCAAAGAGAAGTTGCTTGCAAGTTGTTATAATGAATTATACCAGCAGTGTCAAAACTTTTTGGCACAAGGAAGTGATTTCATGGAAGACAGTTTTTCCACAGACCAGCATGGGATGTTTTCAGGATGATTCAAGCACATTACATTTATTTGTACACTTTATTTCTATTATTATAACATTGTAATATATATGTAATATATAATTATACAACTCATCATAATGCAGAATCAGTGGAGCTGGGTCACACAGGCGGGGCAGGGGTGAGGGGCAGGCAAGTGAGGCTTTGTCTGTGTTTGTGGCTGCTCCCCAGTGCTGGTGTTGCCGCCTTCACTCTACCTCAGATCATTGGGCATTGGATTCTTGTTGGGAGTGTGCAGCCTGGGTCCCTTGCATGTCCAGTTTGTAGTGGGGTTCATGCTGCTATGTGGAGTGGCAACAGCACTCCATATCAGGACCAGGTAAGAGCGCTACGCTCCCGCCAGCCCCAAGGGTTCACAGCAGCATCTGCCCATGAGTGGCATGTGAAGTTTCCCTGGCTGTGGACTATGCATGCACATGCAGTCCACAGCAGGGCTTGCCCTCTCATAGGAACAGGAGAGGAGGAACAGGAGATCTGGGTTGTGCACTGCTTGTGAAGATCTGGTGCCTGGTAGTCTGGGGTGGGACCAGGGCAGTGGGGCTGGCTCTGGATAGCGGTTGCACCTGTGGGTGGGGCTTCGCTCACTTGCCCACCACTTACCTCCTGCTGTGCAGTCCAGTTCCTAACAGGCCATGGACTGGTACCAGTCCACAGGCCGGGGGTTGGGGACTGCTGAATTATACGGCTTAGGTGAGGTACATAAAAGATAATAAATTATCTGCAATATAAATTATGATAAAATTTAACCACCCCCATTCCCAGTTGCATTACCAATGAGGTAGTTCCACAGAAATATTAAGAGGAAGGTTATTTTAATTACTCCTCATAAACTAAACTATGAACATAGCTGGAGAGTTGATCACAAGATGTGCACACAAACATGCAAACACACACGCACACATGTTTATAATAATAGAGTCCTGTTTGTGCCTTAAAGTTAAACTTATTTACTGTTTTATACATTTTCATGATTGGGGTGGGGGCAGAGGTTTCAGATACATGAAGCAATTTCCTGATTTGATGATCTTCACTCTGGCAGAGTCAGACCAACTTTTTGGTATACTCTGGAATTGAGGGCAATGAAGTAGGAAGGGAGATGGGTGGCACAAAAGTAGAGGAAATACTGTGATAAGCCTGACCAAACATGATTTGAGCTTATTATCAAGCCTATTCCACAGCAATAAAGCTGTCAGCATTTTGCCACCTTAGTTGCTTCTTGCAGTGCTGGCCAGCTGAGCTTTTTTGAGTGGTCTGGAGCCTCTTACAGTCTGATTCACCAGATGAGACCCTGGCCTCCTCAATGGCGCACTGTAATGAATTTGCCTCACACTTTGAAGGAAAAATCACTCTAACTGCCATGAGTTGGACTCTGCTGTTAAAACAGTTCAGTCTCAGGATGAGTCCAGTGTGCCATTCTTTGGTCTCATTCTTATATGAGTTTCAGTTGCTGCGACCTGAGGATGTAGACAAGGTACTTAGTTTGGTTTGTCCTACCACTTTCTCATCAGAAAATCTATGGAGGGGGTTTGTACCTGGGGGTTCAGGAGATTATCAACACCTCTTTAAAAGAGGGAGAGGTTCCAGCCTCTTTAAAAGAGACTGTGATACAACCACTCCTTAAAAGGTCAAGCTTGGACCCAGGGTTAGTCACCAGATAATGGCTAGAAATGAACTTCCCCTTTTTGGGCAAGGTATTGGAGTTGGTGGTGGCTGGGCAGCTCCAAATACTCTTGGATGAAACAGATTTTCTAGATCAATTTCAATTGGGTTTCAAAGTGGCAATTAGGAAGGGACAGTCTTGATTGCCTTCTATGATGACCTTTGCCAGGAGAGAGACAGGAGGAGTGTGACGCTGTTGATTCTCCAGGATTTTTCAGCAGCTTCTGACTCCATTGGTTGTAGTGTCCTTCTGGACAGGTTGACTGGTATAGGAGTCAGGAACAACAGCTTTGCAGTGGTCATGCTTCTTTCTGACTGACCATGTCCAGAAGATGGTGCCGGGGATAGTTGCTGGTTCCACAGGGCTCCATACTATCCTCCATGCTGTTTAACATCTACATGAAACCACGGGGAGATGTCATCAGGAGGTATGGGCTGAGGTGCCAGTAATATTTCAATAACACTCAGCTGTACCTCTTGTTTGCATCTAATCTCCAGGTGAGGCAGTCTCTATCCTGAACCTGTGTCTGAGCTTGATAATGGACCAGACGAGGGTCAATAAACTGAAGCTCAATCCAAACAAGACAGAAGTACTGTTAGTACGTCTGACAGTATGAAGGGCCATTACCCTGCCCTGGATAGGACTACATGCCTCCTAAAGGACAGTGTCTACAGCCTGGGGATGCTCCTGGACCCAGGACTATCTTTAGAAGTTCAGGTTGACTCAGTGACCAGGAGCACCTTTCTTCAGCTGTGGCAAATTTATCAGACTCTTAACTGACGGAGTCTCGTCATAGTTATGCATGCACTGGTAACATCCAGGTTAGATTACTTTAATGCACTTTACATGGGGCAGCCTTTGAAGACGGTCCAGCAAATTTAACTGGTTCAGAATTGGGCCACACATTTAATAGCTGGTACTACCTCATGGGCCCATATCATGCCAATTCTCTGCAACCTACATTGGTTGCCAGTTGTAGCCCGGGCTCAATTTAAAGTACTTGTTTTGACATATAAATCTCTCAACGGCTTGGGACGTGGCTGCCTAAAGGACTGCTTTCGCCTGTATATACAGTGGTACCTTGGCTCACGAACTTAATCCGTTCCAGGACTCTGGTAGTGACCTAAATTGGTCATGAGCCAAGTTAAATTTCCCCATAAGGTCCAATGCAAATATGGTTAATCTGTTCTGTAACTATTTTTTTAACTCACAAAAATTTGAAGCAAAGTGACAAAGAACAAAGATCGCAGCCATCTCCCCTCCTCACCCCGAGCAGGAGTGCAGCCATCTTCCCGCCTCCCCAGCACCACCACAATCGTGCCTGTCATCCCGTTGCACTGGGGGGGGGGGGAGACGGGTGCAAACATGGGCACGCTGGGAGGGGGGAGAGACGGGTTCAAACGCAGGTGTGCTGGGGGGGTGGAATGGCCGAGATCGCGGTTGTGCTCATGCAGGAAAGCTGGACACCTATCTCCTCACTCGGGGGGGCGGGGGCGGAGATGGCTGCGATCACGGTCACCACCCAGTGCAGAGTTTGCAACCTGAGTCAAAATTTTTATGAAATGTTTGTTCGGGACCCGATTTGGTCGTGAACTGAGGCGTTTGTGAGCTGAGTTACCACTGTACCTGCCCACCACTAAGATCTGGGCAGGAGGTCCTTCTAAAGGAGCCATCCCTCAAACTGGTAAGAAGGAAGGCAAATAGAAAAAGGTCCTTCTTAGTGGCTGCCCCCTACTAAGGAATGAACTCTCCAGAGAAATTCACCTGGTGCCAACATTACTCTCTTTGTGGCACCAGCTGAAAACATTTCTCTTTTCCAGGCATGTTAACAATAATTTTCAAAAACTAAATTTAATGTTTGTAATAATTTATCATTTTATGGATGTCCCCCAGTGGATTTAGTGGACTTATGGTAATAGCCTATTTATTTATTGTTGTTTTATGATATTTGGTTTTTATTATTGTATGCTTTATTAGTTTTATTGTATAATGACTGAAGTGTAAGCAGCCCAGATTCCCCTTGGAGTATGGGGTGACATACAAATGTAAACAATAAATAAATCTTTGGCGAGGTCAAATGGCCAATAAAATGCAGGAGATAGTAAAAAGTGTGCCACATATCCAGACAATGCAACAGTAAGACAATGGTCACAGCGAAGATGTCCTCATCTTAGCTAGCATCTCCAGGTGAATTAGTATAGCAAAAAAGTTGACACAATAATGGGAATGCTGCAATGGTTCCACAAAACTTGCAGAAGCCTCTGTAAACTCTGTAGCATGTACCTCTGGAAAGCCACACTTGAGGAAATAGGGAACTGCAGGATTGAAACAGTTCAAATACTAAAAATGGGACAATTTATTTTCTGTAGTACAAAAAGTGACAGTAAAGATTTGTAACTGCTTACGGTTATTGTTGTTTGGATTGTTTTCAGAATTTGTGCATTTTCTCTCTCTTTCTCTTTCTCCAGAGGGTATGAACTGCATGAACAAAGATCATGGGTGCGCACATATCTGTCGGGAGACACCCAAAGGTGGGGTTGCCTGTGAATGTAGGCCTGGCTTTGAACTTGCCAAAAACCAGAAGGACTGCAAATGTAGGTAGATGCAGAATAAAGCTCAAATGCCCAATAAGTCATATTTTGCATATTGCTGTTGTCTTCTAAAAATGAAGAAATTGCTTGGCTTTTATTGACCTGAAAAGTTTTTTTTCTGGGTGAGCAAAGATGCTAGGGATTGAATTATTAAACATGTTTAACAAAGATCACATGCTGTTGGATCACAAACTATGTAGTTATGAACAGGAGCATATAGAACTTTGCATCCAGTTCTTAAATCTGTTAGGGCACAATCCTGTCGAAATATCCATAGGAGAGTCAGTTCAAACTTGGAAACTTACTGGTCTTGGAGCTGACATTCTGAAGTTGGAGCATCCTCCCTCTGTCTTTGTAGCAGGTGCAGAAAAACCTGCTCTGTCTGCAACTCCAAGGTCACAAGAGAGATCTCAGGGACTGCTTTCTGGGCAGCTGGGGGTGGGTACAGGCATGAGACAGGTACGTCCAACATACTCAGTATCCTGGCAGTGTGTCAGTCTCTAATTCTTGCACTTACATGACTGAAATCAGCCTTCTAAGGACTTTGAAGGTGAGAAAAGCGTGGAGGTGACTTTTGCCTCTGCTTTTTCTGACCTGAAAATCACCAGAGGTTACAGGCAACCACAGTGGTTTATGCTGCTCCATCAATCTTACTTTTGACATTGAAAATAACTGATAAAAATGAAGGAAGAGGTCAGATTGCCATTCGGGGCCTTGTTCCCATAATTCCTTTGCCTTCAATTGGCCCCACTAGCACCCAGAGGCCTCTGCAAAGACCTACAAGACCTTTGGATAATTAATACGTTTAGGAGTGTTATGAACAGTTTTATGTGTGTTTTGAACTGAGTTTTGACTGAGTGTTGGGGTGAAAGAATTTTAGAATAAAGAACAGAATACAGGATGTTTGTAAATGTTGTGTGATATCACAATAGCTCAACCCAAAGTGGGACATGAAACTTATAGCAAACTGCCAAATTTTATCTCAGAGGCCTTGGAAGAAGGTAGGAGTTAAAAACAAACATGACTAAGTAAAAGGTTTGCAGAAGAGAAGTGTATATTTCTCTACTCCTGGCTTCTCAAAGACTGCAGAAAATACCTTCTGGTTTGTTCTTCATTACAGAATATATTAGTCTCTTTAGAGCCAAAATGCTGCTCTTTGATTATTAGGCATCTGCTCTTTTCCAATAGTAAATATACCTGATGTATGTCCCTCAAATTTGATTGATATTCAAGGTAAAATTGCCCTGGACTAGAAAATGTGAAATTTACATCAGCAAATATTGGATTACAAATATTTGTCTGTGACTGAAAAAATGTAAAATATTTGGTTTTAGAGCAGCAAACGTACATCTGAGAAATTCTTACCTAAAAGTTTTGAAATACAGTTCAAATAGGGATCTTCAAACTAGACAGTTGAGGCATATTTATGTGTGAAACAAATATGGATTTTACTCAGGATTAATTGTGGTTTCAGTACTACACAGTTTAGAGGGAGTACTGGCAATTCTCTCTCTCGAGTTTCTAGACTTCTTCACAGAACTACAATAATCAGACTTGCTTTGCAGGCCCAACATCAGCTGCCACACTCCAGTACCTTGACAATATCTTATCAGTGCTGACCCCTTCATCAAGCCTTCTACACTGATGCTGCAGGGTCTGAATGACACTATGATGGGCATTCTGGGGCAATGTGGAAAATTTAAATGGTAGCTCTCAATCTCAGGGTCATCCAATGAAGCTGACTGGTGGGAGATTTAGGAGTGATAAGGAAAAAAAGTACTTCTTCATACAATGTAAAGTTAAACTATGGAATTCACTGATCATCAATTTGGATGGTTTTAAAAGGGTTCTTTGTGGTCCCTGTGCATCATGCACACATAGGCTTTGCCACACAGCACAAAACCTGAATTGGAAAAAACTTCCACAGCTTGGCATCATGGAGTGGGTGGAAGCCCCACTGCTTCTGAGGATCTGGATAAAGCAGGGGAGCTCCTGCATAGTCCCCCAGTTTTCTTTCTTTCGACTGCACTTGCAGTTGCTTTGCCAATTCGGACTTTCCATTGCTCCTTTTCACTTATCCACTCAAGCTCTCTTCTCTCTCTCTCTCTCGAAAGATCTATAATCTTATATTTCTTCTACTACTATCTACTGGAGACAAGGCTAATCTCCACTGCTTCTCCCTCTCCCTCTCCCCTCTTGAGGAAAAGGGAATACTTTCCTTTCCCTCTTCACATGTGCTCTACTCTGCAGCACATGGCCGACCTGACTTTCTACCACTGCCCTTCTTGAACCGCCCAGTTGCCTTCCACAGATGGACATTCCTGGTGCCTGCTCTGCCTTGGGGAGGGGCACATCACTGAGACTTGCCCCCACTGTCAAGCATTTAAAAAGCAAACATAACAGCAGAGGGCCACCCACCTAAGATTTGCACTCTGGCAATGAGCCTTAAGCATCGCTTACTCCCATCAATTTGAGTGGTTTTAAAAGGGGATTCAACAAATGCATGGAAGAGGTTGTCAGTGGCTCCTAGCCTTGTTGGCTATGAGCTGTTGCAGCAGTTGCTGAAGAACTCGGGCAGGTGATGTTCTTGTACCCATCCTACTTAAGGGATCTTGTAGGCAGTTGATTGCCACTGTGTGAATGGGATGCTAGACCGGATGAGCTATTGATCTGATCCGGCATGGCTTTTCTTATGTACTTACTTTGCCTGGAACCTCTTGAAACTTGAAGCTGGCACTGTTGCTTTTTAGTAAGCATATCTCCAACTAGTTTAAACGTGTGATTTGACACATGTTGTATCCAAGCAAAAATTTTGTCTGCTTGCTGGCAAGTAGACTTGCTACTAGCCTTTTCATACATGCAGATCAAGTGGCTTTCCCTTCCCACAGAATTAAGGAGAAAGGCTAGCAGAGAAAATGGCAGTGTTCTGCATAAGTTGAGTTTCCTACATGCCTGTTTTTGAACATGAAACTCTGCTTTCAAAGTTCCCGAAAAGCCCAAGCACCACAGCAAGCATCTGTTTTCAAAAACTGGCTTTAAAAAGCTAATAGAACAATCTTTCTCATTCTCCTCAAAACTTCCAGTCCATGTTTTTCTTTCTTGCTTGCAGCAGCTTTACTTCTTAACCCAACTTTTTAATTGGTTTCTTAACTGAATTCTGAAAAACAAAATAAAGGGCATGCTCAAGTTCTACTTCCAGGTGATATGGAAAGTGGAAGTGATAAAGGGGTGGGGCGCGGGGGCTTTGGAAGCTCAAGTGACTGCGGTGGTGAGGAGCGCTTTCCTTCAGCTTTGGCTGATCCATCAGCTGCGTCCCTACCTGGAGGACGATTGCCTAGCGACAGTGACACATGCATTGGTTACTTCCCGATTGGACTTCTGTAATGCGCTCTACATGTGGCTGCCCTTGAAGACAGTCCAGATACTTCAGATGGAGCAAAATAGGTTGCACCATAGGTTGCTGCCAGGTTGCTGATGGGGACTGGGCGTTACTCTCACATAACCCCAGTCCTCTACCAGCTTCACTGGCTCCCCATCGAAGTCTGGGCTCAATTCAAGGTGCTGGTTATCGCCTACAAAGCCCTTAACAGCTTGGGACCTGGATACCTAAAGGAACGCCTGCTTCCATATTTGCCCCCTCCCCCCGCCCCTTGAGATCGATGGCAAAGACCCTCCTCCGGGAACCCTCTGTGAAAGACATTAGGAGGGTGAGTACCCGGAGGAGGGCTTTCTGTGTGGTAGTGCTCCACTTATGGAATGCGCTCCCCAGAGAGGTCTGCCTGGCACCGTCATTTTTTGTTTTTCGATGCCAGGCCAAGAACTTTTTATTCAAACAGATATTTTAATAACTATTAATATTATTTATTGGTTTTAATTTTTACAGCCAGGGTGAATCCAGATTTTAATATGTATTGTTTATATCCATGTTTATTTATTGTGTTGGAAGCCATCCCGAGGCTCATGCGAATGGGATGGCATACAAAAACTCCAAATAAATAAATAAAGAAAACAGTTGTGAGTAGGGCTGGAAAACAGAAAGCCCTCAGAGATAGAGACACTGTAGAAATGAGGCAGAACTGGGATAGTCCTGGGAGAAAGAACAAAAGAGACTGTATGTTTTGGAGATCATTTTCCCTCTCTGCCCCAGTCAGATCTGTCATATTCTGAGAAAGAGAAAGTGAAAAAATCCTTGCCAATGCCATGCAAACCTGTGCAACTAAAATCTACTCCTGTTTTTCTAGCAGCCTAATTTAAGTCCTCTAATGGAACTTCCCTCTCTGAACACTCCTGCTTGCCAAGATACCTTTGTTCTCTTGGCAAGTGGGGTTGTTCAAGGCTGCCCTACCACTATGTAGTATTGCAACTATGAGATAAAATGCATTTTAAACAGACCGTTTTTTTCTACTCATGCTTTATAAAATTATTAGTTAAATGCAGTCAACTAGGTGTTTGATGTGTTGTCCTGAAAATTTCAAAGTACTCAAGTGCAACATAAAACAGTAAGTTACACCATAAATGAATGCAAAATCCTTCTGCAAACATGCACAGTTGCCATAAAAGTTGACTATATACTGGAAAACAATTTGCTACCTTTGCTTCAGTGGGCCTGATTCAACCTAATGGCTAGAATAGTTGCCTGAGTAATAACCTCTTAATAATGTTATGGCAGCTTTAAAGTTTGTTAAAACCAGCTTCGTTCCCAAATGTGGCCTGAATTCATGCAGCTCATTTAACTAATCTTATTTAGAGTTGGCAATACACATGCATTTTAAGACCTATCAAATTGAGTCCAGGGAGCTTGAAAGAATTTTGAATTGCATGTGGATTGATTTGGGTCTGGATAATGACTACATGTATAAAATATGCAAGAATATTACAGTAAAAGAATGCTATTGCTACCGCCAGGAAAAAACCTTGATGTAAGGAAATGCCATTAGTAAAATTGCTGTTGGAACATTCACCCTGCTGCCTTGGTATGATACACTCTTTCTTGTTCAGAAGATATAATGGAAATAGTTGATCAGACACACATTGCATGGTGAATGAAGCATGTAAAAAAATTCATTAGATAAGAACTTACACCTCTTCATCTCAAATCACTACAGTTAATGGATATGGTGAATTATTTTATTAGTTGATTGTATTAGGATGTTCTGACTACATCAGGAGGGAGGTGCAAGCCAAAGACCCCATTTTCCGGCTTCTCCATGAAGAGCAACACAAGAAAGATGGTGCACTCAGCGGGCCTTAATTCTTCTGTTACACTTCACTGCTTGCTTCAGCGCCTTGGCCTTTGCCTGCTCTGGCTCCCTTCCCTCCTATCACTATGGCAACAAACTGCACCATCCCGGCAGTAATGCTCCCCAGTCTTTGCTCGCAGTTTGCACTGGCCGGCCTGCCAGCGACAGCCACACTGGCTCTTCCCCAAACACACATGTGTTTTTGCATTCTTTCCTCTCTTCCGTTTCTCTCTTCCTTCCCTCCTCCTTCCTCTGCCTCCTCTTTATATCCCCTCCTTGCACACCACTCTAACCAACCCAGTTGTTCCTGCCTTGGTCCACAATCCCGTACAGCTGCACGCTCGCTTGCATCCCCTGGCTGTTGCCTTCTTGTGAGTTGCTCTGCCCACATAGATTCCCAACCTCGCCCTGTTGTCTTCAGCCCTGCTCTGTGGAAGGCCCCAGGAAAAGGGGTGAGTCCCTCTGCCTCCTCACATACCCCGCCCTCCAAGAGGGGATCACCATCTTCGTGCAAGGGCCAGGTACCCTGGCGGGAAAAGAAATCAGGGTTAGCATGTTTGTGATACCGTACCTATGTTTGACTGTAAAGGCATATGGCTGCAACGCTAAATACCAACAGGTGAGGCGAGGGTTGTGGTCCTTCATCCTATTTAGCCATTGTAATGGAACATGATTGGTGACCAACGTGAATGGGGCACCCCAGAGATAATGTCTCAGAGCCAGAACAGCCCATTTGACGACTAGCGCCTCTCTCTCTATTGTGGAGTACCGGCGCTCTCGTGGTTCCAGTTTATGGCTCAAGTAGAGTACCGGATGTTCAGCCGCCCCTTCTCCCTGGGTCAGAACCGCTCCCAAGCCCACAGTTGAGGCATCAGTTTGGAGGATAAAAGGCCGGGAGAAATCTGGCAACCATAAAACAGGCTGGCTGAGGAGACAGGTCCTCAAGTCTTCAAAAGCTTGTTCCATCTCCTCAGACCATGCTAGGATACAGCTTTGCCTTTTCTTAAGCATCTCTGTCAAGGGGACCACATTGGAGGAGAAATTAGGGATGAATCACCGATAGTAACTATCCAGGCCCAAAAACTGTTGTACTTCCCTCTTCATGCGAGGCCATGACCACTGGCTCAGCTTCTCCACTTTATCTGCCATAGGCCGTATCTGCCCATGACCTATGATATACCCCAAGTACTGCACCTCCTGTCAAGCTATTCTACACTTGCCCGGATTAGCCATCAATCCGGCCTGTCTTAGAGCCACCAAAACTTGCCGGGGGTGGTCTAGATGTCCCCCCCAAGTATGACCGAATATTTTATTTATTTATTTATAACATTTTTATGCTGCACCCATCTCAGAAAGCCTCGGGGCGGCTTACAAGGCAGATAAAACATAAAATAGGCTAACATTAAAAATTCGGAGTATCTCGGCCATAATTTAAATCCAATAAATAAGAACAACAAATTAACAATTAAAATATCATTTAAATAAAAAGGTCTTGGCCTGGAGCTGAAAAGCAAATAACGGCAGTGCCAGGCGGACCTCTCTGGAGAGTGCATTCCATATCAATATCAATGTCATCGATATAGGCTGCGGCACAATGGGACAAATGTCCCAAGACCTTGTCCATAAGCCACTGGAAGGTTGTGGCGGCCCCATGTAACCCAAAGGGCATATATTTAAACTGAAATAGCCCTACAGGAGTGGCAAAGGCTGTCGTTTCTTTGGACTCTTCTGTCAATGGGATTTGCCAATACACCTTAGTGAGATCTAGGGTCGAAAAGAAATGGGCTTGCCCCAGAGTATCCAGCAACCTATCTACCCAGGCATGGGGTAAGCTTCGAACTTTGATACCTCATTGACCCTCCTGAAATCAACACAGGAACCGACACTCTGATCCTGCTTGGGGACCAAGACCAGCTGACTCCCCCAAGCATTCACTGATTCCTCAATGACCCCTAATTGGAGCATCCGTCTTACTTCCCCTATTATCACTTGCCTCAGTTGTGGTGGGTAGGGCTGTGTTGGTACCCTGACAATGGCCCTAGGGATTGTTTGTATATGGTGGGCTACAACCGTCGTGTGCCCGGGTCGATCCGTAAATTCTCCTTCCAAGGCCCGGACTTGTGCTACTTGAGTGGGTGTTAGTTGAGGATCAAGAGATAACTTCCCAGGGCCTAAAGCCTGAGTCTTGGGCCCCTCGGCTGTGCAGTCTGCCTGATGACTGGTACTCTCCCTTTTTTCTCCAGGCCTTGAGTAGATTTACATGGTAAATCTGGGTCGAGCGCTGCTTATCAGTGAAGTGTATCTCATAGTCCATCAGCCCCACCCTCCTAACAACCTCATAAGGCTCCTGCCACCCTGCAAACAACTTGTCCCCTCCCGTGGGCAGGAGCAGGAGAACGCGCTGGCCTGGTTGAAACGTCCGGGGCTGGATGCGCTGATCATAATAGTACTGCTGCTCTCCTTGGGCCTGCCTTAAATTACTCTCGGCCTGCTGAGCTAGGTGTGAGGTGTTTTCTCATATCCAGCACATACTGGAGGGTGGAGCTGGGCTCTGGGGCTGACGCCTCCCAATGCTCCTTGATCAGGTCTAGAATTCCCCAGGGGTGTTGCCCATATAGTAACTCAAATGGAAAAAACCCTAAAGAGGCTTGAGGCACCTCCCTTATCGCAAACATCAGGGGCCCCAAGAAAGCATGCCATTGTCATGGATAGGTCACCACAAACTTCCTAAGCATCTGCTTAAGGGTCTGGTTAAAGCATTCCACTAGACTATTGGTCTGTGGATTATAGACCGTGGTGTGTAAGGGCTTTATCCTCAACAGGTCCCACATCTGCCTCAGCACCTGGCTCATGAAAGTAATGGCCTCATCTGTCAAAATTTCCTTGAGGAAGCCCACCCAGGCAAAAACCCCCAACAGTTCTTGGGCATTAGAGGCACAGCCTCAGGGTAGCGGGTAGCATAGTCGATTACCACTAGAATATATTGGTGTCCTGGGGCTGAGTTCTCCAAGGGCACTACCAGGTCCATCCCAATCCTTTTGAAGGGCTTCCCTATAACTGGCATGGGTATCAAGGGCCCTTCAGGGGCTCCTTTCCTCTGAGTCTTCTGGCATTCCAGACAGAACAAGCAGTACTGCTTGGCCTGAGCATATACCCCTGGCCAGTAGAACATCCAGACAAGCCTGTCAGTGGTTTTCTCCACTGCCAGGTGGCCAGTGGTAGGCAGGTCATGGGCTAGACGTAAAACAGCTAGCCTCAGGGGTTCAGGAACCTCCAACTGTCACAATTCGCTGTGCCCTTACCATGCAGGTGCAACTCTATACAGCAACCCCCTTGCAATCTCAAAGTGGGGACCACTCCTTGCACCCTCTCTTGCTTCTGAGGGGTCCTGAGCTTGCCTCAGGGCGTGGACAAGGGAGGCATCACTTGCTGGAGGAAGACCAGCCACTTGCGAGAGCTACGCAGAGCCATAAGGCCTAAGTCTTCCTCCTCTCCTGCCAAGGCAACCTCCCAACTCACCTCCCTCACCAGCTCTTCAAAATGGGGCCAACCCCGTCCAATTATCGCTTCGTAAGCTAAGCTGGGGACAACTCCCACCTTACATAGGTGTACCTTCCCGTTTACCTCCACCTTGGCCCATCGGGTGGCATAAGGCTTGACATCCCCATGTATACATTTCACCTGCAGTATTTCCACCAAGGGGCTGCCCTGGACTTGCCTAACCGGGGTGCAACCACAGCCTGTATCTACCAAGACCTCAACCTCCTTCCCATCCACCCTGGCCTGAACCCGCCAAGCTTGATGAGGGGCAGCACTCACTGGGGTGGACCACCAGGCTTCCACAACATCACACTCCATCAACGGACAGTCCCGCCAGAAGTGCCCCTCTTTGCCACAAGTAAAGCACACTGGCTTCAGCTGGGATCCTCTCCTTTTCCCATTTGTAAGGCGTGGTGAAGCCGGGGGGGGGGGGGCTGGTGCACACGTTTCCAGCTGGGCAACATTCTTGTGCCTCATGCCCCTTCCAGTGGGTGCAGGTTCAGCCGGTCTAGCTCTCTCTGGGCCCCTGTTGCCACAACCCCTGGATGCTTTCGGCCTCTGTGCTCCTGCCAGGGTGACCCTGGCGTGTCTCCTACATCTGGCTCCTCTGTGGCCACAAAGGTTTCCATAAGTATGGTGGCCTCTTCTAGGGTTTCAGGCCTCTGGCACCTAACCCAGTTTCTGGCTGGGACGGGCAGGATGGTTATAAACTGTTCCAGCAGGACCAGCTCAGCCACCTGTTCAGCACTGCAGACTGCCGGCTTCATTCATCTCAGCCCATTAGCCCAAATCTTCCGTCCCAAGGCCCTGGGTGATGTGCCAGTCACAAATACGACCCCTCCCATCCACCGCCGATAGGTCTCTTTGGAGACATTCAAATCCCTAGAATGGCCGCCTTGACTAAATCATATTGGCTTGTCACTTCCGGGATAAGGGTATCCACTGCTTCTTGGGCAGGACCCGTGAGGCAGGGTGTCAGGATGAGGGTCTTTGGGCCACTTGGCTGCCAGGGCAACCCTTTCAAAGGTATTTAAAAAAGGCTTCAGGGTCATTTTCCAGTCATCTTAGAGATTCGCATAGGCCCTGGGCCTTTTCCTCCTATCTGCCCAACCAAGGTCTCAGCTTGAGGGCTTTGTAGTCCCCCCAGCACTTGCTGAAGCAAAGAGCTTTGGTTCTGAAGCTGGGCGGTGAAAACTTACTCCATAAGCTGTGTCTGTTGCACTGCTAATTACTGCAACAGGCATTGCTGCTTTTGGGCCTGGAGCTTTTGCTGCTCAGCCCACCAAGCCATCCAGGAGTCAGCTGGGGCAGGGGGATGACCTGTGCCCCCCCCATGCCACCTGCCCGCATTCTCCACCACTGTGACTGCGCCAGGAGGGGGGTGCAAGCCAAAGACCCCCTTTTCTGGCTTCTCCATGAAGAGCAACACAAGAAAGATGGTGCACTCAACGGGCCTTAATTCTTCAGTTGCACTTCACCACTCACTTCCTGCAGCACATTGGCCCTTGCCTGCTCCGGCTCCCTTCCCTCCGATCACTATGGCAACAAACTGCACCGTCCCAGAAGTAACGCTCCCCAGTCTTTGCTCACGGTTTGCACCAGCCGGCCTGCCAGCGACAGCCGCACTGGCCCTTCCCCAAATACATGTGCGTTTTTGCATTCTTTCCTCTCTTCCGTCTCTCGCCGTCTCTCACTGTCTCTCTCTTCCTTCCCTCCTCCTTCCTCTGCCTTCTCCTTATATGCCCTCCTTGTACACCACTCCAACCAACCCAGCTGTTCCTGCCTCGGTCCACAATCCCATACAGCTGCACGCTTGCTCGCATCCCCTGGCCATTGCCTTCTTGTGAGTTGCTCCCCCACATAGATTCCCAGCCTCACCCTGTTGTCTTCAGCCCTGCTCTGTGGAAGGCCCCAGGAAAAGGGGTGAGCCCCTCTGCCTCCTCACAGATGTATAACTCCTATTCTTAACATGACTTTGTTTTTAAAGCTTTCTGAGGCTCGGAGACATTCCGCAGATGTAGCAAGAGAGGGTAGCTTTGGGCTTTGGAACTTTTGGGGATCAAGTTCCATTCCTGGACTCCCTAGAAGCTGCACTTGTGTTGCAACACTGCCTATATCAGTCAAAAAAAAGAGGGAATTCATCACTGAAATTTAGGGGCAGCCCACTGCAGAGAGTCAAACATGCTAAATTTAGTTGGTTTTCAAGCTAAATTTGAATATTTTGAGTTTGACATGGAGTTCCAACAGCAAATGGACACTGTTAATTTTATTGTCATTTAATTTTTTGCTTCTCTACTGCCAAATGTAAGCTCTGTTGAGATGACAGCAGGGGTAATGGGGGCTGCACTTAAATCTATGGGGAGAAAATGTTGATCACTACTGCACTATGGTGATGAGAGAACATGTAGCTACCATGCCTTGTCCAAAGTAGGATCAGGTAATTCTACATTGTTTAGTTACGGAATGAGATGTAATAGATTGTTGCAGATTTATGTGGATACCTACTAATTTGTGCATCTGAAAGGTTGAAAATGATGGAGACTCTCCGAAGCGCATACCTGTGCAAAAGTCCTTGATCCTTGTTTTGCACAGACAAGCTAAATGCTGCAATATACTGGCCACACAGGTCTTTATTACAAGCCCTCTGCAGCCACTTGGCAGTCCTGCCAAGTGGTATCACTAGGCTGAGCCATGTGGCTGGAGGCAAAGGTGACTGTATGAGCCCCCATCTCATGCTTTTTGCATGCTTTTCAAAATCGGCACTGTATGAGTCCCCATCTTCTGAGGACGTCTCTGCATGAGATATTTACATAAATCTTCACTAATAGAAGCTACCAAGTTCTTTACCTGACGTGTTATCCTCCAGGGCTTCTTTGACATTTTGTAGCCATTTTTGTGGCCTTTTTAGAATGAGGATAATGTGGTAATACATTTTAGAGGTGCAACAAGCTGGAATATAGGCTTGGGTAATTTAGCAGGTGTGCTGTACTGCAGCACAATGTAGTGGTTGTATGATACAGTCTTTAGGGATACAGCGTAAACTGAACACTGGGAAAACCCTGCATATAAATTGTGTTCTCTTTCTCCCACAAAGAAAACAGAAGAACAAGCCTCCATTAAGCATTCATGGATAAGAGGGCAAGAGTTGTATACTTAGTAGAGTGTTGTCAGATTCACACTTAGCTAAAGCCTTGTGAAAGTCATTGTCTACCTCACCTGATTGTTATAACTATAAAATGGGGTAAGAAAGATGGCAGTAAAGTATATGAAATATAGATTTCTAAAATGAAATTGGGAAGTATGCCATTTGCTTTTGGAAGACCTTAGACCAGTCAATCTCTGGTCTAAAATATATCTGAATTGGGCTTTTGGAGAGCTCCAATCCCAGCAAGCAATATTGATATAAGTGAACTCCAGTATGTCCCACACATGTGGCAATGTCCAACATTTCCATCCCTCATCAGGAATGGATTGTCCTGATAATCCCCTGGCATCTAATAAGAAATGCAAAGGAGGACAGTGGAGAGTTCCCCAATTACAATGTGAATAGTGTCTAGTCATTGAGACCTCTAACTGTTGTGCTTACTTAAGATACGACTGACAGATTCCAAGGGACTGATCCAGACCCAGTCCGCTAGATTAATTCTCCAGATGTCCAGAATATTTAATTTCATTTATTACCATACATTCCTAGGATAACCCCATCCACATTACTCCAAGTGCCCTGAAATAAGGATATATTGTAAATGGAATAAATAAGATATTCTATGTGACCTCTTTTTCCTTCAAGAAAAAGGCATTTAAGTGAATATATTCCATCTTTCACTATAAATAGAGATGTAGTTGTATTCAGAAACTTAGTTCTGGTATTTTATAACTTCTGAGTGCTTAAACTAATCGCAGATTCCTGATAATTTCAATTTGCTTTTTGGTATATCCCTGTATGTATGTATGTATGTATGTACAGTTTTAATTTGATACGTATACATTGTACTGCAATGTCCGCACTTTAGTGAATGGACATTCACAGTATGGATGACATTCCAAGGACAATTTGCACATCACATAATCCACCCTGGAAATAAGCCATATTGAGTGTGTTGTTGCACAAACAATCTACTGTACACTCAATAGATAATCAGGCGTATTGTGGATTGTCTGCCCCTCGCCCTTGGTCCTTCACCCTGGTCTTCCAGTTCATATAGCAGGGAACTTTGTAGCTAAAACCATATTATCCCCTTTCCTCACCCAGACCATGAGGCCCTTTTCACTCAACTTTTTTTTTACTCCTCCATTTTTTCTCCCTGAAGATTGTCTGTTGCAGCCTGCAAGTTAACAGCCAGTGACAGCTCCTTCAAAATCCACAAGAAAAGCTGCCATAGACATAGATGCAGGTTGGAGAGTAAACCAGAAAAATATGAAAAGTGAAATATCCATTTGAAGGGCATGGCTGACTGAACCATGGCTAGCAGTGAAGATACTCTGCAACATTTTGTTGCAGGTCCCATGTATTTACCAAATTCTGACCATTTATTGTAAAGAGCAAATCTTTTATAAGTTATCCTTATTAACTTTAAATAGACAAGTATGCACAGATTTATATTAACTATAGAACCTGCTGTACTTGGGGCAATGCAGTATGGTGGTCAAGGTTGTGGTAGGATGCTAGCTTTGTTTTTTCTAAGCCATTTTACATGTCTGAGAGCATAATCCTATAGGAATGCCTGTAAGCTTCCCAACTTAGAGGCTTATGGGCACCCAGTGCCTAGTGGGAAAAGCAGAGGAGGAGCTTTTCCCTCCTGCCCCTCTGCAGCTTTCACTAGATGGACTCTTTTGCCTGCCTACCTGGAACATTTCAAATGGAAGGGGAAGGAGATACAAGTTTCAAGATACCTTGTGTCTTGCCCTTTCCAATCTCTATCCTTCCCCCAGTCCTCCAAATATACTACCTCCTTTACCCTTTCTGAAAGTTCTCAGCCTTGGAGGGCAGCTAGCACAGTTCTTTTTATGTCAGCTCTGAGGGGACAGGAGTGGTAAATTGAAGCTATACTTCCCAGCTTCAAAAGCAGAGCACTTGGATCTGGGAAAATATTTTTTCTCAAACATAAGCTACTTTTCCAAAGTGCTCCATTTGCTGCAGTCATATTAACTAAGAAAACTAGCTATAACACCTCTATCAAGGAGTACTGTTTTTCCAATATCTAGATGTGGAGTTGCTGAACCTAAACATAGGCAGTTAGTTCGTGATTACGTGAAGTGTGAAGCAGCTTACATTTTAAACTCCCAGTCAGGACACACTATTTTGCACTGTGTACCAAGATAGTCAAAGATAGTTAGTCTGTGAATAGATGTATTCTGGGCTACCACAGTGGACTGTCCACTCAGGATGCTTCCTTGGGTTTATCAGAAAAAGCTGAATGCACACAGCATCTGAGTTCATATGACATTACAATTCACTCTGGCTTAAGAAGTTGGTTATTTGGGGCTGGGGAAAGGGTCAAAATGTTTCCCACTGCCATCTTTGTGAAGGGAAAAAGAACTGAACTCAAACTCTTTTTCTATTTAAAAATCTGGGGGGCAGGGGGGAACCTTTCCCTGATCTCATGCAGGGTGAGGACAAAAACAAAAGTTGCTCTCCCGTAAAGAACAAAGGATCTTATTGGATCCAATCTACTCCCATCCCTTCTTAACAAACAATCCCTCATACCTGTGCTTTCAGTAGTTGGCTCACCTTTTTCCACTTGCCCATTGAAAGCAAGGGTTAGGGGGAAGGAATTATGAGCCTCAGCTGGGACAATATGCAGGCAGGTGCATGTTGCAAAGGAGCAGTGGTTACTGCTCTGCATACCGTCCCAGTTGAGGCTGGAGCTTGCCCATGTTGTGCTTCTGCAACAGGAATCACTAATGTGTTTGCAGGCAAAGAAAGGTCAATTTAAAATGTTAGGTAGCAATAGGAAGCCCCTCCAAGGAGCAGCATGAATTGCTAGCTGGCTTTTGTGATCTCAAAAGAAAAAAAAAAAAATAAAGGGACAGACTCCTGATCACCAGCTGAAATCAGCTAGTTGAATGTTGTGGGGAGAGGGAGAAGAGAGAGTCTCTACCAGCCATCTCCAGCTGTAGAATGTAATCCTATATTCTGTTCTAGTTATGGTGTGGGATAGACAATAGATGAGCATGGATTGTCAGAATATGTAGTTGTGTCTGGGGTGGTAGATGTCCACTGTCTCTGCTCCTTCTCGGCTCATGGCCCTTGCTTGAAAGAGCCACCATGCATACACTTTAACAAATTAACAGTATAGCTCATGTGCTTGGAGGCTATATGAATTGTGACATATGCAGATGGGACCTTTAAACATACAGGGGTCTAGCATGGTGGACTAATAGGCAGAGTACTACATGAACAGACTATATTTTGACCATCTGCATGGGGCTAATGGCTGCTTAGAATATTGCTTTTAAAAGGTAGGAGATTTTGGAAGCGCATGTATCGATATTATGTCACTGTATGTATTGCCTTTAAAAAAAAAAAATATTTCTGTTACTTGCCTAGAACTGCCTTCCACCCCAGCAACTAATTGGTTTCATTGTTGTTTTATTTATACATATGTATAAACACATATTTTTGGGGGAATAACTAGTAACCTGTAACTATGGAAATGGAGGCTGCCAGCATACCTGTGATGACACAGATACTGGTCCTGTATGCGGTTGTCATCAGAAGTACGCCCTACACTCAGATGGTCGAACATGCATTGGTAAGTACCTTTCTAAACAGTATAAAAGGGTGCGTGCATGCGTTTGTGTGTGCATTTGTGTTTAGAATTAAATATTATTTAAAAGAAAATGCAATCTACTTTTTATCTTATTTAATGAGATTGGATCTATGAAGATCATGGAAACCAGTAATTATTAGCTATTGTATATTTGTTGCTTAAGGATTTTTCCTTGTTTAAAAGTTATTTATATGTGTCTGTATATATAAATATTTCACAGTTGTATTTTATATCCTATCCTTTTCTACTTGTTAAGTGCAAGAATAAGAAAAATAGCTATGCATACAAAAAGTAAAACTAACTAGCAGTATATATCTGAAATATTGCATCACTATAGGATTATGTTTTGCCCCCTTTAAGAATTATTTCGGAATGTAAAATATTGTCATTGTGTTAACTTTTTGGAGTGGTTTCTCAGGGAAAATGCTAACAGTAATATTTTACATGGAATATACATCAAAAATTGTATGACTCATGCGGGTACGCATTATTATCACAACTGTGTGGTCAGAATCCAACTTTTCAGCCCATTTATATGAGTGGGTCTCCATCCAGATTCTGGTAGATATTAACTTGAAAGAGAGAGAAGTGCTGTTTCAGTGATCAAAATCAATTCACAACGGAACATGTGAAGACTCACTTGAACAGAACTCACTTTGTGTCATGGTTAACAGCAAACCATGTAGATCATATGAAATGAGCATTTCTGTAATTTTGTGACACATATCTGCTCATTAGGAAAAATGGAATGAAATATATTTTAACTGTTTTAAAAAATTTTGCTGTATCTATTGAGCAAGTAGTTTAAGCAACTTTGTTATATATATTCATGGTAAAATGAATAAATAACCACTTACTGTATTGAACTCCATCAATAAGAACCCGAGCACTGATTTTTTAGCCAGGACATCTGGCTAATGATGGATAGTGTGAAAGATGGAGTTTTGAATTTCAAAAAGAAGTTATTTGACCAAAACAAAAGTATATAGCAGATTATGAAACAGGATGCAAGAGGTAGAATTATATGAAACAAATGTTTTCAGACATTATGTAGTCATTTGGATAATTTTGTACTAACATATAATTGTTCTACAAAGCAGAATATTGTCTTTTGAGGCTTTTTTCTTAAGGGTCTAGGGTTGGTTGTGGTTGCAAGCATAGAATGAGGATAAGTTTTTGAATGTGGTTTATTGAGGAGGGAGCAATGCTTTGCCATCAGATTGTTTTAATAAGATATAATCTTTAAATTTACCCAGAAATTTTATACCAGTCTGAAAGGATTATAGCAGCCTAAAAATTTACACCAGTGTAATAGCATTTTTTTAAAAAAATCAGCCATTTTTAACTCCCATTAATTTCAGTGGATAGGTGAGCTTAACTATCTAAATAAAATTAGTGGGCCTTAAGTGTACAACTTTGGTGGGAGCATGGTGTGTAGTATTTGTTATTTTGGGTCCAATTCAAGTCTTTCTCTCTCACACACACAAATCCATGGGACTTAAATTCCATAGACTTTTTACAGGGCATTGCTCATAATTTATTATGGCAAAATTTGGTTTGATATTAAAGAATTCTGTCAAATAACTTGTGAGAGTTCGTTAATTTTTAAAGAATATAATTGTGCAATTCCAAGATGTATTTACTTATATTATTTCCATACCATTCCATATCCAAACAGATTCTGGAATGGTTTTCAGTAAAACACATTTTTAAAAAGAGTAAAATCAATATATTAAAAACTTAAAACACACAAAAAATAACATTAATATCATGGCTGATCAGCAAGAAAAGCATCCTGGAAGAAGATAAAAAGGCCAAGATGTGAAAACTAGAGAGTCCAGTGATAATTGCTGGTGGACCTTGGGGGTGAAACATTAAAGGAGATAAAAGATAAAGTTTTAATGATACATACATAATTATAAAATTAATGAAGATCCAACAAAATTTGTGTACTGGGAGAAGCTGCTGACTGCCATGTCAGTGACATTCTTCATCCATTGCGAATTTTATTTTGAACTTTATAGGAACTATTAATGGGGATTTGTGGTGTTTCAGCACCATGGATAGCTCCCGTGGAGCTCAAAATATAAAACTGCCATGAATGAAGAGCCCACTGACAAAAGAGTGCCTGCCTTCCCTGGATATCATTATGTAGCTTACACAAAATCCCTTCTTTAAAACAATTCTTTGATTCATTAACTAAAAGTGTGTGTACATCTGTGGTGAGATTAACTTATGTTACACAGATAAATGTAAAAGATTACCTTGCTTATATATGCATTAAAGTCTGTTGAAACTGAAGAAAAGATATTTCTTTCAACAAGCTTTGATTATATATATGCAGAGGTCTTGATTCTGGAATGGAAACCATTCAACTAATCCCATTGCTAAGTGTATGTTCAGTACAATCTGCGTAGTCCATGAGAGGTGAAACAAACAGCTGAGAGTAAGGCTGAGGCCTTTATACCTTTATTAGAACAAATCTGATTATGGATAAGAAACAGCTAATGTAATACTGTGTTCAGCTCTTGGGTTCTTCTGGTTTTATTTTTGAATATCTGGTTCTTATTGCCATGACTATATCCACGTATTACACAAGTTCAAAGGGCCATGTAGAATTGTTGCAGGACTGGTGATCTGTATGCAAATTTTTTGAGAGCTGATAATGAGTAGATTTTGCTGAAATTTCCTTCGCCTCGAATTTTAGGATGATGTTGGTTTATGCGATCTGGCATATAGAAAAAAACTTTGAACTGTTGAAAACCGCACTTCCCCCCTCCATTTTTGCAATGTTGCTATACAGTATGACTTCATGTTACATTTTCTGTTCCTATGATGTAAGTTGCATACTGCTGCTTGTATAGGTTTTCTCCCTCCTTTTCCACTTCCTTCTGAGTAGCTTTTTCTCTTAGATATCTTTCAAGTTTTGTTTTGTTTTCATTTTTATTCCTGCTTTCTGGTGATGGTTCCTGATTGCCTGTCTTGTCTGATACCTGATGTTCATTAATTACTTCTGGAAAAAATATTAAAAGTAAAACAAAACCTCAAACCAAAGCCTCTATTGCAGCCTGATCCCATCTAGAACTTGGTTTCTTCTTAGAACAATGTCTTGTTACAGCTCCACCATTTAGTGTTATCACAGATCAAACCTGCCAGCTGCCTCCATTTCCTCTGATTCCTTCTCCACTTCCTTCTTCTGTCTACATACAGTTTGCTGTCTTCAGTGGCGTCTGTAATTTGACATCACTGCAAGGATGCAAATGTCTGCAATGGCGCATAAGTACCCTTTTGTCTAATTCATTTTGTCTTTGTTTTCTTGACTTATCCTCTTCTTTTATGTCTGCCGCATGTGAAAAGTCCCCACTTGTATTTTGTATTTTTCCTTTTAAACGCAGTTCTCCATCCCATTAAATTGTTTTAATCACTAAGCCACTGCTTTCTGTATTGCTTTTTCCTCTTGTATGAGACCTTTTACTCACTGCATCAACTCTTCCTATTCTTGCAAATGGATAATTTTCAGTATATTTCTGAATATTGCATAACTTAACAACTTATAATGCTGGATAGGACCTTTGCATATATTGGACATCAGAAACTACCTGCAAGATGTCCTGCACTAACACCACCCCAGCTTTGCCGCATGCTTCTAAAATTACTAGTCTGTACCTGTGACATCTTTTTTCTAGCATTGAATGTTTAGCTAGTTGTGTTCCATAGACAAGCAGGCAACCAGCACTGCCCAACTTAAATGTTTTGTTTTAAAATTTGTGTTTTTGTTTTAAATTTTATTTTTTAATTTGCATGCATTTTAATTTTGTTCTTTTATACACTGTGTCAACATGCACAAAGCTATCATGTACCCATGCCCATCCATCACCGGATTCTTTTAGCTCTGTTCTGTGTACAATACTTTCGTTGCCAGTCAAGTTCAAGAGCTGGCATCTCTCTGCCTGCAGCACTTAGCCTTCTTCTTTTTAACAATGTGTCAAACTTGTAATCTTATACATTTAATTTCTTAATTAACACCTATCTGGGGCACCTTCTCTTTTGTGTTTGTCATTACTAGCGTGAGACCAGCTTATCATTTGTTGGCTGGCTAATTGCTTTGTTTTCATCATTCTTTTCTGCCCACCTCCTTCCCTCTGTCCCTCCCTTCCTTCAACACACATTGATTTATTTCTGGGATTTCAAATGGAATTAACTCTCTAAATGGGGTTTTAGTGCTTTCATGCTTCTTGGCTTCGGTTGAACCAAGCCAAGAAACTGTCTTCGGCAGTGGAAAATTGGGCTTTTCATTAACCAACTGCTCCATGTTTGTCCCTTACTTGTGTTTTAGAGAAGGATGAGGCTGCAATTGAGAGTTCTGAGTTCAATGCCACGTCAGTAGCTGATGTGGACAAGCGGGTGAAACGGCGGCTACTTATGGGTAACACTTTTCTTCCACTTCCTTTGATGTGCTCTCAACTTTTGTCTCTGTGTGTATGGGGGTGGGGTGTTTTTCTATTATTTTTGTTCTTAATTTATTCATCTGTATGCTGAGATCACAATTTGTTTAGAATCCTGATCTTCCATCAAAAAGTTCATTTCTTATTTTAAATTTATTCTCTCCTGATTCCTCTAATACACTTTAATGTTGAAAGTGTTTGGTGCAGAGAAGAGAACTTTTGCCACTAACCTTACTTACTTGTTGCAAGCCTGCTTTTCCCTTGTGACTTGTGTGTTTCTCTAAGTGCAAACTGATCCAAATCATATAAGCTTCATATGTTAGCATGACCTTTGAGTTTATATTTGGGTGTTGGTGTTACCAAAAGATTGGTGTCCTTTTTGTGTATATTTAATACAGTGTTTTTATGGTACCTTTGGTTGAAATATTTATACATTAGCTTCAAATAATTTTATCTCCTAATTGAAAGGATTTCCCTCTTTCCCCCACCCCCAGCAGCAACAGAGCTCTTGTTATACTTTCAAAATGAAACATAAAAGCATAAATGTAACCCTCCTCCTCCAAAATAGAGTATGTGAAGGCTTGTGTTTGAATGTGCAGAATTTATGTGTGGGGTAGCAATCGTTCTTTGCTATTTGCCAGGGTTGGATACTTCTTTTCAGGTGGAGTTTCACCAGAGATTATTTACATTGCTCTGCACCAAACACACATGGCTGGAAACAGTGATCCAGGGTAAGACGAATGTATTGCTGTTGCTGAATTTCCTTGCCACAGAAAACATACATTGAAGATAACACTTCATCAGTGGGTATGATGATAAATTCACTGTGCTGCTATTTAATAAGATGACCTTACAATACAACAGCTTCAAGAACTGATTGCTCCTGCTACTGTTTAAACAAATAAATAGGAGCTTTGCTGCTTGGCTTTGTTTTTTTAAGGGTTGCTTACAATCTTCTTCGTTTCTTTCCACAACCTATTGTATTAAAGTTTTGGGAGGATGATTGACCTATTCTTGCTAGCATCAAACTTTCATTTACAGCTAAATTTGGGTTGCTGATTTTGGGGAAGGGGTATTTTCCTCCCTCTTGCCATAACTTTTGCTTCTAGTATACATTTCTTTACATTTTATACATTGTTGGACATTTCCTCCTCCATTTAGGATTAGAAGTTAAAAAGAAGGACAGATTATATTATTATTTTCCTCACAGAATCATTGAAACAGCTGAAAGGGACTCAAGGGGTTTGAGTCCTAATCTTTGGAAACTGGAGTCAATGGCCTAAATAATAGTTTTTGCTCACCTTTATCCTATCTCAGGAATTATGCCAGTTCAAGGCAATGGGGTAAAGGACATCACTTACCATTTGTTTAGTACCAGCTATATACTTGTTCTGAATATTCTTGGTAGATATAAAGAAAGAGTTACAAGTTAATTTGTTTCAGTTATAAAACATTTTCATAGTCCCTCTTCCACCACCACAATAAATTGTTTTAAAGCCAGTCTTCACAAATATTGCATAAAATGAGGTGATAGGATTCCTTTTCAGGAATGATAATCATATGTTCAATGCTTTTCTGTATTAAAAATCCCCTATATGAAGTAAAACAGCACTTCAAAGGAGGTTAATGCAACTATTTAATGTTCTAGAACTATTTTGTTTTATTGTACATGTACGATGTTTTTACAATGGTGCCAGTTCAAATAATGAGCTTTGCATCTGCGTTCTAAAGTAGTTCAGGATTCAGCAACCACATTCTGCACAATATGTAGGTTTTCTACATCATGGACAGTAGTGGCAGTGCCAACACCTGAATGAAGATACAGCAAGGCCATTTCAAATATTTGATATAATAAGTGTTTCATTTTGCTGTCTACCTGCATTTAATTAGCAGAAACATGTCCTTATTAATGGGGGGGGGGGAAGCCTGATATAAAAGGGAGAGAATGCATGGATTATTTATACAGTGGTACCTCGGCTCACAAATGCCTTGGTTCACGAACAAATTGGGTCACGAACAAAAATTTCATTAAAATTTTGATGTGGCTCGTGAACTGCGCATTGGGTGGCGACCAAGATCGCAGCCATCTTCCCCCCACCCCTCCTGAGTGGAAAGAAGGCTATGATCACAGTTGCTTTCGTGCAGGGAAGGTGTGCGTGATCACAGCCACACTCCTGCAGGGATGACAGGCGCAATCTTGGTCGTGCTGGGGGTGCGCGGAGATGGCCGCGCTTGTGCTTGGGGGCGGGGGGAGATGGCCGCGATCTTTGTTGTTGTCACTTTGCTTCATATTTTTCTGATTTAAAAAATGGTTACAGAATGGATTAACCTTATTTACATTGAACCTTATGGGGAAATTTAACTTGGCTCACAACCAATTTGGATCACGACCAGAGTTCTGGAACGGATTAAGTTCGTGAGCCAAGGTACCACTGTACTAGGAGTTTCAGTAAAGCTGAGTAATTGCTAGCAAACTATGCAGAGAAAGAAATATTTGTATCTGTTCACCATTCAAAATTGGTAAAGTCTAAGGGAGCGTTAAGAAGCTGGCAATAGGTTTGGATGGAACGGAATGTATGAAATGTATCATCTCCAGAACCTAGAGTGTACAGCAAGCTAGTTACTTCACAGTTATAAGTGCTTGAAACAAAAATTTCAAAACATTCCATACTAAAGGATTACATGGAGGCAACAGTAGGAAGGATAGGGAATTTCTTTTAGGTACTTTTAACTGCAATTCTAGTTCTTTGAACATTTAAGATGATATTTGGGTGTCAGATGGAATCCTTCAGATATGTGATGAATGAATGAATGCAACTAAAATTTTAAAGGGTTTAATAATGTATGGCTGAGAAAGAAGGCAAAGCTACAGTTAAAAGGCACTGGAGTAACAGAATCCGGGGCAGTAGTGTGAGAATAGGTCACTGCCAAAATTTTCCAATGTTTTCAAAATACTATGCAAGCTTGTTGTCCCAAATATTTGAGATGCTGGTTGGGCATGAGAAATTTTTGCAGGTTCCCTGCAAAATATACAGAAGCATATTGCTACATTTTTTGTAGTATTTATTTTTTATTTATTTTATTTATTAAAACATTTCTATGCCGCCCCTTGCCGTAGCCTCGGAGCGGCCCACAACATAATAGCTAGTAATGTGTATGTGAAGGTTTGTACACTTACCGTAGCATAGGCTTAATGGACTACTGAACAAATAAGGTATTGCTATCTAGGATATTAGGATTCATGTTAAATGTGTATTGACTGGAATTCTTTGAAGGGAAGGGAAGGGTTTTATCTTCTAGTTGTAATCTTGAAAGTTGTTAAAGTTCTGAAGGCAGAATCCTATGCCCATTAGACACTGTCTAAGCATCCATAGAAAAAGTTGGACTCCCAGTTCTGGATTTGAAAAATCACTCAAACATTGGATCTGGAACTCCAGCTTCAGAGCTCCCTCCACTCTTGGCTCTTTTTGTTCTGGCTGTGGCTGCTGCTGGAGGCATGTTCCAAGGCAAGGGCTGAGAAGGCGTGAGGCACTGTCAGGAAACCTGGTGGGGCCTCTAGCTCCTCTCCTCACAGCTCTCTGCATGTTTTAGGGGGACAGGGAAGGGTGCATGCTTCTTCACCTCTGTGCCCCTCCTATGTTCCATTAAATGCTAGTAATTCTCTGAGTTCAGAGGATTATGGGCAGCCACACTGGATAGTGTCCAAACTGTCTGGGATGGCAGATTTTAAACAGTGCTGCTTATAAAACGTGAGTGGATCGTGTTTCTTAAGCATTATTCAGTCCCTTCACAAAGAGCACATAGCACCTGTCTGTGAGTCCAGGCCAGTGTACACAAATATCTTCCAAGGAAGTATTTGCATAAAGAGTAGTACTCCTGTCATACCCATTCCCACATGGTTGGCCCATGAAATATGTACTGAAGCCTGAAGCAATACAAGAATCACCCACAGAAGTGGCAACTTATAAATAAGATAAAAACTTGGCAAAACCTAGCTTTTGTACCTCAATTAAAAGCCAAAGGACTGTACTTTGAGCTGGTTCTTATTTTTCCTCCAAGATGTACATAGTCCTCTCCTTTAGTTGCACCATGGTGGCTGCCTTGATGTCCTGAATCAATTCAAAAAGTTTACCTTTTGTAGTCATTTTGACTTTGGGGAAGAACCGGAAGTCACACAGTGCCAGATCCGGTGAATAAGGTGGATGAGGACATACTGCAATGTTTTTATTTGACAGAAATTGCCATAGCAGAAGCAATGTGACTTTGAATCAATTTGGGACATCAAGGCACCCAGACAGCTCAACTAAAGACATGAAAACTGTTTCAGGAAGTGGCAAGAACAATGGGATTAGTGTGTTTGAAGCAAGGGAGTGTATTTTGAGGAGGATTGATGCCAATGTGTCTTTTACTGTAATTTTTTAATTGAACATTAACCATATTTTTTATCATACCTTGTACTTTGAATGCATGGAAAGAAAGAGAGATGTTTTGCACTGGCCTCAGGCATGAGCTCTGTACATTAGAGACAGGAGAGAAGAGGCTCTGTATGCCTGTGCTTGTATGCTCAAAGGGTCTGTGCTCATTTTCTGGAGCCCTGATAATAACTTAGTGATAGAGACTGGAGGCTGAAAAATGGTGCTCTTTCTGGAACCTGCTACTGCTGCACATTACTTCCTGGAAAGGCCATCATGAGGAAGATCTTCATGTTAAATGTAGTTCTCTGACTATATACATATGCAGAAACACAGAATACAAATGTAAAAATGAACACACACATGCTAAACAAGCATACATTTATTAATGCAAAAGATCTGTACAAAATAATATATACATTATAATGATTCATCCTGGCAATACTTTTTGTTAAATGTGTGTTGCCTTCTTGCTATTCCTTAGATGAATATAGTCAGTAAGTTTAGAAAGTTGAGCTCTTGCAAGGGCTGAAAAAAAAAATCAGAACTGATGCTGCTTCCTGCCCTCCTCTAAAATTTTGGCTAACTGGACCTCTAAACACGTTCAGCAATCTTACCAAATTCAGTAGAAACAGCAGTGTAGAAGCCATCGATTCTTGTGGATCCTGGCATATCCTCTCCCCTCCCACCACCCACATCAACTCCATGCATTGCTGACACTCTGTCTTTGCCGCCTTTATTTAAGGAAGCAGATACTCTTAAAAGTATATTCATACTGATCTTAGTGTCCTTTCAAAGAGGCCAATTAAATGTTTCCCCCCTTTCTCTTTAGAAGTATTCTTCTAGGAAATGTGCTATCTCTTTAAATAGAAGACTGAAATTATTTTAAACCTGTGAAGTGCTGGATTGTGTTGTTTGTAAACCTGTAAAGCCATCCATAGGATGGGATTTCACACCTTAAAATTCCTGAATGGCACAAACATCAGGCAGAAACGTATCTTTAGGGATATTATTAAAATTTCATTTTTTAAAAAGAAAACAAAACTCAAATTACTTTAATATTATTGCCATTACAGCATTAAAATTATTACAGGCTATAGTAAGCCTGTATCCATAGCTTTTCCTTTCCTGTTCTTTTCAGTGTCTACCCAGTGTATTCCAGCAATTAGCAGCTTTCAGTTAAAGTGAGTAGGAGTTTTACATTAAAGCTCTTAAATATTTTTAAACTGTGGAAAGTGTATATATTTAAATCTTTCAAAATATATGAACAATATATTTCTATATGTAGAATAGAAATCTAAAATCTTGAATTAAATTTGACAGCATCAGAAAGAAAGGGAGAACGTGAATTATCTCTTCTAAGACATGAGAAAGCTGTGATTCTGTTTCACATGGTCACCTGCCACAGATTCCTAATACAGATGAAAAATTTATCAGGATACCTGCTTACAATTTGACAAGACCACAGCTTTTATCACACATTAGAATGAAAACATAACATTAATTACAGCATATTAATTTTAATACAGGTGATCAAAATTGTGGTAGAAAGTCTTACCCTTTAGTAAGTTATATGTGCTGAGCCTAAGTCTTTATAAAATTCAATTACTAAGATTGTGACCAGCAGGAGGCCAAAATAAAAAGCAGTTTAGAGAGGGCAACTTCCAATATAGGAAAACAGGTAGATGAGGAGGCATTAAGGAGACCTTATCTCTCATCCCACTAATGATATCCACCACTTCAGACATCAGCCACAGTATCTGTACCATATATAGAATACTAGAATTACATGGAATACCTTTGAACTTGCACTTATACTTCTATTGAACCAACCCTTTTTAAAATAATAAAATAAAAGTTCCTTCAGAATCTTTCCTTGACTCTGTATTTGATGATTCTGTATTCATAGCATGCAACATAATTATCAAGGCCTTGATTTGCAGAGCATCAGTTTCAATTCTAGGTGGTTTAATGTGCTTGAGCAAGTATGTTTTAAAGCTTTTGTGGATCCTCAAAGGATTGGGAAAAGAGTGTTTTACAATATACAGAATTATAAACAACTTTAGAAGCTTAATAATATCCACTGTCTGTATGTTAAGAATATAAGAAGAACCCTGCTGGATCAGATCAAAGACCTATCAGAATCTTCTTTAGCATAGAGGATAACAAATTAATGGAAAGCCTAAAGGATCGATGTGAGGGTAACAGAACTCATTGTTTCCTACCACTGGTATTAAAAGATATGTTGCTTGTGGAGGTAGCATATAGAGCTTCTGAGTAGTAATAGGTGAATTTACCTCAACAGAAATAGTAATTTGCTTGTTTAGTTATGAATTCCTCCATTCAGTCTCAGACTAACTCTCTCTCCATTGTTTTTAGATCTGGTGAATGCATGAATTTTTCCATATAGCCTGAAGCGCCTGACCCTGCCTAATCTTGGAAGTAAAGCAGAGTCAGGCTTGGTTGAAATCTGAATGGGTGACTTAATGTTGTGAACCTCCCAGAGAGCTTTGGCTATGAGCAGTATAAAAATGTTAAAATTAATATGATGATGATGATGATAAGTAGAAGATACACTTCCATCATCCAAAGTCTATAGCTCCACACTCAGCAGCTACCCTCTGCTGCACTGATCCCCTTGCAACTTCCTCCTCCTCTTTGGGTTCCTAAGACCTACCATTACTCAGGTTAAAAGTTAGTTTTAATCCTGGAGAGGCATGAAGCTACAAGGGAGAACTGGCCTTGTCTGACTAGCTGGTAACAGAAAAGAAGCAAACCACAGGTGCAAAGAAGCATTGAAGCACCAATTTCATGGCTGTTTCTTCAAACATAATTGGTCTTACTGAAATTAAAATCAAACATTTGTACTGATTGGGTTTGTACAGCATGTTAAACCATGGTAGTTTGGTGTGTGTCTGACACTTTTACTCTTCCAAAAGGGTGAATTATAAACCTAAATCCTAGTGGATCCTAGTGGATGGTTGAATATATTTGGCTTATTGTTGCATCTGAACCCAGACAATAAAATAAGCCAGTCAACCAAAAACAAACAAAAAAAGCAGAAAGCCCCATGGCAAAAGTGATAGAGCACTTAGAGATAGCTGAGAAAAGTTCCCTCACATATGCACTGCAGATGATGATAACAATTTAGTGTTTACTATAGCTATACTTTAAAAAAAAATCAGAAAATTTGCCATTAAATGTTTTTTTTCAGAATCTTCTTTGGGGGCTTCTGGGTGGCAACAACTCCCAGGAATGCCCAGTAGTATTGGAGGACTGCTTGGATTGCCTGTAACATTTTAAAAATTAAAGTATTACCCTATCCCAATTGCATGGAGCTGAAACTCCAGCGGGGAGGGATTTGTGATTTAAGGAGTAAGCCTGATTCTCTGTGCAGGAATTTCCACAAGTATTGAAGTGCCTCTCCCTGCTAGAAGTGAGGAAACACTGTCAGCCCTTGGGATATACCTGGGGCAGCAGACCTTTCCCAAAGAAACTATCATTTTTCTTTTGTGGTCTCTGTGTACATATAGGGGCTCTGTTCCTGTGTGGAGCCATTTATTTGAAAGATTGTATAGCTGAAAGTTTTGTTGGGAACCTTTCCCCTCTCGCTTGTCACTAGTATATTAGATGGGTTACCCTTTTTTCTTTGGCTGCCACTGTGGTACCTCAGGAAGTTATTTCATTTCCAATTCTTCCAATTTTCTGCCTCCTTCTTTTATCTAGCTTTCTACCATATCTTACAACCTACTTCATTTCTTCCTTATTCACTCCACAAACCTCCACTGTACCCTTTCTTCTCACACCTCCCACACCAAAAAACCTTCATCTTCCCTTGAAATTTCCAAATCTCATTCTGTTTCTTCATTTAACCAATGCCACTCAAGGTACCTTTTAGAAAGTGTATCTGCTGTAGGACTGACAGACACTCTGTTGGCCTTTTCTGCTTAGCAGAAGGTCACATCATTGACCTTTGCCCTCACTACTGAGCTGTCACCAAGCAAGCCAAAAGAAACAGGGCAGATGATTTTCCATATATACCTGACTGCCCCATAAGATTTGGAGCGGAGGCCCTTCTTCGGGAGCCCTCTTTGAAGGAGATCAGAAGAGTGACTACCCAAAGAAGGGCCTTCTCAGTGGTGGTGCCCCAGCTATGGAATCGGCTCCCCAGAGAGGTGCACCTGGCACCAATACTTTTTTCAGTTCAGCGCCAGGCCAAAACCTTTTTATTTTCTCAGCATTTTGAAAGTATTGTTTTTAATGTTGATTTTATATATTATTGTGATGCTGTGTCTTATTGATCTGTTATCGCTGCCCTGAAACACTGTAAAGGATGGGATACAAGCATTTTAAATTGAGTGGAGTTGTGGAGCAAGGCACTTCAGGCAGTGGATTCCTCCAAGTCAATGGAGATGGAGTGCCTCTCTACTTCAGAGGCTGTAGCCTCACCCCCAACCATGAGTGCTTCAGTCAGGTCTCTAGCCACACCGCCAACACCTGGATGTTCTCTGAAGATGTCCAAGGCCAAGAAGTTAGCAAAGAAGTTTAAAGCAGTGAAATTGGCAGAGGTCATAAAGGTGAAGGGTCATAAGAACCATTGGTACTGGGTGCAGACCCCAACCCTCCTGTACTTAGGCTAGAACTACTTTGCCTTTGAAATTCACCAAAGAAATTCAAGATACATTATCACAAGCACTGGCTTATCCTTCCTCTGAAGTCTTGGTATCATGCTAGTCAGGTGCCGTTGCAGCCCGCTGCCAGGACTGACCACTGTAGAGAACACTCCCTCTTTTCCTTCTATGACGGTGCCAGGCATTTGGAATGGTACATCCCAACTCAGTACTGAGGATGCCACAACCTATGTGGATATCCTCTAATCCTTTTACAATCCTTGGTACCAAGGGGAGTTCCGTACCAAGCCCTTCCTTGGAAATCAGGAGCATATCTTCAGAGACCCTTCATTCCAAATGTTTCCACTTGGAGCACCAATACCAACTTCTCGGCCTATGACTATAAAGGGACCTCTGGACCTTGCCTCTTTTTCTGCCATGCTACTGCATCAGTCAACCTGTTCTGCCTCTGTACACTCCAGATTATGACCATGATTTCCTCTGTCAGATGCCAAAGATCACCCTTCTGACTTGGCCTCCTGCTCCTCATTTACTCCTTCTGTCTGCTCTCCAGATATGGCTATGGGAAACCAGGACCCTGCCACACCATCAGAAGACCTGGGGGGTTTTTCTAACCAGATCTTCAGAATGGTTCAGTCTTTCAGATTGGACAACCAGCAGGAGATGGAGAGAGTGAGGGACCTGGTCTTTGACACAATCCACTTGGAGGACTCCACACCAGTGGTGGTTCTGTTTCTGCACCACCTTGCTGCAGATGGTACAATAGTTGTGGAAGAACCCCTCTTCCATGACTACAACCTCCATGCATCTGGAGAACATATACAGGGTTCAGGAAGAAGACATAGCATTTCTCATCTAGCAGGATTGCCAATATTCTGTCATTATGGGGTTGGCCAAAGAATGCTTATGCCACGAACATTCAGTGCTGGTGGACAAAGAAGACTTCCTCCTGGATCTGATGGTGGGGCGGGGTACATATATTGCTCTTCTGCCTTGGGACTGGGGATAATGAACTACCAGGCCACCATGGGTTGCTACCAGCTCTTCCTCTGGGACAAATTTGGCTCCCTTTCTGATCATTTGCCAGGGGACCTAAGGGAGCTCACCACAGTGTTTGAAGCAGAAGCCACACATCTCTCCTATCAGTAGATCAACACAGCCAGGCTCCAGAAATGATGATGTTGAGGCATGCCTGGCTACACTTGGCCAGTCTTTGATACATTGGCCCACTTCTGTATCAAAGACCTGTCATTCATCATTGAGGGGCTCTTCAGTGTGAAGACTGAAGTGAATGGACATGATCCAAAAGGCATAGGCAGACTCCAGTCAGATCCAACTAGTCCTCTTTCCCACCACAGAACCATGTAGACTGCTGCCTTTGGCAGCAGTTCTCATCACATCTTAAATGCAAGGATGGCTCCACCAGCTACTACTAACGGTGCTGGTGCTGTGGTGCCGACAGTTACCAACTCTGACAATGTCCTTGGGCTGGTCCCATTTCTCATCCCCTATTTTTTGGTGGATGCTTATCTCTTTTCCTTCTTACACAGTAAACAATAATACTGCATGCCTCGGTCCTATATAGTGTGGAAAGAGGGTATGGGATCAAGTTTGATGCTCTCTCAAATCTCAGTAGTGTGAGTTTTCATCCCTCTACAGCCTTAATTATGGAAGTAGATTCACTGCTTTTGAAGTAATAAATGAGTCCTTCCTTCTCAGTGCCAACTTCTTCAACTCCAGATACATTATGGTACCATAATGGGATGGAGGGCTCTGACAGATCCTGGATTTCTGGCATATCAACTCCTTCCTCACACTGAGGAAATTCCATATGGCTGCATTGCAGAAGGTTCTACCATTACTGCATGAGGGAGATTGGTTCATTTCAATAGGATGCTTGTTTTCACACTTGCATAGAGAATTCATACAGACTTTTCTTACATTTTCAGATTGGAAGAGAGACCTTTCAGTTTTCAGTTTTACCATGCAAACCAGGGGTCTCAAACTCGCGGCCCGCGGGCCAATTGCCGGGACGGGCGGGGCACGGGGGAGGGGCCCTGCGGCCTTCAAAGCACCGGCAGCGCCCGGGCCGGCCTCCGGATGAGTGGCCCACCACCACCGTGGTGGTGGAATACTTGATGTGGCCCAGCCTCACCCAGACTCTACTTCCAGCGGCCCCCAGGTAAGTTGAGTTTGAGACCCCTGATGCAAACTATCCACAACCCCAAGAATCTTCTCTATATGCATGCCATTAATCTCTGCCCACTTATGCCTCCAAGAAATCCAGGTTTACCTCTTCACTGGGGCCTTCCTCGACTCAAATTCAACAAAAACTTATCTCCTGGAAACCAGAGTATTAGTATTAATCAAGATGGCCAACAAACTGTGCAGGCACTTTGTCTTTTCTGCCTTCCATATCCAGCAGCTCCTAGGTCTCATGGTGGTAATAGTTGCAGTACTACCACTGGCCAGGCTCCAGATGTATCCTGTCCAGTTATGGTTCATCTATTAATGTCATCTAGTGATCCTTGAGAAACTCAGCTCTGGATCCTAAAATCCATCCAGATGAGACTCCATTGGTGGATGCATCACTACAGTCTCACCAAGGACACTCCATTAGTCACCCTTGAGCAAGCATTTACAGAGGACAGAGGTTCTATGACAGATGATTTCCTACTGAATTGATTAGGAACATTGTTTTACCTGCTTTCCCATTTTTCCCATTTTTCCCATGAGAATCCTAGTGAAGGTTCATCAGGATGAAACAGACTGAATTATCATCATGCTTTTATGACCTACAAAGTCATGGTTTTCCCAGCTGCTCCCAATGTCAGTTTGAATCTTTCTCCATTTCCCATCAAAACTAGACCTAATCTCTCAGGATCAAATGCACTCTGGGTCTCACAGCCTGGAGGATCCTTCCCTAGTTCTGAGCCTTACCATCCTTACTGAAGGACTGCATTTGATTTTGAATGTGGCTTTGAAGCCTTCTACCAGAAGATCCTATGCTGAGAAATCCTTTGCATCATGAGACGGCTTCAATGCATACTGATGCATGATAGAGCAATCCTTTTCTTCCTCAACTTTCTGTTTCAATGGTGATTGAAGATGTTGTTCATCTGTGTCTACCTGCAGCAGTTTCAGCCTTTCATGTACCAGTCCAAGGTTCATCTGTTTTTCCTACTCCTTAATTGACTTTTGTCTGTGGGCTTGAGAGCATTGCCCAACTTGTTCTTAAAAGTCTTCCTGTCATTCTGAAAGCCCCAACAAATAAACTGTTCAAAACCATGGTGACAGTTCATCTATAGCTACTTTTCTTTCCTGGTGGCAAGTACTTCTGCTTTTGTGAGATATGTGCCATCAGGGTAGCTCTTACATACCTCGTTTTCCATAGAGAAAAAGTGATGCTGCATTCAGACCCTTCTTTCTTCCCAATGTTATATCAAAATTTAATATCAACCATGACATAGTTTAACCTTTGCTTCCCCCTTGAACCCAATGGAACTGACACCAGCACTGTCATTCTACTGGGCTATTCTGTCACTCTATGCTATGCTGGCAAAAACAAAGGACTCTCTGCCACATCTCAAAGACAAACATTCTGGGTAGTACATGAATATGCTTATGGTAGGGAGCATATGAGCAGAGTCAGCTGGAGCTGGGGGTCAGACTAGAAGAAAGTCCCCTGGAAGGCCTTCTGACTCGCTGTATTTCTATGTTTCTACAGACTGTTTCCTTAGTTTTCCAGTCTATAGGCTGCTAAAGGCCCACTCTACTCGATGACAATTTCCACTGCTCTAAACACTGGGGTTCCTCTACCAGACCTTTGTAAATCACCCACTTGGTCAACCCCATTAACCTTTGTGAAGCACTACAGGGTTGTTGGCCATGTCAGAGCCAATTATACCTTGAGGAAAACAGTTTTCTCTTTCATCCTTTGGTAATGACACTGACCCACTATCCAAGTAGCTAAGCTTGCTATTCACCCATGCTATTCACCCTCTGATGCACAGAGACCACAAAGAGAAAAGCAGGAAGATCACCTGTAACTATTGCTCTTCAAGTGGTCAGTCATGCATTCACACAACCCATCCACTGTCTCCTCTTCTGTGTAATACACTAATATGTTTATTTGTTACATAGAGATCAGTTTTAGCCAATGGAATGTCAATCTACTGGATCCTTCCTCTATCCCAAGGCTACAGTGTCAGTGTCAAGTGAACTCAGAGAATGGGTGGGAACCCCTCTAATATGCTGAGGGTGGGGGTGCTATAGCATCTTCCTAACAACAGCCTCCACACAAGTGCAGAGCCTATATCTCTGAATGCACAGAAGACTACTTGAGGAATGACAGTTAAGCATCCTGCCTATAATGCTGCAAAAAAGGTGAGGGGAATGTGGTTTATTAAGGCTTTTGAAGGAGCCACAGCTCCCTGCAAAGGGGAGGGCAAACGCTTCAAAGGAAGAGGAGGAGGAGTGTGGGGCAAACATAGGTAGCCCCCTATAATACTACTGGGCATTCTTGGGAAGGGACCTCCTGGATGTGCAAAAACAGGTTTGGGAAAACACCTTTAACAGGGGATTTCACACTGGTTTTGTATTTAATAGTCATGCCACAGCCTCTACATTCCCCAGAGAGGTTCACCTGGCACCAACACTATTCCTTTCAGCACCAGGCTAAAACCTTTCTATTTTCTCATTATGTTAATATTTGATTAGGTTTTAATGTGGGTTTAATCTTACTGGAATTATTTGGATGCTGTGCTTCATTGCATTTTATGGTGCTTTTACTGTAAGACCTTCCCAAGACGCTAGTAGTTGGATGGTATGTAAAAGCTTTAAATTAAACAAACAAACATTAAAAGACTCATTGTAGCTCAGAGGGCATGCAATGTTCTTGCAATGTCCCCTGAGATAGTGCGGAAGACCTGAAGAACAAAGAGTGGGAAGAGAGAGAGAATCCCTGCCATACCTAATTGTCTGGTTAGAGGAATTTTAGCTCTGTGTATGGTTAAAATCTCAGAGGGTCTAAATGTGTCTTGCAAACCCTCCTACTTATTAGTTTGAAAAGCAGTAACTGAAGGTTTAGGTGACCTGATGTTGAGATAAATAAATAAAAACTCAGATAGTGAATACCATGGTATTTTAAGTATTAGCCAGGTGCAATAACATTCTGTCTAGTGTTCTTCCAGTTCATAGTTTTGCAAGGATTTTGCTGTAGGTGGTCAACTCTCAAATTTATGAACATCAAGAGCCATATGACTGTATTGCAGAGTTATTAGGAGGCTTCTTCCCTTCACAAACAGGAAAAGTGAAGTTCCACAGATAACAGATCCCTAGTCAATATGTTTCAATAACAGGAAAAACTGTTAACTGCCAGATATTCTTGTATGTGTTTGTTTATTTATTTAAAATATGTATATGCCTTTCTTAATCCATATAGGTTCTCAGGATGGTTTACATAAAAACAAACAACAATAAATTCCACAACAGGACTTAGAATACAATATACAGTATATAAAATATAGAACAACATTATTTTAAATTTAAATTAAATTAAATTAACAGATAAATAAAAAGGTTTTAACCTGGTGCCTAAATGAGTAAAGGGTTGGTGCCCGATGTATCTCTCTGGGGAGCAGATTCCATAGTTAGGGTGCTACCCCTGAAAATGATGGTCTTAGGATATGGGCAGGAATAACTAATGAAGGTGATAAAAGGACTGGCTTTATGTGATGTTGTCTGCCAGTCCTTGTCAGCAGCCTAGCTGTTCTATTCTGTATCAGTGGAAGTATCTAGATTGTTTTCAGGGGCAGCCCCAGGTAGAGACTAGCTGCACATGTTCCTTTCTTATAGTGCAGTCTCTTTCAGGATATGCCTTCTGCGCATACACAGTTGTTGTTATTAATCTTGCCCTTTTTCTTAAAGCTAAATAATTTTGATAGGTGTTTTGCAGAATAGGACTGAACGCATTGTTGAAATGAATGTGCCCCTAATTAATTCTTTATTTAAGGATGGCTTCTTATGCATACTGACTAAGGAATAAGTTCCATTAAGTAGGATTAATATTTGCATGGACACACATAGAGTTGTGTTGAAAGAGTGGGTGCTAACCATACATGCATTATTTAAATATTTTCAGGACTCTTGTAGAATTTGTTGATATTTTCTAACAATTTTGAATACTTAAAACTATTTCATTTCTATTCTGTTCCATAACCAAAGCACTAAAATATATTTTAAATAGCTAAAATATACTTTAAAACTGATTTGTAAAAGGTAGTCATACAAGAAAACAAAACAAAAAAAGGCCACATTAAACTAACACTGGCCTGGTTTGTGTATAACAGCATTGCCAGGATACAGAGGAGGTGAGGAGGCTTGTTACCTGCATGCCGGCTGCTTTCACTTTATATTCAGCTTTGTAATAGTCCCAGAGCATTACATAACCCTCCTCTTTTCGTTTTTTCACAAGGAAGTAGGTTAGGCTAAGAAGTCAGTGACTCCCCCAAAGAGAGCTATTGCTTTTCACGGTCAAGCAGACATGAAGCTGACTCCCCAACCAGTATTCTTACTACTACACCACACTGTTATTGTTAAATAGTAGTAGTAGTATTAGTAGTAGTAGTAGTAGTGAAGACAGCAGAACTGAAAAACAAAGCATTCTTCTTCATGGCATTTGCCTTGAAAAAGACAAATCTTGGCTGTACTTGTAGGCCTTCTTTGCTTTCTATCCAAATCATCAGCATGCCAAGTCTTCATTGGCCTGTTTTGTTTAAACTCTTTATAACTGTTACAAGTGCAAGAGCCCATTCCCCTTCTGCACCTTTGTAGGCCCTTGCATGGAACTACGTACAGAATAAAAACTCAAGACAGAAGCAGAATCTCACCCCTTACAATATAGACAGAAAGAGAAAGAATGCACCTCCCACATACACGCACACAGCAGTTAATATAACTCTCTTGAATTTGCATGTGAGTTTTACATGGAATCCTCACCAGTACAATCAAATCAAAATTTCCATTGCTAGCCACAGATCCAGTGGTTGCCATCACTACCATGACACAAAGACATGGATCCAAGGCATAGATTCTTATGAATCTGTATTATTTCGCAAAGCCACCAACAATTAATAAATCAGATCATCTCTGTGGCCACATACTTGTTCTGCACTTGCATGGCGCGTTTGTTGTGTAGTCCGTAGGCACCTACATAGCTTTAATTTGACGGCAGTTTGGAGGCAATTTCCCATGAAAATAATGTGAATTCATGATGATCAGTTTTTTATTTGCCTGGTCCAAATTTTATATTCTTGCCAAAGGTATGCCCAAAGAAAAGATCCTCATACTCCTTTAAAATTAGTATTTTTTGTGTATGTGCATGCTACTTCTCTGTACACTATTCAACCCTTACACTTACACTGGAACTGAAGTCTCAGAAAATTTACAGAGAAATAACATAGATTATTGTCAGATCAGGTATATGGATGCTCCTAGAACTCATGGCTGGAATCTTTGACAAGGATTTCACTTGTGTGCATTTTAAGAAGTTAATCGATGCTAAGCCAAAGTAAGTTATAAACATACATGATGGAGTGAGAAATAAGCAACTCTCCATAGGTCTTGGCCAGGAAAAGAATACCTGGCATGCCAACAGGTCTTGCCAAGAGGTCTCACCTTTCCAATGGAATTTACTGAACTTTGTAAATTGTCTCTTTAAAAAGCATGTATCTATGCTCTACCTCAAAATATACCTATTGTTGTTGTTGTTAGTCGTGAAGTCGTGCCCAACCCATCGCGACCCCATGGACAACATTCCTCCAGGCCCTCTTGTCCTCCACCATCTCCCAGAGCCACCTAAGCTCACACCAACTGCTTCAGTGACTCCATCTAGCCACCTCACCCTCTGCCGTCCCCTTCTTCTTTTGCCATCTATTGTTCCCAGCATTAGACTCTTCTCCAGGGAGTCCTTCCTTCTCATTAGGTGGCCAAAGTATTTGAGTTTCATCTTCAGGATCTGGCCTTCTAAAGAGCAGTCAGAGTTGATCTCCTCTAGGACTGACCGGTTTGATCACCTTGCAGTCCAAGGGACTCGCAGGAGTCTCCTCCAGCACCACAATTCAAAGGCCTCAATCCTTTTGTGCTCAGCCTTCCTTATGGTCCAGCTTTCATAGCCATACATTGCAACTGGGAAAACCAAAGCTTTGACTATACGCACCTTTGTTGGCAGGGTGATGTTTCTGCTTTTTAGTATGCTGTCTAGATTTGCCATAGCTTTCCTCCCCAACAGCGAGCGTCTTTTAATTTCCTGGCTGCAATCCCTGTCTGTGGTGATCTTGGAGCCCAGGAAAATAAAATCTGTCACTACCTCCATTTCTTCCCCATCTGTTTGCCAGGAAGTGATAGGACCAGATGCCATGATCTTAGTTTTCTTTATGTTGAGTTTCAAGCCAACTTTTGCGCTCTCCTCCTTCACCCGCATCAAGAGGCTCTTTAGTTCCTCTTCACTTTCTGCCATGAGAGTGGTATTATCTGCATATCTGAGGTTGGTGATATTTCTCCCATCAATCTTAATTCCAACTGGTGATTCATCTATCCCTGCCTTCCTCATGATGTGCTCTGCATATAGGTTAAATAGGCAGGGCGACAATGTACAGCCTTGCCGAACTCCTTTCTCAATTTTGAACCAATCAGTGGTTCCGTGTCCAGTTCTCACTGTTGCTTCTTGACCCGCATATAGGTTTCTCAAGAGACAAATAAGATGGTCTGGTATTCCCATCTCTTGAAGAACTTGCCACAATTTGTTGTGATCCACACAACCAAAGCCTTTAGCATAGTCAATGAAGCAGAAGTAGATGTCTTTCTGGAACTCTCTAGCTTTCTCCATGATCCAGCGTATGTTGGCAGTTTGATCTTTAGTTCCTCTCCCTCTTCGAAATCCTGCATGTACTTCTGGTAGTTCTTGGTCCACACACTGCTGGAGCCTAGCTTGTAGGATTTTGAGCATAACTTTGCTCGCGTGTGAAATGAGTGCAGTGGTGCAGTAGTTTGAACATTCTTTGGCATTGCCGTTCTTTGGAATCGGAATGTAAACTGACCTTTTCAAATCCTGTGGGCACTGTTGAGTTTTCCAACTTTGCTGGCATATTGAGTGTAGCACTTTTACTGCATCGTCTTTTAAGATTTTGAATAGCTCAGCTGGAATACTGTCACCTCCACTAGCTTTGTTGTTGCTCAGACTTCTTAAGGCCCATTTGACTTCACATTCCAGGATGTCTGGCTCGAGGTCAGTGACCACCCTATCGTGGTTATCAGGGATGTTAAGCTCTTTCTTGTACAGTTCTTCTGTGTAATCTTGCCACCTCTTCTTAATCTCTTCTGCCTCTGTTAGGTCTGTGCCATGTTGGTCCTTTTTCATGTCCATCTTTGCATGAAATGATCCCTTCATATCTCCAGTTTTCTTGAAGAGATCTCTGGTCCTCCCTATTCTACTGTCTTCTTCTATTTCTTTGCACTGTTCATTTAAGAAGGCATTCTTACCTCTTCTAGCTATTCTCTGGAATTCTGCATTCAATTGGGTGTATCTTTCTCTTTCTCCCTTGCCTTTCGCTTCCCTTCTTTCCTCAGCTATTTGTAAAGCTTCCTCAGACAGCCATTTTGCTTTCTTGCATTTCTTTTTCTTTGGGATGGTTTTAGTTGCTGCCTCTTGTACAATGTTGCGAACCTTCGTCCATAGTTCTTCAGGCACTCTGTCTATCAGATCTTATTATTATTATTATTATTATTATTATTATAACATTTCTATGCCACCCCTTGCCGAAACCTCGGGGTGGCTTACAACACGATAAAATACAATGAAATACAATAGCACATAATAAATTACCATTAAATACAAAGTACAAAAATTCCTTAAATCAATTTGTCACCTCTACTGTATATTCATCAGGGATATGATTTAGGTCATACCTGAGTGGCCTAGTGCTTTTCCCTACTTTCTCCAACTTAAGCCTAAATTTTGCAACCAGAAGCTCATGATCTGAGCCACAGTCAGCTCCTGGTCTTGTTTTTACTGACTGTATCGAGCTTCTCCATCTTTGGCTGCAGAGCACATAGTCAATCTGATTTCTGTGTTGACCATCTGGTGATGTCCATGTGTAGAGTCTTCTCTTGGGTTGTTGGAAAAGAGTGTTTGCTATGACCATTCGCTTGACAAAATTCTACCAGCCTGTGCCCCACTTCATTTTGTACTCCAAGGCCAAACTTGCCTGTTATTCCAGTTATCTTTTGGCTTCCTACTTTAGCATTCCAATCCCCCATGACAATAAGGACATCATTTTTTGGAGTTAATTCTAGAAGGTGTTGTAGGCCTTCATAGAATTGGTCAACTTCAGCCTCTTCAGCACCAGTGGTTGGGGCATAGACTTGGACTACTGTGATGTTGAATGATTTGCCTTGGATTCGAACTGAGATCATTCTGTCATTTTGGAGATTGTATCCCAGTACTGCTTTTCCTTCTCTTTTATTGACTATGAAGGCTACTCCATTTCTTCTGAGGGATTCATGCCCACAGTAGTATAGCTGATGATCATCTGAATTAAATTCACCCATTCCTGTCCATTTTAGTTCACTGATTCCTAAGATGTCAATGTTCATTCTAGTCATCTCTTGTTTGACCACATCCAGCTTGCCTTGATTCATGGACCTTACATTCCAGGTTCCTATGGAGTATAGATCTTTGCAGCATTGGACTTTCCTTTCACCACCTGATACATCAGCAACTGAGTGTCCTTTCGGCTTTGACCCAGTCGCGTCATTCTTTCTGGCCCTTTGCTCTTTCCCAGTAGCATATTGGACACCTTCCGACCTGAGGGGCTCATCTTCCGGCGTCATATCTGTTTGCCTTTTGGTACTGTCCATGGGGTTTTCATGGCAAAGATACTGGCGTGGGTTGCCATTTCCTTCTCCAGTTGATCACGTTTTGTCAGAGCTCTCTGCTATGACCTGTCTGTCTTGGGTGACTCTGCACAGCATAGCTCATAGCTTCATTGAGCTACGCAAGCCCCTTCGCCACGGCAAGGCAGTGATCCGTGAAGGAGAATATACCTATTAAACTCCATTTAAGTTTAATATACCTATTAAACTCCATTTAATTTCAAAGCAGTTTGCATGAGGGCTTACTGTTTAGGAAACATTGCCCCAGCTCTAAGTTCACAGGTGGAGCTAGTTATATTTCCATGGATTGTGGCTAATCTTGTCTGACCAAGTAACTGAGAAATAGTTGTTAAAAATGAAGTATCACATGGACATCAATTCTGTATTAAAAAAATAAATAATATGGTGCTAACCACTTACTTGGATTCTGGGGTGCATGGAGTGGGAAAAAATTATACAACTTTTCTGCTTCATGTTATCTGCACTGCCATTGCAGTTGCTTTTCCTAAGAATGCACATTTGAGTGTAACGTATGGTTGTGTTCTAGAACAGCTACCCAATAAGGGGTTCTATGAACATGAGTAAACAGTTAATAAAGCTTTAATAGCGTTCATGAACTCTAATAATTCAGTATATCAATTTAAATTTATTCAGCAGCATACATGAGAAACTTGGAAATTCATTCCCTGGAGTTCCCCAGGAGGATCCTGACTTCTCAACAGCTCTCTGTGAACAATTTGCTCAGTACTTTGCAGACAAAGTCCATTGGATCTGCTCTGACTTGGTGCTATTGTTGCTACAGTCCCAGGGGATATAACTTTGGCTTCTGCTTGTCTGGTGTTATTAGATACCTTTCAATTTGTACAACCTGAGGATGTGGACAGAATCATTGGAGAGGTGAGAGCCACAACATGCATTCTGGACTCTTGCTCTTCCTAGCTCATAAAAGTAAGCAGATGGGGACTGACCAAGTGGGTATGCAGGGTGGCTAAAGCCTGTCTTAGTCAAGGCAGGGTCCCAGCTTGTCTGAAAAAGACACTGATGAGACTATTGCTAAAAAAAGCCCTCTTTGGATCCCATTGTGTTGGATAATTATTGGCCAGTTGCCAATATTCAATTTTGAGGCAAGGTATTAGAGCATGTTATAAGGTCCCAACACCAGGAATTGCTGGATAAGATGAAGTATCTAGAGCCATTTGAATCTGTTTTCAGACCTGGTTATAGGACAGAACCAGCTTTGCTTGCTTTGGTAGATGACCTATGCCAGGAATTAGGCAGGAGGAGTGTGTCTTGTTAGTTCTGATAGACCTCTCAGCGGTTTGTGATACCACGGACCATACCTTTTTTGCCACCTTGCTGGGATGGGAATTGGAGGACTGTTTTACAGTGCCTCCTTTTTTTTCCTGGAGGAGCGGACATAGAAGTTGATGCTGGGGTACTCCTGTTCCACTCCCTGGCCACTGACCTGTGGTGTTTGCCAGTGTACTCTCCTGTCCCCCATGCTTTTTAACATATATATGAAACCACTGGGAGAGGTTTCAGAAGTTTTGAGTTCAGGGTCACCAGTATGCTGAAGACCTATTTTTCCTTTCCATCTCTCTCTAAGGAAGCTGTCTCATTCCTAATCAGTGTCTGTTTGCAGTAATGGACTGGATGAGAGCAAATAAATTGAAACTTAATCTGGACAAGACAGAACCTTGATACAGATTGCTCCTGGTCAGTTAAAAGGAGGATCAGCCTGTGATGGATGAGGTTACACGTTCCATGAATATGCAGATTTGCAGCTTGAGTGTTCTGGATTCAACCCTGAGTTTGGATGCTCAGGTCTCAGCAGTGGCCAGAAGTGAATTTGAACAATTAAAACTAGTACACCAGCTACACCCATTCCTTGTTTTGGCATACTGACACATGACAGTTACATCCCATTTGGATTACTGTAATGTGCTTTGTGTGGGATTCCCTCTGAAGAGTTTTTGGAAAGTCCTGAAAGAGCTACTGCTGAGACTGCTGGTGAGTTCAGAGAACTACTGCTAGACTGCTGACTGGGTCTGGCTACAGGGAATACAGAACTCCTCTTTAGAAACAACTTCACTGGCTTCCAGTCTGTTTCTGAACACAATTCAAAGTGCTGGTGATAAAGCCCTATATGGTTTGGGCCCAGGGTATCTGAAAGACCATATTCTCCTGTAGGAGGTTGCCTGGGCTCTGGGATCTTCTGGAGAGACCCTTCTCTTAGGCACGCTTGGTGGAAATGCAGGAGAGGGCCTTCTTAGTGGCTGCCCCAAGGCTCTGGAATTGGCTCCCTCTGCCAACTTGTTAGGGAGGCTAGGTTGGCACATTCCCTGTTAGCTTTCTGAAAGCCAGTGAAAAGTTCGTTATTACAGCAAATATTTGGGAATAGACTCTGAGTTTGCATTAGATTAATTTTATTGTTTATAATGTTGGGGTGTTTTTAATCTGTGTAGTTGTTCAATTTTAATATTTAACTGATTTAAGTATTTTAACTTATGTATATTTTTGGATGTTTGAATTTTAATGTTTAATGCCTTCAGTTCCAATCACTAGGAATAATAAATAAATATTTGGGGGATTCTGGCCATTGGACTTCTCTTAGGCCAGAATGAAACATTATGGAGGATATGGGAATGCAACCAAATACAACCTTTTGCTCTTTTTTTCACTGTAGTATTCAGAAATACAAAATGCGTGAGAGGTCATAATTATGCTCTGAGTTTTCTGCCTCCCCTCTATTGGCTGCTGCTCATGAGAACAGAAATTTTAAGCATGATATCACAATGTTTTTAATGGCATTTGTCAACATTAATAGGGAAGAGAAGATGAGATGTGGAGCCATAATGCCTTGTTCCAGACCAAGAAGTAACTGTTGAATAAAATATGGTTTGTCCCAAGAAGTAAATTAGCACAGCTACTTCTCTTGTCTATGAATCATGAATAAGGCGATCCAATTTGGATTTTGTTTATTATTTTCTTCAGAAATACTATGTACTTACATCTACTGTGGCATTTTTGTGTTTTTTTATGAAGTGGTACTTAATCACCTTTTCCCATTATTGAAATGAAAAGACATGAAAAGTGTTGAAGCTTTCTTTTCCCCATATTTGCCCAACCACCATTTGACATCATACAAGCACTGGGAAATTTCAATGACACAGCTTGGAATGGGTTCAGTGACCTCAATTATGCCTTCCCCACCCACTCCAAACTCCTTTCAATTTGTAAAAAGCTTTAAGTGGACAAAATCCAGATGCCTTTTTCTTGTAGTTCAGTAAGAACAGATTGGGCATGTAGATTCCTGTCAAAGTGATGTATGTAGTTCATTTTCTATTAACTCTTTCTGTGAACAAAAAGGTTTGAAATTCTCAATCTGCAATCCAGCACTGAGTTTTGCTTTTCTGCAGTCTTTTTTGAAACTCAACTGTCTAGCAAAAGCAATCTTCTTCCCCAAAATGGGTATTAAAAAGCCATTATTGGATATTGTCGAATAGGTCATTCAAACATACAGCTTGGAAGTAAGCTCCACTGAAATCACAGAATCTTACTGCCATATAGTAAGTGTAGTTTGTGATGTGATTGCTTGATCCTGCTTTTAACAGGTAATGTGCTTGTCTTTCAAAATCTGTGACAACTCTGACTGGTATTGCTTAAAGCAATATGATATCATTACAATAATGAATACTATCTCACAATTGCTTTTCTCTAATCATAACCATGTTTACTTAGAAGTAAAGTCTATTAATTTACAAGGGACTTTCCAGTAAGGCTACAGTTCTGTGCATACTTATTTGGGAGTTAAGCCTCTTCAGTTTTTCACTTATTTGTATGTATGTGATTTGGGGTTGAAGTTTAAGAAAGTCTTAAAGCCCTTTTGATAAACACATGTGGTATAGTGATGCTGCTTGCTTAAGGGTAGATTGCTTAAATTGCATGCTAACATTATGCAGAACACTTCAAGAACTACAGTGTGTTGTGTTGTGTTATGTTATGTTATATCCCCTCTCTCTCTCTCTCTCTCTCTCTCTCTCTCTCTCTCATATTCTATCATCCCACTCCATACACACACACACCTTTTCCCCTTTCTCTTTCATGTTTCTCAGAAACATGTGCTGTCAATAATGGAGGCTGTGACCGTACTTGCAAGGATACAGCAACAGGAGTACGCTGCAGTTGCCCAGTCGGATTTACCCTGCAGCCTGATGGGAAAACATGCAAAGGTCAGCTTCTGTTTGCTTTGCAATGCATCATTTCCCTTTAGAAGTTTCAGTACCAGAGGTTAAAATGTGCAGAAATATAATCAACGCATAGAGCTTAAGGTTCTTAGCAGTGCAGTAAGCACAGCTTGAAAATCTGCTCTTTCTCTGACTAGAAAGAGTCACTGCTAGTTGTTATTTTTCTAAGGGGTTTTGTTTTAGTGTTTCTTTTTTTACCAAATTTTCTGTAGTGGATTGGATGCAGAATTAGGTGTTCTGAAGTCCCACTGATTTCCATAGGTCTTCTCTGAGCATGATTAAATCTGCATCCAGCCCTGTGTCTTTTGGATAATTATTTTGGTGTATGTGAAATACCCAGTGCATATCAACCAATATAAATCTTTCCATGTTTCAATTTTTATGTGATGGTTAATTAACTTACGGAAGGGCAAATGGTATGAAGCTATAGATCCAAACCTTGGAAACTGTGTTTTTAAGAGATATGTAAAATCTTTAAAAATCATAATTCAGAAAGTAATAATGACTATTTAGAAACAATAAACGAGGCCAAGTTGTAGATTATCTATAGTGCAATGTGTGTGTGCCTGTATGTAGATGGACTGACAGACAGACATCATGAATACAAATGAGGTCTACTTTATCAGACGTTCTCTATGATGTTAGCTGGATATGTTTTCCCCAAACCTGCTACCTCTACTGAAGATGCCAGAGGCTGAACCTGGACCCTTCCACGTGCAAAAACTGTGGTGTCCTTTCTCTTACCAAAACCTGAAAAATTAACAGTAGTAATCCTAATAAGGTTTTTAGGAAAACTCCATATATTTTGAAAGGGATATTACAAACAAATCTGAAGACTTATGTGTGAGAGGAAACAGGAACTTTAGGTGGAACTTATCAACATCACAAAGTGTGGTGTAAGAAATAATATATAGTTGGGTTCTATGATAATCTGTCAATTGTTTTTCAAGTAAACATATTGGTTGGCTGATGTGATTCAGTGACTTTGTAGTATCCATACCTCATTAAGGACAGAATATCCTATAGCTTGTATGGTGCAGTTTTTTGCATATTTACTTGGACATACATCCCATTAGCTTGGATTCTAATTTCCATTCTGTAACTGGAACAGAGGTCCATTCTCTGAGTGGAGTTTTGATGTATATCATTTCCCTCTAAAGCCACCTGAAAAGCTGTTTCTGAAGGCTGAAAGCCTCAGGAATAGGATGGCATGTGGTTCAGGGAAGAGCAGCAGGTGGTGGGTCACTAATAATTAGCTTCTTTGAATTCGAGGTAATGACTTTGGAGTTAATTCTTTCAGTCTGCTTCACATGTAATGCCAATGTGTGGATTATTTAACTCATGAATTAATCCAGCTGAGCAAGAGTTGGCAGACTCCTTTCAATATATACCACACTTTCAGTAAACAATACTATCTCCCCATTTGTAGGTTGTGAGTGTGACATCTGAAACCAGACACTCTGAATTAGATGTTAAACAACCTTGGGTTAACCCGAGAACAAATTGTAACTTAACTCTGGGTTGTTTAACTCCTAAGTAATCCAGAGCATCTGGATTGTTTACTGAAAGTAGAAATGAGAAGCATACCAGAAGTACTCCTGCTTGTTCATGATCAGTAGCACGTGGATCAAACAACCCAGAGGCTGTCATTACATGTGGATTGGGACATTGTATTCGATGGGGATTAAATTCCAAGTAAATGTGCATATAATTGTATCTTTAATCAACATTCATTAACTTGGAATTCTCAGTGAATAATAAAGACATATGTATTATTAAATAGCTAGTGTAACATTCTTTGGCATTCTTTAGTGTTTTATTCAAGTCCTTAATGTAGCCTTAATTTCATTTTCATGTTGATCTTTTGTAGGGAGATTTTGGAGTAGCTCCTTAGGAAGGTTCTATGCTCAGGGCAGGATATCAGATACTTCAGATATTGGCTAATTTAGGAGTAGCATTTCATAGGGACTTGTATTACCCTTTGTTAAAAAGAAGATAAAGTTCTAATGAATAGTGGCATTTGGAGTGTATATCAACAGGGCCTGATTCACCTATATGTTCATCTCGTGATGTCTCATGTCTTGGTTATATTTGAAAGCTCTCTTGTGGTTTTTGCTTAATGATGGCTTTTTGACAATGTAAGTTATTGGCAGTCCTCTAATCAATTCAAAGAATTAATTTGGAAGACTTCTTTTTAATAAGTATAATTTAAGTAAGTAAGTGATGCAAACTGGGGCAAAAAAAAAATTGACCGCTTATATACACTGGTGGAATCTGAGTTAATGGTGAGAGGCTAGGTAATCAAGCTTGGGGTCAGGGTGGAGAACTCAATAATGTGTGTGTGAGACTGTGAAAAAAGTGAACTCCCTACTAGGGATGAAAAGCAAAATTGTCATTATAATCCCATAATGATATTGTCATGCCTAGGTCTCATGATTTTAGGTAAGAACTGTTTTGTAGGGTTTCTTTGATTTTCTTTTAAATTATTATTTGTTGTGGTATGTGTGTCATTACTCATTTGTTTAATTTATTTAAAGTGTATTTATACTACCATTCAGACATATTATCCTTATGTATTTACTTTAATTTTCAGTCAAAGTGTATTAAACTCAATCATAAGAATACAGCATACAGTATTAAGAATATGTAGCTGCGTATATGGCAATCTATTCTGGACTCTGGCAGTTATCGCACAGTCCAGATTCTAAGATTTGCTCTTCAGTGAAGTGAAGTGGGATAACAAAGGAATAAATGGACTCAGGGACTGGCTGACGGTAAAAATCCAAAATGGCAACTGCAGCTTCTTCTGGTATACAGGACTCTCTGTTTGTACACAATTGTTTCATTATGTGTGAATATCACATTATTGTCCCTGTGTGCATTTATTTAAAAGCAGTATTATATAATTATCCTTATTGTTAGAATATATAGTCATAATCAGTGTTACCATCAGGACTGGACTTCGGGGTAGAAATCAGGGCCCTGTTCAATAAAGCAAGCAGCAGGATGATTCTCAAATGGGAAATCCTTCCTCAATCCTGGTTTGTACGGAAGGAGAGCCTTCAACAAAGGTGTCATTTCTGAGAGCAGAAGCAGTCTGCTGTACAACTAAAAGCACTTGGAGCTTTCAACTCAGTGGGAAATGAAACTACTCTGTTCTGAAGGCATTTAAAGGTCAAACTAGACATGTCATTGACCATGTGATAAGAAACTGCATCCAGTTTTTTAAAATTCAACACTAAGTACAGGTGGTGGGCTGATTTTCATTGGGAGTATATGCAACACACAGGAAGCAGTGATTTAACTCTTCCTGCACTAGCCACAATTCCAGTGAAAATACTGCAGTTAACCTAAGAATAAAAGCACCCATCACGTCAATAGGTACATTTTTGCTATGGCTAACTACCATGCAGGGTGGTGGGATGAGAAATCCTTCCTAGAACAATGCAATCAAATTTCCAAATTTAAAAGGGGGGTTATTTGAAGGGAAAAGAAGGGAAAGTAGAAACTAGTTAATTATTGGACATGCACAAACTTTAGTTACATGTTGCCTGAGGAAGAATGAGTTCTTGGGTTTCATTGTAAACTGCCCAGACAGACTCAGCTATTGGGTAGCATAATAATAATAATAATAATAATAATAATAATAATAATAATAATAATAAATAACCATGCATTAGGCCAATAGGCCACACTCTACTATAATTGAGCACCACCCATATAGTGATTGTTCCTTGCCTTCACAACAGGAGGTCAACCCCAAAAGGAAAGAAGTTATCTTAACAATAGAGAATGCTGCTTCTGATAGAATTTTTAATAGGGAAGACTTTATCCAAAGCAATTGATTCCTTAAGCAGCCAGCCAACAGAACCAATCAACACCAGACTGCTGGATTTTAGACAGTATCAGCAAGAGCTACTGTGTCAGATTCTGGAAAGATCCACCTCCCAGATTCATTTCATCAGCAATATCATCCTTCATCACCAAAAACATGTAATTTCAGAAACAACATAACATTTACTTGGTAAATGGTAGGGGCCACAGAACAGATTTTGTTCCAATAAAAGGCAAATCATCTACTCAGCCTACTTAGTTCTCAAGAAAGGTGGAGAATAATGGGGCAAACTAGATCTCAAACAACACATCAGTCAAATACATATCTTTTTTCATGGCGAATCCTCAAGTGATCAGAGAAACCCTTCACAAAGGAGAATTTCTGACATCAATTGACTTCAATGAAATTTACTTCCATAATGTAATCTTCACACATGTCAGATATTTCTTGTGTTTTTCCTACCAGAGCCAGCACTTTCCATACAAAACTTTGCCCTTTGACTTCACCAAGATCATGGTGTCCCAGGTGGGTGATCTGTACTTAAAAGGTGTACATATCTATTCATAACTGGAAAAACTACTCACTTGGTCTCCCTTCAGTCACAAAGTTTCAAAAGATTTTCCCCTACCAGTCTCCATCAGAATGGATTCATCCTAAACAGGTAAAGTAGCCAATTTACCAGCACAGCTTTCTACCCCAATTTGGAATGGTATCTGACAAGATACCTACTACTTTTAAATTACAAACTCAGTCAAAGAAATCTCAAGATAGTGCAGATGTGATAGATATGGCATACGTACTTGACCTTTGTATTGTTCCATGGGCCAGGTTCCACTTACAATGGCTACTACTACCTTTCCAGCCCCAGATCTTCAAGAAGGAGCATTGTGTAATCCACTGTACTCACCAGTTCAGAGTTCTTTTCTTCAATGGCAACAAATCTGAACCTTTCAGGCAGGAATAGCATTCCATGGAAGATCACATTATCCTTAGATGGCAGCCTCAAAGAATGGGGAGATCACTGCAACAACTATATAACCCAGAGGAAATGGCAGGTTTTCATAAAAGCAACACAACATGAGTTGGCTAAAACTCAGAACCAGATACTTGGGCCTGAAGCACCACTTCTACCATGTCCAGTGCTCACGTGTTCTCATAAAGACAGGAAGTTTTAAGGCAATTAATATGCATATATTAAATAAGTATTAATGTGCACATAAATAACTAAGAGGAATTTTCACAAGAAAGCCCATTTCCTGTTCCTATGGACAGAGTAGAACCTAGCCTCAGTCACAGTTTAGCATATCAAAGGAATACTAAACCATACAGCAGACTATTTCCATGGACAACAGACAAACGCAGAAAAATGGAGCCTACATCCTTCCATATTTCAGGAAACTCAGTACCACTTTAGTCTACTCACAGTGAACCTATTCATCTCACAACTCAACCACTTTGTCCCAAACCTTTTTTCAATATTCCATCCCATCCAGCAGAAGGAATACTATGCCTCAGATAACTGAAGGAGAGATGCCATGCTTTTTCACCAGTCCTGATCCTCACAAAGGTACAGCAAAGGAACAGGTGACAGACCATTTCAATTCTGACCACTCCAGCCATGGTTGTTGAAACTCCTATACCTGGCACATCAAGGGCCATTGTTCCTTTCTTGGAAAGCAAATGTCCTATCCAAGAGCCCAGTTCTTCACCCAGAACCAGAATGGTTTTGATTAGTCACAGGGCTCAGCATCTTTTTCAAACTGAGATACACTCATATCCTGTTGGCATCCACATTGAATCCCCAAGATCACTTGGAAGACTTTCTCTAAATGATACAAGAGAAAAAAATATCAGTGCTCAAACAGTGGCCTGCTCTTCCCATTAACAGGTTTCATTTGGGCCTAAAACCCAGCACCTTGAACAGATAAAGATCAACCATCTCTAAAGGTTAATAAGAAAATCTCCTCTACTTAAGCACACACCCTCAACTTAGAAGATTCCTTGGAGAAGCCTCTCTGATAAGTCTTCCCATTATTTACAAGTCATCGTGGGTTTGTGGTCCTTCTTATGACTCTGCCTGGGAAAGTTTCTACTTTTCTGTATTTCTGAACTTTAACCTTGAACAGAACTGGCAAGAATGAGTCTGGGACCAGTAGAGCACTTGAAAATCTGACACATGATCCCTATATTTTCCTGAGTGATAGAGAAGTTATCCCACTGTGGGATGCCTTCCAACAACAACACAGAAGAAACTTTCTTGGTATATACCAGTGCACCATTATCTCTTTTTAATCCATATTAATCTATACATTGAGGGTCATGGTTTCTCTCTCAGAAAGTGGATCTCCTATCCCAGAGCCTAAGAGCACCATAGAGAGTTCACTAGGTGTTTCGTGTTCTTCCCACAATGAAAGAGGCTTGTGAAAAAGTGTGGGCATGTATTTCATTCTTTCTACTTCATGTAAATAGGCTTTATTCTACTATCAATGCTACTTTTCCCATCCAAATGGGTTGGGGGTTTCCAGAATACTTCACTGGCATCTAGAATCCCTAACATTTGAAAAAAACAAAAACCAGTAATATTTTCATGGATTAGCTCTGAATTCCTTAATTAAGCAATAGATATGTCTTTCTAGGTAAGTCCTCTCAAGCAAAGAGTCTGCTTTGCCATGTGACAATGTCTGCATTGTCAATCTATCTTGTCTTTCAAAAGCATTATTAGCATTTGAAATGTTGGAAGGGGCATCTTTATCTCCAGAACACTGACACCTGCTTCCCTAGACCTGTTACTTTGGAAAAACCAGTGGGACATTTTTTACTAAATATGCTGAGTTGGTGCACACATAATGCCAAGTCATCATAGGGTAATTAATCTGTGGGGCTTCGTGGTGTGTGCTGTCCACATTTTGAATATGCAAGCTGCTGCGGGCACACACCATGACTTGTCACATCACAAGAACCCGGGCAATATGGGACCCACTATGACACACAGTGACTTAGTGTTACAGATGAAGTGGGGCATTGCATTGGCTTGGACATTAAAACACCCCAAACCTAAAAGGAAGGGATTTGTGCATAGTTCTGCTCTACCCTCCACCCCTGACCAGGTATGCTTTTGTTTCCAGAAAGAGAAGTGGTATGTGGGTGACATTTATAGACATTCTGGAAGTGATAGTAAACAACAATATCTGGGAAGACTATGTTGTTGCTCTACTTCTGTGTAAATTCTGCAATGAAAAGTACACTTGGGGTAACCCTTTTGGATACATTGTTGTTAGCGGGGCTTTATGTAGCTCAGCACATAACCACTTTGCTGGGTGTTCCAACCTTTGTGGACGTGAGGATTTGAGAAACTGCTGTGGGCACTAAAATAGTCGCAATGGAGGATATGACTAGACTATGGCTGCTATAGGGGCCTGGCTAGTCAGAAGTCATTCACTTAAGAAACTGAGTACAAGCAGAGGAAGCTCTGAAGCTAATCAACACATTTAATCCCTTATAAATACAACAAAATACCCACTGAAGGTTGCAATGTTATGCTTGCCTACATGGAACTCACTGGGAATGACTTCTCAGTGTTGCTGTTGTTATTATATCACATTTATACTGTGGCTTTTTCCCTCTTTCATGGAACCCAAGGGGGCTTCCATGATCCCCTCCTCCTCTTCTCCATTTTATCCTCACAACAGGTTAACATTTTATCCTTAACCTGTGAGCTAGGTAAGGCTGGTATTACAAAAAGTGAGTACTTTGGACAAACAGCGTGGTCTAATAAATATTGGAAGGGCATAATGCTAACACTTGTGTTCTCAGGCCCTTACAGGTATCCCAAATGGCTCCAGAAATAAGAGGTATCTCTGCTCCACTTCTCCAGTGTGGGATGCAAGGACTCTGTTCCCCATGAAGGTAAGCAAGGAAGCCCTCTTCTGAAAGTGGGAGTACCATAATATCTTCTACATTACAGAAATTCCTCCCAGAAATATATGAAAATTATTGTGTATTGGCTAATACCTAGTAGTCTTGTTTCACAATTGAGCAGCTCAAGACATGTATGCACAGTATGTTAACTCTCACAGTGCACATACACAGAGAAAGTATGAGAGTACAAGGCGTGCTGGCCAAGCCATATCATATGCACTGATGAAGGCAAGTGGGAGCCCAGCCAGGCAACTTTCTTGGCACTCCGCTAGTACTATTGGCTCATGACTCATTTGCCTTGCAGGACCAGAACCTGACTCTAATGGAGTATCACAGACAAACTGCAGAGAGGTATGTCTTGCAACTCCCTGCAGAGGAGCAGTGAGTATTGTCTCAGTGGTATTTCTGAACAGATGAATCTTAAAATGTGGAGATCAGGGACATCATTGATGGGAAAAATAGATGAGACACGAAAACTGCACTTCTACCGTCTACAGAGCATTTACACTCAATCTATCTGTTGTAGCTGATAACTATTACTAATTACTGCCTCAATGTCTCTCTTGGCTCTTTTCAGGAAGTCCTTCATAAATGCAAAGGCAAAGATTTTCCCCATTCCCACTCTAGTGTTGACTAAAGGTGAAGCTAATAGCCCAACCAACAGCAGAAGGGTATATTCAGTTTACCCCATTCCTAGTCTTCTAGACTGAGCTGAGGAGTGATCTAGCAAGTCAACAAGGTCTTTTGAGTGAAGAGCCTAGCAACTCCGGAATGGATCAGCAGGAGAGGTAGCTGTCCAACAAGTCCAAAAGCCAAGTGCTAAATACCAGTGGAGCTATCCAGGAAATTGACAGATCTGATTCACGAAGTTGTTTCATCTGCAGATTCCAGGCACCAGGTGAAGGGTTTTGTAGCAAATTCTAATTGTGGCCCTAAGGTAAGGAATCTGAGTAGGTCTCTGAAATGAGTTAGTTCATGACTCCAGATGACCTGCAATGGTACAAGCTTCATCTATGACTTGTTGTCGCCTGTGTTCTTGAGATCCCAGAAGTGATTGTATAGGATTCAGAGCCAAGAGATGAATTCTGTACATGAGAATACAATACATAAGTCCCTCAACTCTTCAACTTTAGCAGTAGGGTATGTTCCAGAACCCAGGTTTCCCTGAATCCTCCTGGATGTGCTGGGCCTGTGAAGTTTTTCTTCTCTAATGAGGCAAGCTTATATGAGATGGACTGTGGATGCAGGGTGATTTCATGACACTCAATGGAATTGCCTTCTTCTTTGTCTTGTCATCATCACCGTCTTCCTCCTCTTGTAGCAGGACTCCTGAATTTTTGAAAACTGCTTAGCAGACAGTTACGCAACTACAAAGCCATACTACATCTAGCTTAGAGATGTAGTGATTGGAAAATTGTCCATTACTTGGTTGTTCTGTCATGCAATTTCAAGGCACAGATAACCTGAAAGGAAAACAAAAAAACAATGCCAAAAACCTAACCCCAAACATTTAGCAAGCAAACTACACCTTCAAACCTCTCTTCATCCATCACTGATGTCGTCCAATGAAATCTTGGGACAGTTTCAGGAATAGTACATAGGGACACTCCTTCACCACGTGTTTCTAACCTGCACTGTCTTCAGAATGGAGCTCTTGAAGAGAGCAAGGCCCAAGAGGTTCCATCAACATACCACATCAGGGCTCAGGGTCTGTACCTTCTGTACCCTCTGACCACTCTGGACTTCAACAAGGACAAGAAGCAGATGTTCACAAATATCCTGGTTAATGCTGGTGTGAGAAACCACATTGTTGGATGTACAAAATAGAAGAACAAAAGGCAGAAAAGATGGAAAACCAGATATGCTGGGAAGATAAACTACAGGCACAACAAGCAGCCATGAGTGAATAATTATTTAATAAGTTAATTTCTATTCCATAATTTTTGCTTAAGGTAGTTAACAATAAAATCCAAATTAATAAATCTTAATTAAAACATAGCTTAAAAGCACAATAAAATAAATAAACAGTACCCAACACATTAAAGGACTCTTTTGCAACAGACCATCTAATATGCCTAAATACATATATCTTAGTCTGCCTGGGAAAGCAGAGCAAGAGATGGAGCCTATGAAACCCCATCCACTGCTGTCCCACCTTTGTGTAAGCTCTTAGTAATGGGTTTATAATTTTTTCAGAAGCTTTATCTCTCATGTATACAACTCCCCTCCTTATGTCTTAGACCTTTATTCTCTGGTCCTGCACCCAGATTGCTATATTATTTTCAGGTATACTGCCTATCTCTCTCCCCAGATTTCATGGAAGACCTTCAGCCTGTTAGACTCTGACTTCCCTTCCCAGTCCCTCAGAAACATCAGCAGTTGTCCAGGGTGCTCCCCTCTCTGGGTTCTTCCTCTAAGTGCAGCTCTGAAAGAGGCTCAGAGGACAGCCGCTAGGGCGATGCTTTTTCAGAGTTGCCCTAACTATGGAATGATCTCATCACTGAGGTCTACCTGATGCCAAGCTTGTCATCTTTTTAGCACCAGGTTAAGATGGTATTGCATGACAAGGCATTTAAAGAAATACGAGGATATTTCACAGCTTGAGGGACTACCTAACCCAGGTGTTTTACCCTGCATCATATCCTGTTTTTAATTTGTTTTCACATTTTTCTATTTTTGAAATGTTTGTGCTGTTTTACTGTATTGTTTGTTTTAAAATTGTTGTAAACTGCCCAGAAAGCTTCAGGTACTGGGCAGTATAGCAAATAAACAAATAAATACTTCCACAGGTGGAAACAAATGATTTGTCCCAGTGCTTGACTGTCTTATAACAGTTATACATTTTTGACTGCAGGCTAAGGAAACTTTTCTACAAAGCCTTCCCTTCCAGACTGTACCATCAATCTGGATTCTTTCACTCAATGCTTCCCATTCCTGTCCCCAGACCAGAATGAACCTTTGCCAATCTCTCACAGCTTCCTGTCTTTAGCCAGCTTTCTGAGCACTGTGATTGGTTCTGGACTCTCAGGAAGGGAGAGGGAGAACTCCAGCTGTCTGTCTCAGGATGAAACTAGCCTTCCTTGGTAGGAAGCTCCAGTTTCTGGGAGCATCCACTGAGAAGGGTCTTTCGGGCATCCCCACCAATCATATCTATTTCTGATGTTGGTTGTACTAAGAGAAGTGCTTTCCTCAGAGATCTTAAAATATGGAAGAGGTGGGGCAGAGGTGGGGCAGAACCGAAGCATGTGCATCAGTTCTTCTCCTGTCTGCTCTCCTCTTTTTTTTTTTTTGCTGCTGACAGGATGGCTGCTGACCAGGTATTAAATAGTGAATTGTACCTTAATTCTACATTTCCTATGGCAAGCTCCAAGCCTTCACCTGCTAAGTTCTTGTAGAAGCCTCTGTAACATTCAGGTTCCATAGTCTTGATTTCTTTATTCACTTTCCCTTGCAAGGGTAGTATAAGACAGAAGAACTTGCATCTTTTCTCAGGGAAATGTTTAAACTATAGCATTGGCTGGGTAATATGCTAGGAATGTCTGTCCTTCCATCACTATGTGTACCTGGCTTGTTTGCAGGGATGTAGCTGTTATAAGGGGATTCCTGACATGTGTCAGTTAACAGGATGTGTGCTTAGTACTCAGAGGGGTTCATCCTGGTGGGCACATGGCATCTGTCAGGATGTATCTTCTCCGTATAGTGAGTTAGGAGGACTGTCATGGAGGACTGTGTGGGAATTGGCTTCTTTCATTTATGGATGAGAGTGCATCTTGAACATGACATGGTATGAATGCTGGGTGTTGGTGATGATGCCATGTATACTGGAGATGTGTGTGAAGCATTACTACATTCTATGTAATGTAAAATGATATTGCTTTCCTTCACTACTAGGAGTATGTAAGATACAAACCATTGGACTGACCTACTTAAACTTTGGGGAAAGATTTTTCTCAGTGTTGATACTAGTTTTAAATTTAATTTCATCAAGATCAATTCTACTTGATTCATTTGCATGAACACTTAACCATTTGATGGGTCCTTAATGCATTTGACTTGCACATTGGTTTTGTAGTTCTCCTTCAGACTGGGACTGCACAGGAATTAAGCACAGGTTGCATAAATGGGTAGTCCAATCATTAGATAATTGAAAATGTCATTTTTAAGGTAGTGAAACTGATCTTTGTAAATGTACATCTTAGTTCTAACCAATTTGTACACTGGAAGAGTTGATGTTTCTATAACAATAGACTGTAAGTTTAGAGATGGCTGGATGCTTTTCTCATTCTTGTTTCATTGTAGTTCAGCAAATTCCTCAAAAATTGGAGTGGCAGAAAAGAAGCACCATCAGTCAATGCTGTCTTCTCAGCTCCTCATTCTCCTGCAGCTTCCCACCTACCCCTTTTTGACACTTGCTCTTCCACAAATTCTTGGCTTCTGTGCAGTTCTCTTGCCAGGTGCTAAATCCATTCCTAATCTGTCTTGACTGAAATATAGAAAGAGTCTAATCAGTTTAGCATTTAATTACATTAGACACAACATGTATAGCTGACAGAGTAGATTTACTTGATATAAGCTGATTTAAGAGTAGAACTGCTCTTCAGACATGCCCTGAAAATCATTTTTCTTTTGCTATAGGATAAGTCAGCCTTTCCCAATCTGGTGTTGAACTTAACTCCCATCATTGCCCTCCAGCTTAGTCATTAACCATGAGTGTTGTAGTCTGATGTACTGGAAAGGTGACAAGGTTTGACTAAATATGTTTTTTTTCTTAGGGAGTTTGGATAGCCATGCATGGTGAGTCTGTTAGGTAGATATAATGCAGTGGGTAAATGAATTTGAACTTTATAAATTGATGAATTCAAATGATATTGAGTCCTGGAGCTTCCCTTCACTAGCCAGTCAGCATATAAATGAGTTTTGTAGACATAGATGCTATGGTAATATTTTCTTTGTAATCATTTATAAGGGCATGTCCATCTTTACCTAAAACAAGAAGTTTGAAAAAATAGGCATATATTTGTTTAGACATTTCAACCAACTATTGTTCAACAGCAAATTTAAAAAACTAGGGATTTTTTGTTCTACCAATGTAAGAATCCTTCTTAACTTTCTCATATGTTGTTTAACTAGGGAGCTTATTTGACTGGATGCTCTTTTAAGCAAACATACCTTGTTCTTTCTGTCTCATTGTCATGGTTACCCAGCTATGTAATACATAGCCTAATTCCTTGCAACACATCCGTATCATTTGGCTTTGCAATGCAACAGGAACACACACATACACACTCTCTTGTATTTTCAAATTCTTGGATGCATTTACAGTATGCATAAATGTATGAACATACATATGTGTGTTTTGTAGGGTGGGGCCAGAGATGGAAAGCAAGGTTAGAGAAGTGAATTGCAGTAATTATATTCTGTGTCCTTTAAAGGACATTGTATTAATGGACCTAGAAAGAGATTCAGACATTGTGAGAAGGATGAGAACAAACTGAAATCAGACTTCATAAAAATTGATCTCAACTAAAAGCAACTCCTACTTATGAAGAATTATTTATTTTTCCAAACCTGAAGGAGAGAATGAACAGAAGGATAAACTCTCAAGTGAAACAGGAATAGCATGTGGTGATGTTATTGTCTCTCACCTATATCTTTTGCACAGAGAAGTTAGTCTTACTTGGCTATGTTATAAGGATAACAATTTTGATAGGGGTGTGATTTTAAATTGTGACTTTAAATTGACTGATTGCCTTTATTTAGTAATTTTGCTAGTCCCACTGGGATTTTCACGGGAAGCAACAGTGTACACAAACTGATTATCTTTCCCAGGCAGGACAAGGCTTACTTAGAGAATTGTTGCTCACTGCACAAGCACCCACATTAGCAGGATAGCTGCTTCCCCAGAAAGGCTCTGTGGTGTTCATGAGCAGACTTGGCAGGAAGGGCGGGGGGACTGTGGGAAACAGATATATTGCAATTTCATATTGTGTGTTTTTGGATAGTCCTGGAAAACTAAAAGAATAATTTGTCAATTTGATATGCCCATTCAACATTTTAGTGGTTTGCGACTGTTATATTTCTTGATAACAGAAGTGTATCATATCCATTCACTCATGTGGTAGTATCGTACCATTGTACTGAAAAATCTAATTGTTAGAAAAGCATTTTTTCTTACATTTTAAGATTAAACCATTTAAATACATTGAATGTTTTGTTCATATAAACATTAAAATGTAGTACCTAATCTTTGCATGAATGTGCTTTCAGTTTATTCCTTTTGTTTTGATTAAACAAAACAAAATCTGATATCTCTAATACAACGCAAGAGGGCATAGATATTTGTTTTACAAATTGATTGAGCTCTTGGCAAAATTGAAGGCCTTTAAAATTGATTAGCTGATGGATAATGTTAAGAATGGATATGTCCTGGAGGGACATAGCTGACACTCAAATCCATGTGTGACAGATTACTCTTTGTCTTTCAAAGCATGCACCTTCAGGAAATTGCAAAGATAGATGAAAAAGGAGAAAGTGACATGAAAGAGATTTGTTGAAACCTGCCTCAGCCTCTCTGTGCTCAGGGAGTATTTGTACACAGCTGAGTGGTTTACAGGAATAAGAGAGTTAAAAATACAGACTGGAACATTTTATTTAGCCTATCTACTTTGCAAACTTCTTAAGGAAACATTTTTTCCAACAACTCTATTCATTTCTTATTTTTTTCTTGAACTCTTTCCTCCAATATCTTGAAGTGAAGAAAATGGAGTCTTCAGCATGGATAAAGCAGTGCAGAATGCTATAGCACATGAGCAAACCCATGTAGGCTAATCAGCTGCTCATTGGCCCAGAAGCAAATGTACATCCCTAACAAATTACTGTGCAAATGCCTGGTTGTACAGAGCACCCACTGAGTATAAGTATCTATGTACAGAGCTTAATGAAATGTAAGTGTCTTTCCTATGGCACTGGCTGTTAGATCCTTCCTAATGCCTTATATCAGGGACTCTGGATCTCGAACCAGGAACCTTATGGGTTGAGCCTTGCAGTTTTTGACTACAGGCTTTTGAGACCTCTGTCAAGATCTCAAAGCTTTATTCATACAGAGAATGTAAAACATAAGACTCAGTGATTAATTTGCTGTGTCTGATCCTGAATCAGAATACCTCTGAATCAGTCAGGGCAAGTATAAATACCTAGAATGTGACCTTTGGAATGGTCAACATAACAGTACTTTCTACCCACTTCACTTCAGGCTGCAGCTGCAGCCACTGTCCTTGGGTTACTGAGCTAGAATATTCCTCCAGACCTGGCCTTGACACTAATTTCAATTTATCTATTTATATATACATATTGCCATTTTTATTTTAATAACTGTAAAATTAGAAAAAAGAAGGAAAAAGAAAGAAGAGTACACATAAAAGTTTCAAAAGGACCCTGGGGTTTCTTAACAAATATTCCCTAGCATATCAAATATTTAAGGAAAATGCTGTAAGTCAACAGTCACTATCCGTTCTACATAATCACATCTTTTTGCACTTATTAACTTTTGTTGTCGATTCTTCTGACCTCATACAATTTTCTCAAAAAGTCTAATCTATTTTACCTATATTTTCCTGTTGTTATCCCCATTAAAATAGGTTGTGTATAATACAGTTTCCACTTATTATTTCCTTTGGTTGGTTGTCTTGCTGCTTTGTTAATTAGTCTTACCCATTGTTACATAATCAACTGACTTGTTAATCAGTCTGCAATAATTAAATTTCTTCTGCTTTCTGTTTTCAAGCAATTCAAACTCTTATAACAGTTATCATGTACAAAAGTAACTCTATCCATCTTATTTAAACTTTCTATAACAACAATGCATCAGTATGTGAGTTAATCAGTATTTTCAGAATTCCATTTCATTTATATAGCTTTTCTCAGGGCTTTTTTTGTCATAGAATGCACCGGAACAGCGTTCCGGCGCCTTTTTTTCCAATGGATTTTACGAAGTGATTTTGAATCACCTGTTGGCGTAGTAGGTCAGCAACAAACATCATTAACATAGTGCCTGCGGGCTGCTTTTGTGTCCGCGCCGCCCGGCTTGGGATGCTGCTCAGCTTGGGATTGGTGTGTGTGGTCACGTGCTGAGTGCTTACTGCCGGCGGCGACATGAGTTCCGGCACCTTTTTTTTTTTTTTTTACAAAAAAAGCACTGGCTTTTCTTACTATAGTAGCAAAGCAATAGTTTAAATCTTAATCTCCAACAATGTTTTCAGAAGTTCCACTGTACATAAATAGTGGTACCTCATGAATGCCTCACTTTACAACTAAATCGGGTCACAAACAAAAATTTTATAAAGATTTTGACTCAGGTTGCGAACTCTGCATTGGGTGGCAACCGTGATTGCGGCCGTCTCCCCACCCCCCACCCCGAGTGGGAAGATGGCTGCGATCGTGCTGGGGGCGGGAGGAAGATGGTTGAGATTGCGCCCATCTTTCCTGCCTCAGCACACCCGTGATTGCACCCATCTTTCCTGCAGGAGCGCAACCGTGTTCTCGGCCATTCCCCCCCCCCAGCATGATCACACCTGTCTCCCCCCCCAGCGCACCCACGTTTGCGCCGTCTCTCTCCCCCAGTGCGCCCGCAATTGTGCCTGTCTCTCCCTCCTCCCAGCACGCCGGGATGACAGGTATGTGCAGGGATAATGGGTGATCGTGGTCATGCTGTGGGGGTGGGAAGATGGCCACACTAGTTTTTTTGCTGGGGGGAGATGGCCGCGATCTTTGTTGTTCTTTGTCACTTTGCTTCACATTTTTCTGATTAGAAAAAATAGTTACAGAACAGTTTATTAACCTTATTTATATTGAACCTTATAGGGGAAATTGAATTTGGCTCATGACCAATTTGGGTCATGATGAGAGTACTGGAACGGATTAAGTTTGTGAGCCAAGTTACCACTGTATAGACTTTTCCAGTGCTTTTTTTGTAAAAAAAAAAAAAAGGCACTCACGTCGCCTGCAGTAAACCCGCAACCACATGCACCAATCCCAAGCCGAGCAGCGGAGCAGCGTCCCAAGCCAAGAGCAGCGCCCTCACTATCTCAGTATCAGATAGCAGACACAAAAGCAGCCTGCAGGCACTATGTTAGTGATGTTTGCTGCTGATCTGCTATGATTCAAAATCACTTCGTAAAATCCATTGGAAAAAAAGGTGCTGGAACACTGTTCTGGTGCGTTCTATGACAAAAAAAAAGCCCTGGACTTTTCTATGCAGTAAATTATGCATAGTAGAGTTTTCACTTAACACTGGCTTTATATTTACATAATTATTTAGTTTTGCCATTACTACATAGTCTGCTTTTTTTTTTTTTTTTTTTGAGTACTCAATATATTCTCCTGGTTATCTTCTGGTTTCCATTTTGAAGCAAGTATGACTCTGACTGCACTTACCATATATTTGAATAACTCTACTATGTTCTTTGCCAGACTTTCTAGTACAAAACTCATCAACATATAGTTTGAGCAGCCATGGGAATATTACTTTTCTTTCATTTTTTTGATATTTCCTCATGAACTTCTTTTCATTTTTATTTTGCCACATGACCACCACATATGGTAAAAGTTCCTTCTACTTATTTATATTTCCAACCCTTTCTAATATAATTCTATTCCATTTTCTCCATATGTTTTGGCACAATATGCTACCAAAAGAAAAAATCTTATACCAGTTTTTTCTCAGTGCTTGACTGACTGTGAATTTTATATCCTTCATCCATAAAGTTTCCCATTGACAGAATGGTATTTTTTTCTGAAAATTCTGCATCCAACTTATCATTGGATAAGTCTCAGTATCATATGGAAATAATCGCTTTTAAATTTGCCTTAGTAAATTATCTTTTTGCTGAGTCAACATGGATTTTTTTCAAAATCCATCAAGTCTCTTATAGTACCTTTCTCTATTTGGATTTCTTTCTTCAATCTTGATACCAATTGGTAATAACTCATTTAATTTTTTTCCTTCATATTTTAGTTCTAGCCATGACTTAATTCCTCCAAAGTGGTCAATCATGTCTCCCTCCATATGTTATTATTTATCTGTTTATATTGATTGAATCAGAAGGCTAAAAGTAATCCTCAGTATTTACATCAGTGTAACATGATCACCTACTTGCTTCCATATATCCTGTGCTGATGGAAAATGATTTGATGCTGTTTTCGTATTCCTGAAACCCATAACAGCAACTTAAAGCAAAGTAATAAGATGATGTCCTGGATTCTCCATTAAACTATATGAACATAACAACATAAGGAAAGCTATGCTGTATGAGACCAGTGGTCCATCTAGTCAAGCACTCCATGCACAGAGGGCCAAACCAGCTGCCCACAGGATCCCTCAAGCAGAATGGGTGCACAACTCCCCTGCCCAACCTCCTCAACAACTGGTGTTTGCAGGTATGTTACATCTGATAAAGGAGGCAGACATAGGCAGGAAGGCTAGTTGCTACTGATAGCCTCCTCCCTGATGAATCTGTCCAATCCCTTTTAAAGGCCATTTGAATTGGTGCCATTACCATTTCCCATGGCAGCAGGGAGTGAGTGGTCTTGTATGAGTGTTGCTGGACTATAACTCCCACAAATAGTATCCCATGAACATGCTGGCTGGAGATTATTGGAGCTGAAGTCAGTCAGAATCTGGATGATTGTATGTGGACTGGCAGTAAGCCATGCTCACAAAGGGGTGGGGAGATGGGAAATTTTACTCTTTGCACAAGATACGTTTTTGCAAGCTTATGTCATAAGAAAATCTGGGAAGGAAATTCACCTTGTTGAGTGACTTTGGTCTCAAAGCTGGCTGTGTAAGTAGACTGTATTACATTTCAGAAGGCTTACTTTCTTTCCTTTTTTCCTTCTAAACCTTGCCTCTTGAACCAAGTAGGATTACTAGGGCAAAATGTGCCTTTAAAAGGTTTAAAATAAGACTTTTGAAGGCTTGGGTGGGTACAATTCCTGTAATTTCCATATATTGGAAATTATACTCCATATGAAAAGGGGTTGGTAACAAAAAAAAGTAGGGATTATGTTTTCTTGTTTATTTTATTTAAGGCATTTATATCATTCCTATTTTGTCAACAACACTCAGGACAGTTCTTTTCTGTTTAACTGTTTTGCTCAGTTGTTGGAAATAATTCCTTCAACATTGTAACCAGGTTCTTGGTCATAGATCATCCTCTGCATTTTGCTCCTACGCATTTTGAGCATGGTGCCTTGATTACAGGAGCTACTGTTCTGTGGCTTCCTCACTTCTGTTGCACAGTCCCACATTTAGGCACAAAAGTCCTACAACTGTTACTGTATGAGTTCTTTATTTACCTGTATACTGGATTTACCGGATTTGTGCCATCTAACAAAGAGCTACGATCAGCAGGAATGCCTGGAAGATGGCTGCACAAGACCAGAACCAGGCAGCTTGGGGCCACTTGCACGGCATGCTGAGTGGGTGGCGGCGGTATTCTCAGAGCTGCATATAAGGGCAGCAACTCACACCGAGCCTGCTCTTCCCACTTGCTCAGAGGTGCTGCTGTCACTATGGGAATCGAGCTGATCGTAGCAGGAGGAGGGAAAGAGCTGGCATGGATCAGTTCTCCTGGTGACTGCAGCAGCCCTGAGTGAGCAGGAAGAGCAGGCTGAGCTTGAGTTGCTGTTCTTACAAGCTGCCCAGCTCCTCCTCAGGGCTTTTCCACGGACTGGCAGGAAATCTCCTGCAGACCGGCTCCTGTCTGCGGACCAGCAGTTGACAACCATTGCTGAGAAGAGCCACATGGGGCTGCAGTAAAGATGAGGAGAACTTGGATCCCACCCATCCATATTTGCATTCCTTTAGTTAAGGGAAAGTTGTGTATTGTTTGTTTCACCTGAGATTTCCTTTAAGCATACTAGTATCTCCATGTTTCTTGGTGGTCTAGTTTTTGCTCCATTTTTATTCACATTCATATCACTTGAGCTTTTTTTTTTTTTTTTTTTGAAGATCAGTCCCTGAGCTATATATTCCCAAGGAGTATGTTTTCTACTTTAAAAAATGCAGTCCACCCAGAAGAGAAAAGTCATTAGAAAATGAATCAGAAAACTGCTCTGAAGCAGCAGCATAAATTACAGTGTCAATGCTAGGTTTTAAGACAGGAAGCGGAATGGAGTGAAGGAAAGCAGTATTGTGAGGATAAAATAAAATTATCAGAATAATTAGCCAGATGGTTTCCTTTTCGCCCTTTCCCATCCCCCATCCAAAAACAATGTACTAGGATAAATATACTAACTTTATTAATCCCAATTGTTAATCCTCCATGTTCTCCATTAATCAGTGCTGAGATTATGTAATGCTTCTGCAATAATTTGAGATAAATCTTGTACTCTGTTGTTTCTTACATTTCATAGCCAAATTAAAGGGGACCCAGTCCAGATCAAGAGCCTACCATAGTGGTTTGATGCATTAACTCTTTATCCAGGCACAGTCCCAGTCTGGATTGCCCCACCCAGTGTCAGCAATTTGCATGGGAAAAAAGCTTTGATGTAGACTTTATTTCGTATCCAAATTTAAGGCATGAGACATCCAGTCTGGCTTGGGAACACAGTGGAGGGCAAAAGTTTAGATCCTCTTATCCCAGTGTCTACTTTTGAGTAAAAAGGAAAGAACAGTTGTAGGTGTGCACTATTTATTAAAGATAACTTGTTTCAATATTGAAGTCTGTATAATCCATAAATTAGGCAGACAGCTGGAGACCTGGGTTCCAGTCTTACACCCATGCTGCTAATTGGAGATACATATTTCCCACATACACACTTTCACACATTCTTCTAAAGGGTTATACAGGCAAATGATTCTTCAGCTGTTACATTCCAGCATGAAGAGCCACAAAGTTGTTAGTAGATGTCTCTCCTTGTGCCCCTCAACTGCATATGGTCTTACTCTCTTGGTGAAATACATTCAAGTGGAAATGAACAGGTGAAGTGCAAAAGAGTAGGACACTACCAAAGTGCTGTTTGTGATGGAGAGGTGGGAAATAAAGAACTCCACCAGTTTTGGAGGACCGACCAAAGTAGACACAGCAGGAACACATATAAGAGACACATAAAAGATAGGGGAATCTGATTTTAAGAGCAGAAGCACTTGTGCAGTGGGAAATTTTTAAGTGCAGGTTCTCACCATGGCAGGACCCATGCCCACACTCACAAGCAAAGTGGCAAACTTGCTGGCAGCTGTGTTAATCTATAGCAACCAGTTCCAACATCTTTCATCTTCTAGGACCCAGCCTTCAGCAGAGGTCCTGATCCAAAATCATCCCAAGATAAGTTTGTTCAGTTTTTAAAATAAAAAGGAACCATATATTAGTGCTGGAAAAAATTATTTCCATACCTCCACTTAGTGTGAGAATTGCAGCTGCTTAAGGAGTTTTGTAAGGAATGGCAGATACAAGTAAGGTCAGTGTCCCTGCTAATTAAAAAGTGCCAGCACTGAGTCCCTGTGAGGCCTGGCTTCACTATCCCACTGCAGAAGATGTGTGCAGCTGAGTAATGCTAAATCCTTACCCTGCATGGATTTTATATTCCTACAGTTTAAGATGTCATTTCCAGCCAACATTTGGTATCAGAAATTTGGTACCAGCTTGGAGAAAGTGGTTGAGGGAGGCATTGCTGCAGGAAGTTTAGTGATGGCCATGGAGAGAATATAGCATCCCTTCTTTGATTTTTGCCTATGTAATTAAGATAGATCTTCATTTAAATTCACAGAACTGGTTTAACCCTTACACAAGGACCCTGGCTGGTTCTTAAGTCTTTGTACAGTTCAAACCACCCCTGTTAAAAATGAATTACTAGCCAGGCTTCTAGATTATTTATGTACTCGTATGATGTATATCAACAGCAAGATGAAGAAATTCCATCTTCAGCTAACAGGATGGAACCACATTTTCATTTATTCATTCTAGACACTTTTTTTCTGAGGCTGTGATTTTAAAACAAAGGGCAGGACAGAGGAAGGGGGCTTCTTATTGGTTCTCCCTTCAGCCATTTTTCCTCTAAGAGTCAATCCTCTCCCAGCTGCTTTTACTCTAATGGAATAAAGAATATTTCTTTCTCTAAAGAAAGGAAAGCAACTTATAGGGGGTAACTTCAATAGGAAAGCATTAAGAAGCATCCTCATGCCCATATTGGTCTTCTACTTCAGATCATTGCCTCTGCAGCTTCATTGTATGAAAAAGGAGATCCTGGAACTAAGTATCATAAAGTTGCAACCAGAGTTATAAACGAATTATGCTTTCTTTTGAAGAGCAGACTGAAGGAATCACCTACCTGGCTAACATACGTGAGTTGGTGACTCTGAAAGTCCATAAAAACTGACTATATGTATTAGCATTGTACACACGTGCATGCATGCACAGATCTAATGCAAACCTCAGTCATTTGAGTACCCATGTTGATTACAGTGAACAAAACTTGCTGGAATGCCATTATAGTGTCAATTCTTTTCTTAGGATACCAGGATTTTATGTTCCCCTATTTAAAGTCCCTGGAACAATAAAGTATAAGCTGAGGCATAATGCAACCCTGTATGTCAGGTCCATTTGTTTTGTTTCTTTTGCTGCTGCCCACATCCTTCTATGATATACAGCGCACACATTTTCAAGTATCCACAGCATAATGTTATAACTGTGCGGAAATACAACCCACTTACTTCAGTGTGCAACCCACTGACTACTGTGTGTAAGTGTGCATAGGATTGAGGATTACAGTCATGCATACAAAAAATGATTTTCTAAAGCTCGTATATGTACATGCATTTGTTCACATTCACACCTTGTTACCTTTTCTTGTTGTCATCACTCAATTGTCTTCTAAGGGTCTGCTTAATACATACATTGATTCCTCGAATGTTCCTAGGAGAATGGCTTCTAATATTACCAATCAAAAAACATAGTTCAACTATTTTGTATTTTCCTTCTTAATAATGGTTTTAGTGGATAGAAAAAAGATGGAAGTTGCAGTGGATATGATAAAACTGGATACCGGCTTATGCAAGGATAAATGAGGCCCCGGTTTTTTATGTGAAAAGATCATTTGTTATTTTCACCTGTCTCATAACAAAAGTTTTTTTAAAGCTATGCAATGAAAAACAATAGATGCCTCTGACTTGGTTAGATACGTTGGATCCTGTTCCCTTTCAAGTAACATTCTTCCCTGCAAAGAGTGAAACACTTTTTACATGCCTTGTCATTCTTGCTACACCCATGGAAAGAAATACAGTGAGAAACAAGACATTATATTATTTACGATGCTTTTGTAGTTAACAGCTTTGACCTCCCTTCTGTTTCAAATCCTTGGTTTCAAAAGGCATTATGAAAATGTATGATTCCCAGTTTTGATCCAATTACTCCTAAATTAACAGTTCTCCATCAACATTAGTGGAACACTACCAGATGAACTACTGATAACTTTGTATCCAGAAATCACAGGAGGGGTGTGTGTTTCCTTCATGGCTCCCCAAAAGATGACCCAGCATTATGTTCCAGCATGTGCCAAATCATATCAAATGTGTAAATTGTTCATGTCGACATCACGTTTTGTGTGTCTTTATTGTGTCTTGGCATCTAAAGAAGAGTTTGCTTAGTTGGCTTGGTTTTGAAAATGCTCTCAGGCAATTTTCAACAAGAGCATTTTTGAAACACACTAAGAACTAATTCTCTTTGTACAGAATGTACAAATGTATCTCTGTGTCTTTCTCCATGGGTCATCCAACAGAATCTCTGAAACCCCAAGTATTTTCTGCTCCATGCAGCATTACAATAAAGCAGAAATGTTGCTGTTGGATTTCTTGTGAGTAATATAAAATTGGACATAAATATTCACATAGAATTCAAGTTTAATAGAGTTTGAGATTCTGTCAGCTGTAACACAGAAAGTTGCCTTCATTTGCAGTATAATTTTAAAATACTGCAAATGTCAGAGAACTGAGGTATGTGTTGATTTTCAAACTGAAATATTCATAGTTCAGAAGTTTCATATTGCAATAATTCTTAATACCGCCTGAGCTTAAATTCAAACATTATCCAAGAGTACTGTGAGATGGCAGAGCTTAGTGGTGCATCTGGTGGATCAAGGAAGCAGCCAAGCTATGCCTGGTAGTTCAAAGTTGGAGTCTGATGGACATGGTGAAGTGGACCAAATGACAAAAAAATTCAAGCAGCCAAGCAGAAAATAGCCTCACCCTGATCTTGGAAGCTTGCTTTAATATTTAGTCCTTTCCTCAGAGACCAAGAACAATACTAAGTCCCCAAAACTTCAGAGGTAACTAATCACTAATGTGAGTGCTGTTTAAAACATCAGAGAGCTCTGGAAAACTTTTTATTCAAACGTAAATTCCAAGTGACTTAATTCCTGGTAAGTTTTGTTTGTGTCATATATTTTACCTCATCATTATCAAAGGATGATAGCAGACATTCATGCTGAAATTACATTGTCAAGAAAAGTCTTAAGAATATTTAGCATTGTCCAAAAGACATCTGCTGTTCTTTCTTTAAAACTATCTATAGAAAATCTATAGAAAACATCATGGTTGTTTGGTTGAAGGAAATCAGTAACATAATATGGAAAACAAGTAAGCCAGGAACAAGCCAACCAACTGCTTTTTAGTATGCTTTTATTAGACAGGTGATGGTCTGGTATTGTCCCTTTTACTGTCTCTGATTATTGTCTTACTACATTTCTGACATCTGATTACCTTTGGTAGGAATACACAAAGCACACCAGACCATTAAAGAAGCAACAGAATCTAGTTCTTCCTAATTAAAGACTAAAACCCAGTCTAGCCACAAGTAACTCTCTTTGCCATATCCCCTGGGAGACATCCAAAACTTTAGAATAATCAGGGTAATAGGTATGCTGTTTATTGAATTAATTTATATGTTTCAAAATGTGTATCTAAGCAACCATGAGTTTGCAAAGTGGACACTGTTTTTACAGAACTGTAAAGTTAAAATCCTGATACGAGGCTCAGTTATATGGTATCTAAAGGAAGGGGAGAGAAGTGAAGGCTGAGATAAAGAGAATAAATTTTATAAGGACATAGCTGTATGCATGTCTAGCTGAGAAGTGCTGGGAGTTTTAGGACTCCTTTATGTCTGAACAGGCATGTGGGATTGTACCCTTTGTTATATGCACAGTGACTTGCAAATGTGCTTATCTGCCCCCCAACTCTTCCACATTTTCTTGTGTTATAGTCTGGAACTGAAATAATTTTAATTGGCATTATTACTACTTGATGATACCCAATAGTGTAAAGGAGTAAAATATTTTTACTGTGGTGCAAAAATTACATAAACAAAAACAAACTGGTATTTGTTGGTTGCATAAGTATTTACCCCCTGAATCAATTGCAGCCGTGAGTCTTCTTGGATAAATTTCTATCAGCTTTGTGATTTGGATCCTCGAATTTTTGCCTATTGGGGGGGGGGGATTGCTCTAGCTTATTTGCTATGGATGGGGACAATTGGTACATAGCAAAATTTGAGCAAGTCATGCCACAGCTTCACAGTCAGATTGAGCATTGGGCCATTTTAAAACATTCAAGTTCTTGTTTTTAAACCACTGCAGAGTTACTTTGACTGTATGTTTAGGGTCACTGTTCTGCTGGAAAATGAACCTTACCACCAGTCCCAAGTCCTTTGTAGACCAAAATGTGTTTTCCTCTAATTGCGATAAATTTGGTGCCATCTGTCCTGTCCTCATTCATGACCCGTTTCCCAGTCCCTTCCAAAGGAAAGTATCCCACAACGTGATGCTGTATTTCCGAGCTTCACAGTGGAAATCACATTCTTGGGGCACTGAGCATAGTTGCTTGGTGCAATACATAGCATTCTGCAGTAGTGCTAAAAGGTTTAGTTTTAGTCTCATGAGACCACATGTTTGTTGTACCTCCCATGTGACTTTTGGCAAACTAAATGGGCTTTGTTTCAGTATTGGCTTCCTTCTACCATTCCATAAGCTAAGTATTTTAGAGCACCCAGTTGATACTTGTCTCATGGACTGTTTCTCAAATCTCAGCTGCTGATCTCTCCAGCTCCTTCAGAATTATCATTGGTCTCTTGGTTTTTTCTGAGACTAATGCTTTCCTTCCTTGGTCACTGAATTTTGGTGGATAGCCTTTTGTAGGCTGCATCAGAAATGAGCCATATCCTTTCTATTTTGTAATAATGCAGAAGTATTCTGTTTCTGGAAGGACCCTGAGTTGGTCAGAGAGTATATTTAAAGAGCATCATGAAGACCAAGGGCCTATGAAAACAATTTTGGGATTAAGTTGTGGAGAAGCACCAATCAGGACTAGGTTATTTGAAAAACAAACAAATTCGGACTATGAACATTCCACATCCATAGTGAAGATCTGAAAGAGTAAAGTTGCTGGAAGAGCAAAGGTCACAATTCAAATTCTATAGAGCTATAAGAAAGGTGGCCAGGAGAGCCATGGAAGTCTATTAATAGAAGTTAAATTATTTTAATAATTGCTGTGAAACTGTTTGAAAGGTACTTGGTGGATTGAATTTTGTCTACTTACAAGGAAGGATAGGACTTTTCAAGAGCATGTCAATTTATTTTCAACTGTTTTCCTCAAGATTTACTTTTCATTTTGCTCCACTTCTTGATAGAATTACACATTTATCCAATAACTTGCACATTGATCTTCTGCCCTGTAAAAATTTTTGCCTTCCTTCATCTTGGTAGGCAAGTATGCTTCCAGTGGGAATCTTAGTTTAAGTATCTGTTCTGAAGAAATAATTTCACTGTTTCCAAAGGTTGGCAATAAGGAGTGAGAAGAGAATATTTCTCTCCTTTCATTCATGGAAGGTATATGACTTATGTTTTGTTTATTTTTTCTGTTTCTTACAGATATTGATGAATGCATGGTGAACAATGGTGGTTGTGACCACTTCTGCCGAAACACCGTGGGCAGCTTTGAGTGTAGCTGTCAGAAGGGATATAAGCTATTAACAGATGAACGAACCTGCCAAGGTAAAATTTGTCTAACCTCATTTTTCTTAACTGGCTTTCTTCATAAATTAGTGGTAGCCCAGATTTTAGCAATCCACACTGTGATCTTAATGGCTGCTAGGCAGAATATGGATGGCCATAGGATTTTTTGGATTCCCAGCCTCAAGATCAGAAAATTGTTCTGATGTCATAGCTAGGTACCAGTGCTTGGACCCTGCCCTCCTGCCACCCCACCCTCATAGCGGGTACAGAAAGAACTGCATGGGCTGGTTCCCTGAGGTCATACAAGTAACCCTGGGGAAGGGCACTTGGAGCAATCTAGGGGTCTGGGAGGAAAGGAGATTACCAGCACCAGTATATGATGTCACTTTACAGTACCTCAGCATCTTTTCATTCTGTTCTAGAGTGTTGCGTTTATATGGCCAAAATCAGCAGTCATAATACATTGTGGAGTGGGATGAGTATAAATGCAGATGCCTGAGATCCCTCAAATTCAGAGACTTACAGGCATCCCATAAGATTGTGCTTTCAGTGATTTTTTTTAAACCCTCAAAAATGTAGAAGGCTTATTTAGCTATCTGTCACAAATGACCATGCAAAGAAAATATGATGACATTAGTGTAATTGAGCTGCTGCAATTATTCAAAATAAAGGTTTTCCATAAATCAGGGTAATTCTCGATAGCTAACTTGTTAAATAGCTAGACCTAGCAAAGTCTTGCGGTTGTTTGGACCAGCAAACATACCTGATGTGGATATCTTTAATGGCATTCAAGGAGTGCCCACTGTTGGCTGCTGTTGCATAGAGGCTTCCTGGCTAGTATGGCTGGTCTCTTTCCAGTTCTCTCTTTTGATCAAGATAGGGGATTAAAATATGGCCAAGGAACAACGTGACTTGGTGTTGAAAGTCCTGTTCCCAAGCCTGAAACTGACAGAGCCACTCCCCAAAATTGTGAGTTGTGAATTCTGGGTTGTGAATTTGTGAATTCTGCTTGTGAATGTAATCTTCCAGATTTTGATTTAGATCCCGTCATATGGCATCAACTTTTTTGACATAATGTGATTTTCGCAGTCATTCCTAGAACAGGTTGTGTGCATTGTGAGGTATGGAAACACTTAGAAATATTTATTTTTTTAAACATCCCACAAGGAGAACCTATATTTGAGAGAGCAGCAAAGCATTTTTTAGTGTGAAGAATGCTAGTGTTTATTTTCTATTTAATTTCATTTCCGTGATAAAGAAATTAAATTCATTAAATAGATAAAGTTCTCTGGGCTGTGTGCAACAGATGCATGCTTAACTAGAAATAGTTTTAAAGCATGGGGGTTTTATGGTTTTATTTTCCTGATTATTGTAGTAAATATTTTTGGCATTCATTTAGTGCAAGTTTATCCAGCACTTTGAATATTTAAGGACCAAGTGAGAATGGTGGTGGTGATTTTGAAATAATATTTACTCATTTTCTTATAGAATAGAAGAGTCCTTGGAAAACAAGTAGTGGCACATCTTAAGATTTTCTAGATTATTATTATTTCCTGCCTTTGAGAAGTTAGTATGTTTAGACCTTAGGGAGTCCAAATCCATCTATAAGGCTTGCTATTGTGGGTGGAGGACAAGCTTTGCATAGACTGACATATACTGTGCTACATGGGTTGTCATAAAAGGCACTGTGGCTTATGTCAGTCAAGAACAAGTTGACAGGCATGAATTTATCGCACAAAGTAGTGTCAAGCAGAACCTGCAGCACCAGTAATTGCATTGCACAATAAGGTGACAAGGGTCTAAATTAAACATTAAGGGGAACAGAAAGCTTTATTTCATGTTTGTGCTTGAATTCCATGGGATTATGAAGTCACAACTGGAGCATGGATGCTTGGTTTGATTTGTGTGTAGGGAACACTTTCAAATTTCCCCTCAGTGAATGGCTTCGTTTTTATCTTAACATGCCTTACACAATTGTTGTAAGAGTAAAGCACACATACAGAAATTTTGGAAGAAGAGTGGAGGAACCTGTCACGAGTATTTTAACTGGAAGGTGATTTATTTACAGTAAAATTGTACACATTTCATACTGGTAGGAGTAACAAAAACCTAATATTTCGATTATCTAGATTCTGGTGTAGAAAGAAATGACAGGGGATTGTTGTTGTTGTTGTTAGTCACGAAGTTGTGTCCGATCCATCACAACCCCATGGACAACATTCCTCCAGGCCTTCATGTCATCTACCATCCCCCAGAGTCCACTTAAGTTCACGCCGACTGCTTCAGTGACTCCATCTAGCCACCTCATTCTCTGCCGTCCCCTTCTTCTTTGGCTGTCAATTGTTCCCAGCATTAGGCTCTTATCCAGTGAGTCCTTCCTTCTCATTAGGTGGCCAAAGTATTTGAATTTCGTCTTCAGTATCTGGCCTTCTAAAGAGAAGTCAGGGTTGATCTCCACTAGAACTGACTGGTTTGATTGTCTTGCAGTCCTGCACCACAATTCAAAGGCTTCAGTTCTTCATTGCTCAGCCTTCCTTATGGTCCAACTTTCACAGCCATGCATTGCAACTGGGAAAACCATAGCCTTGACTATACGCACTTTTGTTGGAAGGGTGATGTCTCTGCTTTTTAGTATGATTTCTAGATTTGCCATAGCTTTCCTCCCCAGGAGCAAACGTCTTTTAATTTCTTGGCTGCAGTCCTCATCTGCAGTGATCTTGAAGCCCAGGAAAATAAAATCTGTCACTACCTCCATTTCTTCCCCATCTATTTGCCAGGAAGAGAGAGGACCGGATGCCATGATCTTAGTTTTCTTAATGTTGAGTTTCAAGCCAACTTTTGCGCTCTCCTCTCCTCCACTAAAGAGCATCAAGAGGCTCTTTAGTTCCTCTTCACATTCTGCATTGAGAGTGGTATCATCTGCATATCTGAGGTTGTTATTTCTCCCAGGAATCTTAATTCCAACTTGTGATTCAGCAAGCCCCGCCTTTCTTTTACTGCATTTAAGTTAATTAGGCAGGGCGACGGTATACAGCCCTGCCGAACTCCTTTTTTTGCCGAACTTGCCACAATTTGTTGTGATCCACACAACCAAAGGCTTCAGCATAGTCAATGAAGCAGAAGTAGATGTTTTTCTGGAACTCCCTAACTTTCTCCATGATCCAGAGTATGTTGGCAATTTGATCTCTAGTTCCTCTGCCTTTTCAAAATCCTGCCTATACTTCTGCTAGTTCTCAGTCTACATACTGCTGGAGCCTGGCCTGTAGAATTTTGAGCATAACTTTGCTAGCATTTGAAATAAGTGCAATGATGCGGTAGTTTGAACATTCTTTGGCATTGCCCTTCTTTGGAATTGGAATGCAAACTGACCTTTTCCAATCCTGTGGCCACTGTTGAGTTTTCCAAATTTGCTGGCATATTGAGTGTAGCACTCTTACTGCGTCTTTTAGGATTTTGAATAGATCAGCTGGAATACTGTCGCCTCCACTAGCTTTGTTGTTGCTCAGACTTCCTAAGGCCCATTTGACTTCACATTCCAGGATATCTGGCTCAAGGTCAGTGACCACCCCATCGTGGTTATCAGCAATGTTAAGCTCTTTCTGGTATAGTTCTTCTGTGTAATCTTGCCACCTCTTCTTAATCTCTTCTGCCTCTGTTAGGTCTGTGCCATGTTGGTCCTTTATCATGCCCATCTTAGCATGAAACATTCCCTTCATATCTTCAATTTTCTTGAAGAGATCTCTGGTCCTCCCTATTCTATTGTTTTCTTCTATTTCTTTGCACTGTTCATTTAAGAAGGCATTCTTATCTCTTCTAGCTGTTCTCCGGAATTCTGCATTCTATTGGGTGTATCTTTCCCTTTCTCCCTTGCCTTTCGCTTCCCTTCTTTCCTCAGCTATTTGTAAAGCTTCCTCAGACAGCCATTTTGCTTTCTTGCGTTTCTTTTTCTTTGGGATGGTTTTAGTTGCTACCTCATGTACAATGTTGCAACCCTCCGTCCATAGTTCTTCAGGCACTCTGTCTATCAGATCTAATTGCTTAAATCTATTTGTCACTCTACTGTATATTCAACGGGGATATGATTTAGATCATACCTGAGTGGCCTAGTGCTTTTCCCTTCTTTCTTCAATTTAAGCCTAAATTTTGCAACCAGAAGCTCATGATCTGAGCCACAGTCAGCTCCTGGTCTTGTTTTTACTGACTGTATAGAATTTCTCCATCTTTGGCTGCAGAGCACATAGTCAATCTGATTTCTGTGTTGACCATCTGGTGATGTCCATGTGTAGAGTTGTCTCTTGGATTGTTGGAAAACAGTGTTTGCTATGACCAACGTATTCCCTTGACAAAATTCTACCAGCCTGTGCCCTGCTTCATTTTGTACTCCAAGGCCAAACTTGCCTGTTATTCCAGTTCTCTTTTGGCTTCCTAGTTTAGCATCCCAATCCCCCATGATGATAAGGACATCATTTTTTGGTGTGAATTCTAGAAGGTGTTGTAGGCCTTCATAGAACCAGTCAACTTCAGCCTCTTCAGCACCAGTGGTTGGGGCATAGACTTGGACTGCTGTGATGTTGAATGGTTTGCCTTGGATTTGAACTGAGATCATTCTGTCATTTTGGAGATTGTATCCCAATACTGCTTTTCCTACTCTTTTATTGACTGTGAAGGCTACTCCATTTCTTCTGAGGGATTCTTCCCCTTCTGAGGGATTGTTCCCTGCAGTAATTCAGATTACCTGATCATCATCTGAATTAAATTCACCCATTCCTGTCCATTTTAGTTCACTGATTCCTAAGATGTCGATGTTCAGTCTTGTCATCTGTTCTTTGACCACATCCAGCTTGCCTTGATTCATGGATCTTACATTCCAGGTTCCTATGGAGTATAGATCTTTACAGCATCGGACTCTCCTTTCACTACCAGATACATCCGCAACTGACTGTCCTTTCAGCTTTGACCCAGTCGCTTCATTCTTTCCGGCGCTAGTAGTACTAGCCCTCTGTTCTTCCCCAGTAGCATATTGGACACCTTCCGACCTGAGGGGCTCATCTTTCAGCGTCGTATCTGTTTGCGTTTTGGTACTGTCCATGGGGTTTTCATGGCAAAGATACTGGCGTGGGTTGCCATTTCCTTCTCCAGTGGATCACATTTTGTCAGAGCTCTCTGCTATGACCTGTCCGTCTTGGGTGGCCCTTCATGGCATTGCTTATTGTTTCATTCAGCTACACAAGCCCCTTTGCCACAACAAGGCAGTGATCCATGAAGGGTATAATAGGGGATAGTTTCATGTATAAATATGGAGTTTGGAATTACAAACCATCATTAGGTAGTTATCCTTATTCTAAGATAGAATATTCAATGTAAGGTGTTAGATGGAAATAAATTCTCTTTTAAACTACTTCTACTTTGAAAAAAGGGCCATATGGTGACTATTATTCCTCTTAAAATATCTGTAAAAGAAGGAACAGTTTTTATGAAATAAATCTTTGTACACTATATGAATGTATGGTGGACTGCAGGAGTGGTGATAAGGAGAGTTATTAATCCCTATTGTTTTTGTAGGCGATGAAATAATGGATTTCTGTGATATGCACTATAGAGTATCAGTGAGTAGCAAAAGTAGTCTCTGCCATTAACAGCTTTCTGGTCAAGAAGACAAAAAAAATCTAAATGTATATATTCACTGAAAGAGAAGTTTGAAAGCAAGAAAAAGACAATGTTCTCCCATAAAGGCATTTTCCTTCCTTTATGGGTTCATGTTTAAATATGTCACAAAGCATATGAGGGAAAACTGGTTGCTAAGAAAATATGTCCTGAAAGAGAAAATGCCAGAGCTAGGTAAGCCTGAGGCTAAGATCATGAGTCTAAATCCAGATCATACATTTAAATGTGTAAAAGTCCTTGCATAATGATTTTACCTATTATTTTTGCAGGAGCGGCCATTGGTATGAAAAAGGCATCCATTTAAAAATTTTATTACATAGATCTTTGCAAAACTTTATGTTGTGAAGATTTTTCCACGATATGCTTGTATCTCAGAAGAGTAGAATATTGTTGAACCAGTTAACCCATCATATTAATAAGCAATCCTGGTCCTTACAGGCACAGCAACTAGGCTGGCTGTCCCTCTGTTTGACTCACATGCAGAAACAGAAAAGTTCTCAGGGCTCATCTTTTACAAACAGAACTCCAGTAAACATGTGTAAAACATAGGAAGGTGGGTTTTTGCTGTGGTACAGCATGGGTATAAATAGCAAATTCTTTCCTGTTTTGTGCTTTAAGTGATTTGGGTCTAAAGATGGACAACAGCTATATTGTTAGGAGCATCTGACTCACAGAAACAGGTGACTTCTGGATAATTTCCCTCCTGTGTGGTGTTTCTAGGGGATAATTGATGAACTCAAGCAGTCAGCTATTTTTGAAGGAAAAGGGGTCAATAGAGATCAAATAATCAGCAATGTGTGAATGACCTGCATTTTGTTTCTTTCATTACTGACAGCATGTCCTTGCTGGCTGTTGTTTAAATGGGAATACCAAGAGTGGTTTGAGGTTTATAAAACTTCTGCAGGTTTCTATTTTTTTCTGGAAGTGGATAGGCAAGTCATCTTAAAGGGCTGCTGAAAGACTTGTGGTGGGTTATTTTGGGTGTTTTAATTCTCCCAAAGTCTGAATCAGAAATATTTAAATACATGTTTGTTGAAAAATGATGTAGCTATTCATATTGTTTATGTATCTTTGCATCTATTTTTGTTCTGTTAATTATTACTGTTTAATTCTGTTTCGTTCAGTGGGTAAAGAATTGCTTGAATGTACGATTTCTCAAATCTATAAAGAAGTAAAAGGAATAGAGATACATGTTCCAAAAAAGTAAACAAGTAAAATAATAATAAGCAGCAGCAGCATTCTCCTGGGAATGTACTACTTCAAACTACGTGGATACTCTATTTGTTTAATTGTTTATTTTACTTCTATGCTGCTTTTCAAGATTAAGCTCTTTCAAAACCATGTACAAGAGATAATTATCTGCATATACAGATGCAGTCCTAAGTACAGTTCAATGGGGATGGCCATGAGCTTCTGGGCTGGAAGCACTACAGGCTTTCTTTGCAAGCTGGGTGATGCATGGAGGCAATCTCTGCCTCCCCACTTCTCCTACCCTGGAATGTCTGATTTCAGCCATTTAGCTGAACAGGGAGAGAAAGATGCTGGGTCACTGCCGAGATACATTTTAGCCTGGCAATCCCAGTATCCTACCCTTCCGATCCTCCAGAAGGCCCCCTTTACCGATTCTTTGAGAATGCTTTTATGACCTGAAAGTATTATCCAGCTGCAGTACTATTGAAGTAGTTTCTGTGCCAGCTGCAAAGGGGAGAGGGAAATCTGAGCATGGATCCTGAGCTCTTTTCATGCTTTGGATCTAGGTATCTGATGTATTCTGTGACCTCCTAGATGCTTTCTAGGGGTCTATAGGATCACTCTCCCTACTTCAGAAACACATCAAAGGCACTATACTTTGAAAAGATGTACGATACAGTTCACCTGTAATGCTTCCAGTCCAGCTCCCCAGTGATCTTTCTTCAGTCCCTCTGCCAATGATTTAGTCTGTTGTGCTTACTCACCAATGTTGTTCTCATCTCTTCTGCATTGCCCAGCCCTGATTCCACTTCCCTCTTTGGATGGTCCAATGTCTTAGAGTATGAAACACCGTTCTAATGATGAGAAGGTTTTGGAATGGTTGAGCTTCTATTGACTAGCTCATGGTGCTGGACCTAAGTACAATAGAAGTGTTGCTTTCTGTCCTTCTGGTAGCCTCACCAGTTGATAGTTAGACGTCCTCACAGCTTGAAATATATCTGGGCATTATGAAGCGATGCCTGGCAACTTTCTTCAGCAGCCACATATAGGCTGCAAAAGTCAGGAAAGGTGGACGACCTTGCAGGTAGAGTAAAACTGCTGATGGAAAGCTACTATGTCAGAACCGAGCCTTCTCTTTTGATGTATTCAGCCTTTTTCCCCTTTAACCATAGCTAATGTAGCAAATGTTAAAGGTTGTATAAGTTAATTCTTGAAAGGGAAGAGAGGAGAGAATGATACTGAAGCAGGAGCAAAGAAGAGACTCCACCCATCAAAAGTAAAAGCTTCCAGATGTTATTTTTGGATATGATTTGGACGGCTAGTAATCTGAGATCTTTCAGCTAGAACATATCTTTTCCAATTTTTCATTTCATCCAGTTCTGCACAGAACTTCTTTTAGATCTTGTTATGTGAACAGAATAGAGATTGGACACAGCTTAGGCTGTAAATTTGAAAACCAGCAGGAAGAGAACAGACTGAACCTTACTCTTTCATTTGTAGATGGAAATGTGGTAAACAGTACTGAGCTGATGTAGTCCTCTGAGGCCATGCAGGAGAACATCCAAAGGGCACCACAAGGAAGGTTACATAGGTTGCTTTTACAAAACAGATTTTCTATCCAAATACAAAGAGATTTTTTAAAATATTTTTCCCTAAGCTCCCACAAACTCCATATTTGAACAGGTATCCTGGTAGTTATGTTTGAAGTCTAGAGAAAAGCATGAGTAGACTTCAAAGTTTACTCTGTCTACTGTAGAGGCAAGGGAACACCACAGAAACTGAATCATTGAAAGGGTTTGGAAAGACTCTCAAAGCTGGGACACTTACAGCTTTTCCATTTGCACTTGCCCCCTCTTTGTTCTTTCATATTCATGAGAGAATATAGCAGGGGTTCAAGGATATTAAAATATCCAGATCTCTTGCTTTTTCTTCCCGTTTCAGCTGAAATAAGCAGTTGTATGGAATTCTACTCCTTTACGTTTTTGTTTGTTGTAATTCCCTCCATTCCTGTCCTGTTCCACTTTTTCTTATTCCAACTCCTACTCTTTCTTTCATCAGAGACTGAATCATCAGCTAAGCCCACAGTCTGTTCCCCTTCAGCTCAACCATCATTCTACATTCTTTTTCATATTCATTAACAGGTAGGGAAGAAAAGAGAGATAGGTCAGAGTTCCACCACCTTAGTCAGAATATGAACAAGAAGCCCAGGCTCTGAGCAAATGTTTGCGGGAGGACCCTCTTTTATCTGTGAGTTACCTTATCACCACCATTGCACCAGTTCTCTTGCTCCTTATTCTCCATCTCATCATTGCTCCCACTTGTGTGCTTTGCAGATATGTAGCTAGGGAGCAAGTTCACTGTACCTTACTTTGGATGGTTTCAAGTCATGGATTATCTGAGAACAAATTCCTTGAGCTACAAGGTAATAGTTGGCAAGCTGAACACAAACATTTAAAAATATTCTCACTTTACCTCTTTTAGCTGTCTCAAAAAAAAAATCAACTGTTGTTACTGTGGCCTGGTGCAGATACAATGCTGCCTTCTTGCAAAACCACATGTACTTATTCATTTACTTTGTAGAGTAATTCCCCTAGCCTTCCTGGAATTTATAATGTTGCATGGGATGTACTAAAAAGAAGGGCACCAAATGGCCATTAAAATGCATTGTTTCGTTCCAAATGGCCACAGAAAATCATTGGAAGATTTTAGGGATCATCTTCAAATCGAAATACCTGTAAAAGATAAATATTTCTTTTTCATAGAGAATAACTCCAAATCAAAACACTTAGTAACAGAGAGATTTTTAAAATGAGGTTTATGATTCCCAACACATCTTCAAATCACAACTGCTCCCAGTTGATTCCCCGAAACTGCTGTATTATAGGGGTTGTTCCTGCTATGTATGAGTGTGAAAGTAGGACAGTGAAGAAAGCTGACTGGAAGAAAATTCATGCATTTGAAGCATGGTGGTACAGGAGGGCTTTGCAGATACCCTGGATCAAAAGAAAGACAAGCAAGTGAATCCTGGATCAAGTCAACTCAGAGCTTTCCCTAGAAGCAACACTGACACACAAGTCACAGCCTTAAATTTAGAACAGCGAAGCATGGATAGAACATTTAGGAGGACTTTTATCCATAGGATCACCATAAGTCAGAGATGACTCAACGGTGCATAACAACAACAGAAGTTGTTCCCTAAAACCAGTCCATTACTGAGTATTTTGATTTTGAATTATTTTCTATTAAAAAGGAATATTTAGGCCTTGCAGGTATTTTGATTGCATTAGTATTTCCCTGTTGGAACACATGTACACCAAGAAAAACACAGTAACCTCAAAACGTGATTTTGAAATTGGGCTTTACAAGTTAGGTTATCAGGGAATCTAATAAATATATTAAAACATGTATTTAAAATCAACCATATTTAAAATGATCATAATAAAGTAAATATAAATACATTAATTAAGATAAAGCTAATAAGTACCTTTTTAAGAGTTACTTTTTGTTTACGAAGATATTGCCATTAATTTTTACATGATTTGAGCTCTGCTGATCTATTACCTACATTGAACCAACCAGTCAGTGCCACTCACCTCATGAAACATTTACTACAATTGCTGACTTCAGGATAGTTGAGTTCTCCGAGGAAGGAAGGAGGGTATTCAGGATCCTTTGGGATGTGCCCTCTGATCCAGACAGGAGGTAGTGCAAACTAATAATTGCATCCTCCTGAGAGGTTTCCACAATTTCTGAGTAAATATAACTGAATAGAGCCAAAGCCCCTAAAGAAGGTGCAACCACCCGACGAAGAGCTACTTGCTAACTGTTTGAGTAATAAATGAAACAATGACACAGGGAAAGACAGGATAGAAGTTTAGGGAAATCTGATTGGAAGGAAAAGCATCTGTTTTATTTCAGTGAGAAAGACCAACCTCAATGTGTAAAAGTAAAAGTTTAATTTAAAAAACTTTTACACAATCCCAGCCTATTAATGGATATAGTATGTTTTGCTTATTTTGAAAGGTTGTCTGCAGTGGAAGTGTCAATCCCATGCTTACACTACAGGTAGTAAGAGTTTATTCAAATGAGAGCAGTCAGACATTTCATAACAGAGGCAGCATTACATAGTGGTTAGGTCTAACTGAAAACTTTCATTAAAAATGGTAACAATGAGTCCTACCAGCCCAATTTTTAAAGCATTAAGGAACTTAGGTGTAATAACTTGCATGCTGTTCTGTTGCATTTGGTGGCAGTGGCAAGTTAGGCTCAAGTATGTTTTTCCACTAACTTGACAAGCCCAGAGTCATATGACTTATGGAATAAAATTCAGACTGTATGAATACACATTTTTTCCATACTGTGTTACAGTAACTCTATTCACATGTTGCAAAACTGAGCATGACTTGAAGTATTCCTAAATAAGCATTAATAAAGGATACATAGATCAATACTTTGACTAAGAGTGGAATAAATAACTATGTTAGGAATTTTGCAGAGATAATTAAACAAGAACATTTCCCCCATGGTTTCATTATTTATACAAATATCTCTCATCTTTGTATAAAAGTCTTCTTAGTACAAAATGTGTAGAAATAATTTGGGGAACATAAAGATTGCATAACAGTATATAAACATGTCAAATATTGTGTTTAACATTCACAAAAATATGTCATACTCCAAAGCTGCTCCATTTTTCCAATTTTGAGGGGAAAATATAAAAAATAGCCCTTTTTCCTGGTTGTTTCCCAGAAGGTTTTCAGGGCTTCACTTCTCTGTACCCAGGTTGCAGCCCAACAGAGTTCATCCAGAGAGGTATAGCCCTCAAATATTTTTGAGTCAGCTGTGCTGTACTGCCAGATGGTGAAACCTAGAACGGAGCTGTATATGCCAGTTCAGTCAGGGACTAGAAGCAAAAGCCCAAAAGCAACTATGCTGCAAAGGCTGGAATGAGAAAAACAAAAGCAGAGCCACCATCAGCTCTGTTTAGCACCCAGCTCCATCAGGCTTCCCCCTGCATCACCCTAATAATCAACTATTAGCTAGTAGCAGCCTTTAGAACAAGCTGCAGCAGGAAGAAAAAATTCTAGTTCATCAGTAACCTTTGATCAAATATGCTTTACAAGTTTTTCAGGAACTACAGAAATTAGTTTGATTTGATTTATGATGATAATGGAATTATTTTGAAAAATGAGAACAATATTTTTCCTTCTTTTGCCAAACAAAAGTTCTTATTTTAGGATACTTTAACTCAGTGACCTGGTTGACACAATCAAAACAAGCCACAGTGGCTTGTTGTGCTCTGTGGTGCATGCAGGCATATGACAGGCACAACAAACACTGACTGTTATAGGGTTATTTGGGGTTGTTTGGTCTTTCAACAAATCAGGCTGCCCAGGTTCAGAAGACATGTTAAGCTGTGTCTGGTCAGTAAATTGTGCAGCAAATTGAGCCCAGTATGTGTCATGGCTCACAATAAGCCACCATGTCTTGTTTAAGCCACAATGGGTGGTTTTGATTATCCAAACCAGGCCAGTGTAATAGATGTGTCATACTGCTGAGGGAAGCTTATAGAAAGAAATGTGTCGGTGAGTTTACAGTAGGCAGAAGTAGTGGAAAATTCTGAAAATACAATTAAAGAATGTATTTGCCATGTGATAACTCAGGTAGACTCCTGAAATGCATCAACAGGTTCATGTTTCTAAAATGTGCATAGAAATAAAATAGCCATTAGTTTTTGGTGTCTGAGCCCAGTATGACAGGATCGGTAAATAACAGGCTCAATTTCTGATCTTGTTAGCTCTAGTACCTAAGTTCCACCTCATTTCTTGTTGACCAATTACAGCTTGATTGGCTGCTGGGATTATTTAGTAAGCTTTTGAAAAATTCAGAGTCTTTGAATCGGAAGTTGATAATTCACTGGTAGTGGGGTGTGTAGCTTAGTTCTCTGGGTTTGTGGCTAGTTTTGGCTCCCTATCTCTGACTGCCCTGCTTAATCCCCTTCAATGGCCTCCCTGACTGTTTGCCTATCCTAAGTCTTTGTTTTGTCTGGCATTGCTGGGATATTAGTCTCTTGGATGTGCAGTGTATGTGGAATTGCAGTGGGTTTAATTCCTGGCTCTGGCCTATGTCTTCTTCCAGAAGCTCTTGGCACTTGCTCCCTCTGTCTTTCCCAAAAAAGACAATTATATTTTCTCCTTTTCCCAAGAAATAAGTGGGATTGTGTCTTCCCCCAACTCCTTTGATAAGGTCTAATTACAGGAATAAATGAAACCAGCTTACTGTCTGTATTTAATTACTAGTTCTTTAAAAAGCCCTCCTATTGTTCTTTTAGTTACTTTGATGAAGCTACTAGCCAAACAGTGTTTGTATACAGTACAGAATGAATTGTTAATCATTTTAATGATTTTTGCTAAAGCAGAACATAAAATTGACTCTGATCATATCACTGAAGAAAGACCTAGCCGAAATTTGTTCTACAATGGGCAGATAAACCACTTTGCATAAATCTTGATGTGTGTTAGTTTTTCAAAATAGTTCGGCTATGGTTATGTGTCTCCTGTTTTCCTGTTCCAGCAGACAGAGATGTGAGAATTCTGATTACAGTTCTCTATTGAGTTAGTCAGGCTTAGAGTGAGTAATATAAAATTTTTTGAGAAGAGACATCCATCAAGTTAATGATTCCTCTAATTTTTCAGCTAGTTCTTGCCCATTGCCAAAAGTTGATTCTAAAATGAATTCCCTTCCTTCCTTCCCCTCCAAATGAAAACTCCATCATGAGGGAGGTTTGCACTGTTTGCGGGCCAGATGGTGGCAATGACTCGATGATGAAGCACTAGGCTGATGAATTCACAACCCTTCCCTCTGATCTTCCCTTTTCTACAGTACCTGCTCCCAGGTGAATCAGAGATGGTCTAGTTCAGTGATGGTGAACCTTTTAGAGACCGAGTGCCCAAACTGCAACCCAGAACCCATTTATTTATCACAAAGTGCCAACACTGCAATAAAACCTGAATATTTTAGTAAACTTCTATGCGCCCCATTCGCCGAATACTGACGTTTTAGTTTAAAAAAAACAACTCATACATTAGCATCTTTTGTCTTAAAAGAAAAACACAATAACAGAGAGAAGGAGCCATGTTCACATTCAGCGCCCCCAAGTTGGGGGACACCGGACTTGCTAGCGCCAGGACGCGTGCATTCCTTCCCTCCTTCCTCACCCCAGACCAGCCACCAGGAATGCCGCAGAAGCTTTGGCGGCGCTTGAAAGTTTACTGGAGGGGCAGAATGGGTGGGGGGAAAGACCTAAACTAAAGGTGAGGAGAGGCTATCGCTGATCCCTTCCACGCTTCTGTTGGGATCTTCCTTGAGGCGCCCCCATGGCACTGCCAAGCCTTGGTGAGTGGGGTTGGGTGGGGAGGGGGGTCCCCGCCACTTGCCCATTCCTCTCGCCTTGCAGCAGTTCCAGCCTCCACTTGTCCTTGTTTTGGCCTCCCTCCCCAGGAAGCACCATATTGATCCCGGGCACCCTCTCTCTCCTCCTCCTCACTCCAGCTGCTGCTCTGCTGCCTCGACCTCATCACTCACTCACTTCACCCAGCTTCCCCCCCCCCCGCTCCCACAGCCACTGGCCTGGGAGCCTGGTCCAGGAGCAGGCACACAGGCAGGTGGGCATGCAGTTACCTGGCTGCGCCTGCAGCTACCAAGTCTGCAGGGTCCTGTCACTGCACTAGGACGGTGGCTTGGGGGGCCGCTCACATGCTGCAGGCTGGGAGGAAGAGGAGGAGGAGGCAGGAGGAGGGTGCCATTGCCTGTACTCAGCACGCCCCCTCACTGCTCGCCTGCTACCTTCCTGGCGTACCCACCGCAACTGTTGCACCTACATCTGGCCACCTGTCCAACGCTGCCTCTTGTGGCAAGTCGTGGCTAGTGAGTGATGTCGTTGCCTGGCGCCATTACTTTTTCCGAATATGTGTATGGCTGCTGGGGCAATTTGGCTCGTGTGCCAACAGAGAGGGCTCTGCATGCCGGCTGTGGCACGCGTGCCATAGGTTCTCCATCACTGGTCTAGTTCTTACTAGCTGTTTGGCTAATCACAGAGCTTATTAACCTTGGCTTTTCAGCATTCCCACCTGCCCTCTTCTTTGACATCAGATTCAGAGTTTTAAGATTTAGAGTTTTAAAGCTGTAGCTGTATTCTGGAAGATTGGGCCCAATCCCTACAGGTGTGTGTGTGTGTGTGTGTGTGTGTGTGTGTCTTTGTTTTCTCACTTTCCTGGAAATGTATCTGCTCTTTCTCTGAGCAGGAAAAAGAGGACTAGAGTTAGTCTTTTGTTGTTCTGGCCCTCTATACTCAATGGTTTCTCTCTCAAGGGCAAGATTTTGAAGATTGGAAATATAGAGTACAATGGTGACAAAAAATGCTTTAGCCCTCCAGGCTCTCAAACATTTGAGGGACAAGTCACATAATAAGGCTTACTAGAGTGGCTTCCTAGCCTTGCAGCTGAGGAAGTCCTTCATTGCTCAGGAAATGAGACAAGTTTAACCTGTAAAAACATAAGAGGGGAGTGAGTAGGTGGAGGTCTGTTTATGTTGTGTGTATGTGAAAGAGAGACAGACAGACGGACAGACAGACGTGGGGAGGGGGAGATCACTATCCTAGGTCCCCCTAATTGCCATTTCTGTCTTTACCACTGCCATCATAAGAGACTGGGAAATTGTCTTTGTAGAAATTTAAAGCTTCATAGAAATGAAGAAGTTTGGTTTAAATAGTTATGTGGTGTGGTGTGACAAGGAAATTGGCAAATTTGCATTATCAGAAAACATGAAGTCTTAAAAACCTGCCCTCTCTAAGTACTAAATTGTGTTCTTGAGGCTAAGATAAAAAGGACATTTCATATGTTCAATTATTTAGGTGAAGCTCAGCTTAGGAGGGCCAGCTTTTTTGAATGGGTTGCCCATTCATTCACATCCAGGGTGGTGCAGAAAAATAGGCCATTAAGGGAACTATCTAGTCAGGAATCCTAGAGGATTGTGCACATTCTTTACAGAGTGGGAGTACAAAGTCCATGAAAGTTACCTTCATGATTCTCCTCCCCTGCAAAATATGTAGACAACTGCTGTTGCAAATTTATTTATTTATTAAAACATTTTTATGCTGCCCCATTCGCCGAAGCCTCGGGGCGGCTTACAACAATAAATTAAAAATAATTATAATATGAAATTGCAATAAATATAAACATTAAATTAAAAATACAAAAATACAATATAAAATAAGCCGCCCTGGCCAGATAAAATCCAGTAATACTAACAGTTAAAATGCCGCTTAAATAAAAAGACCTCAGAATGTGAAAGAATGAATTCAGGTGCCTCCAGGATACTTCATATCATGGTGGTCACTGTCTTCTCCCCACACCACTGAAATCCCCACAAAGCCCTCTCCAATGTCATTTTGCTATCTGGAAGAAGGAGCGAGCACAGTTCTTTCTGCACTGTCTGCAGTATTATGTGGGAAGGTGCTCTGAGTCGGACAGTCAGCTGATCAAATTCGCAGACGACACTAAAACTGGAGCAGTGGCCACAACTGAGGAGCAGGTACTCCAGATCCAAAAGGATCTGGACAGACTATGGAAGTGGGAAGGAGACAACAGGATGACATTCAATGTGGATAAGTGCAAGGTCTTGCACTTGGGGCATAAGTACAGGTTAGGGGACAGTGGCTGGAGAGCAGCACTTGTGAAAGGGACCTCAGGGTGCTGGTTGACTGCAGGCTAAACATGAGTCAGCAGTGTGATGCGGTGGTCAAGTGGGCGAACGCCACCCTTGGTTGCATAGCCAGAAGTGTGGCTTCTAGATCGAGAGAGGTATTACTACCACTCTGTACGACTCTGGTGCACCCGCAACTGGAGTACTGTGCTCAGTTTTGGGCCCCTCATTACAGAAAGGATATAGCCAGGTTAGAGTCAGTGCAGTATAGGGCCACAAGGTTGGTGGCCGGCTTGCAGGGGATGGGGTATGAGGCGAGACTGAGTGAACTGGTCTCTTCAGCCTGGAGAAGAGGAGACTCAGAGGGGATCTGTTGGCGACATACAGGTATGTGAGGGGATGTCACATGGAGATGGGTAGAGACCTGTTCTCCCCTTCAGAGGAAGGCAGGACACGCTCCAATGGAACAAAGCTCAGGGAGCCAAGGTTCCATTTAGATGCCAGGAAGCACTTCCTGACAGTCAGGACCCCGAGGGTGTAGAATGGGCTTCCACGAGAGGTCATTGAGGCCCCATTGGTGCAGGTGTTCAAGGATAGGCTGGACATGCACATGGTGGACATGTTGTGAGTGGAGCCAGCTGATGCCAGAGGTCAGACTAGATGGCCCAGGAGACCCCTTCTGACTCGTTCTGTTTCTATGTTCTATGTTTCTACCTTGGAGTGAGCTTCTGAGGTTGGAACTGGTACTCCAAAATACACTACGACCACCAAAAGACTGTCTGATGGCCATAGGATTGTGCTCTAAGAGGCTTATTGTGCTTGCCTGTAGGATAGTACAGTGCAGAAGCGCTCCAAAGTAAGCCAGACTCAAATGTCTCTGAATTTTTTTTCTGGAGGGCCACTCCCTCATTTTTTGCCCCTTTTGCTCAAATAAATATCTAGTTTCCCATTCACTAGGAGCACTGTTGTTCATGCATATTAAATGTAGTATTGCCCAAGGGTATTTTGTCTATTGCTTTAAAATATTTATGGTAATTCATAATACAAGTTCCCTTTATTATGGACAAAAGTTTCTGAAGTATAACTGTCTGTTAAACAAGGAAGAGATGGAAGTGCTCATAGAAGTATCAAAACTACTTACCAGTGCCTGGAACCACCCTATATTGGTACTATTTAATTCAATCCAAAGTTTGATATGATGTCATAACATCCATACTCCAGTTTCATAGACAACCTGTGGTGGGAAGTGGGGGTAAGGGTCTGTGGAGATGGAAAAGACAAAGTGCAATAACATAAAACTGTATACTGCCTTTAACTAAATGATTCCTGGGAATACAGCTTGGTAGTGGCCACATGTTCAATTAATGTGGAGGGAAATATGCATGGAAAACCCTGCATACTTTACATGGTTTTAAGCAGTACAGATGGTAATGAGTAATTGAAGGTTATCTGTACTTGCTGTGGTGCGACTTTGGGGGCAGTTGGCATACAAGACAGTTAAGGCTAGCTGAAATACCACACTTAATTTCCTGTATTTGCAGAATCAGCTAGTCCACAAGATCACTCTAAGCATTAACATTTATAATTACATGCCTTTTGAAGTTATTTATTGGGTGCCTGATCAGTGTAGTTCATAAATGTGTTCTTCTGTTTATAATTTCACTGCTAATTTTAATTTCTTCAGAGCTAATAATTCATATCAGAAAGCACATTCTTGTGAACAAAACTGATTTCCTTCTGAGACACCCTATTCTCAATTAACATTAAACATTTGGATTTTACTAATCGCCTAGCTAAATGTCAGCAATACATAATCCTTAGAGTTCATCAAAATGGACAAAAGTGCCACTGACTGGCTTTTGAAACAAAACAAGTAGCTAAGCCATTTATCCTTTACAAAGGTATCATAATCAGTGCTAGAACTTTTATTTATTTGCTTTTTCGCATCATTAACAATTAAGTCTCAGTAGCAACCAAATGGACTTGATTGCAAGTTAGTTTTTCAATAGGAAGTCCAAAGAAGGATCCTCCAACCCTTTTGGCCTTTGTTAATTCTTATCTCCCCAACAACATTTGTTTCAGGAGGGTGTGGGTTATGGAAACAAAATTAGAGCCTTTCAATTAATTAATGTTTTCTATTTTTCCTTAAATTGTTACAGACCATAAAACATCAGACTATAATCCACTGTGTGGACTGTTACATTGTTCAAATCTGGCAGTGTGACTTCATCATGGGTTGTCAGGAGCAGTTACAGAGGCACCCAGCAAGAGTAGCAAAAACCTCTTGCCTATGCTACCTCCAAGGACAACTGCACCACTGATGCCCAAGCAGCACTTTAGAGCAATTGACAGTAGCTTTTTCCCCTTGACCAGTCAGATCCTCATTTCAGAAACTTTCAAGGACAGGCATTTGTATTTTGGAGTTGCACAACAGTGTGCATCTAACTAGCCAGTATGTAAAGTCCTGCCTGCTCAATGTCCTGGGATGTTATCTCCTGTCCAAGTGCAGGAGGTGGTATCCACAAAAATTGGAAAAGCAACTCTTCAGACAGGTTAATTTGAAGAGCTGTGAAAAAGTGAGCTGTCAAGAGAAGAATAAAGCCATGAGATGATCTTGCTAGCAAAAGGGGGGTGGGGGGGGGGTTGAGTAGATTACTGATGAGATCCTCTAATGCTTAAATGTAGACCACTCTCAGTGTGTGTCACCTTTTCTACATTTTCCTGAGGTTTTTATCCCCTTGAGAGGGCATTCAAATATTTAACCACCATCTTTAGTTGAAATAGTATAATATCCACCAGCACCTCAGAACATTAACACCTCATGCATGTACTAAGAATCAGTTTAAATTACTTCCCAGGTTTTTGTCAGAATAAACTGGAAACTATGTATACTACCCTGACCTTCTTGGAGAAAGGGTGAAATGTTGATGGATCTAAGTGAAATACTGAAATAATCAAATATTGGTATGGAGGACAAGCCTGTTGGTCAAAACTGAAGAATAAATAACTGGCAAACTTTCAGTAACTTCTGTTCTGAGCATAACCTTGACAGGTTCATCATAAATTGTACTCACTTAGAATCTGGAATCATCTATGATTCATGAATACAGAAACAGATGTCAGAAGGTCCTCACTCCCTCACAAAAATTAACAGGTCTAGAACGAATGGCTTTCAGAGTTCCCATAGTGCTTACTAACTGTGAGTGCCTGTCAGGCAAGCACTAGCAAAGGCTTCAGTTTTAATCTCGACTGTGAGATGGACAACATTGTGTGGGTGGTACCAGCTGCAGGTGAAACTTAGACGAAAGAAAGAAAACACAACGTAACTATTTTAAAACCAACTGTGTACAGATAAACCTTGTCAGTTTTGTGTATGTAATTTGAGGGTGTGCTTGTGGTGGCTGAAGGAAGAAAAAGATACACATTCCCTCAAGTAAGCTGGCTGTTTTTCCAAAAATGCCCATAATAGAAGCTGCTGCAGGCATTTTGTCTGCCTTCAGCTGCTATGCTAGTGTCTCCCCTTAACCTGGAAATTAATAATCTCACCATGTTTGTGTCATATGATTAGCTGAGTGGTGGGGGTGTTTTAATGTTGTCCCTGATAGTGAGTCAAGCTGAACATTGGATATAATTGAAGCTATATCCTAGGTTTCTTTACTATTACACTGTAATAGAAGCATAAGCTCTGATTTGGTAGGGACTTGTCAGGAATCAGGATTCAAATCAGGGCTGCTGCTTATATGGCTCAGACACCTTATTCCTATGATAGTAAAGTGTCTAAATAACAGCAGGATTTGTATTTCCATTTTTTTCTCCCTTCTGGTTCCCAGGAATGTTAGTGGCAGCTTCAGGTCTGGCCCTCTAACTCTGACAGCAAAGCCTTACCTAAATGCCTAAAATTCCCTCCTGCCCCACATCATATCGGGACAGTGTAACTTCACCACCAAATCAGAGGTTTTTTTCCTCTCCAATTATCACTCCAGCCAAACTAGCTTTCTGTAACTTCTCACCAATCTGGAAATCTTGAGAGCTTGCACATTTGTATGGCCTTCTGGTTGCTTAATGAAAGTGTTACATTGAAATGGATGTTAGCATATCATGAAGTGTTTTTATAAAGCTGAAATTCTATATCCACTTACCTGGTTGTAAGCCCTGCAGAACTCAATGGAACTTATTTCTGTGTAGACATTTGCAGCGTCAAGTGAGGAAAGGAGTGATGGGAATGCAAAAAAAAAGGGGGGGGTTCAGCATTTTAATAGAAGTTTACAAAGTAAATTAAGGCAAGGAACCATGACAAGTGTAGGTGCCCAAGATGCAACTCTCTATGCGTAGGGTACAAAGAGCGCCTTACGAGTCTGTCCAACAGCAGAGAGGTACATGTGTTGTTTCACTTAACAAGTAGTCACTATCATTTTCATGTTATTTTGCGGAATGCCTAAGAAACTTCCCTGTGGGGTGGTAGAGGAAGAAAATGGGCCATTTCAACTCAGCACTGAACACAGAAATGTCTAGATATGACTCTGCTGAAAAAATGCTCCTAATACAGTCACATTCATGTACTTTGTGACAAGGCCACCCAAAAGTCCAGACTTACTTTTGCTCACCTTCATTTGTCTCAATCTCACAGTTCTATTTGCTTAGCAGAGTAAGCTCTGAATCCTCAGTACTGTGCAAGGTGCTAAATGGAGGGACTAACAACAGGAACAGAGAGTCTTTCACTTTGGAGACAGTGGTAGACTCTAGACCAGCTCAGGACTGGCCAAAAATCATTACTGTCTGATGGCTGCTTTGTGGCCTGAGTTTCCAGTCCACAAGCAGGCAAGTGTCCACATTACGAAAACCACCAGCATAATTAATGTTTCTGTAGCTGGAAATTCTGGAAGCTTCAGTTAAAGAAGTTCAAGTTCATGGACTTGGATGGATGAGTACAGAAAATGAAAATTCACCCTCTTGTTCCCCGGAGTGGTTTCTTTAGTTCACTGCTAAGTTTCAGCTACATAAGGAAATGCACAAGAAGCTGCCTGTGTTCTTGCAATAGAGTTTCCTTTCTATGGACCAGTCATCCCTTTACCTAGCCCTCTCAAGCATGGTGCATTCCACATGTTTTAGACTACAACTCTCACCATCCACAGAAAGAACAGACAATGGTGACACTGACTATTGAAGATGTGAGTTGTGCCTATTCTAACTAACATCCTAGCAGCCTAGAATACTGGCTCTTCTAACCTAGCAGCCTCTTGACAGAAGACTTTTCAGAATGCAGGAAAGGAAATTTGTCCTGGCTGTGATGTCAAAGCTTGATGACCATGTCTGGATTTCAGTTGTCTGAAGTGTAACAGGGCTGAGGGCATGTGTGAGTTCTGGGATGCATTTGCCATGGCTTCCTCCCAGTCAGATACCTAGGGGAGGGGGCAACCCTGGCCTAGGGTGCATGCCTGTTAAATGATTTACTAGTAGGCAGAGACACTCATAGATTGCATTCAGGAGGCACTGTGATGGTGAGGATGGTATCCAAGTGGGAGCACCCTCCATTCTTCGTCGTGGCCTCTGTGCATCACACATATGGGTTCTGCGCCTGCGCAGTACCTGTGGCCGGAAGATTAACAGCTAACGGTTTGGCAGGAAACTCCGCTCCCCCTCCCCCCTAGTAGTATATAAGGAGCGGAGTGTCCACCATTTTCCAGTCTTTGCGACTGCCGTTCATTGTGCCTTGTGCCGCTTTGTTCTCGCTTAGATCGTGCCTCGTGCTCTCTTGTTCGAACCTTTTTTCTCTTGTTCCTTCCAAGTTAGTATTCCCTTCTTACCTTAACGTATTATTCCAGTTATTCTCTTCGTTTTTCTCTCATTTTTTGCCTTCTTGTTCCTGTATTAAAAAAAACCCCAAAAATATTATCTATTCCTGCTTTACTATCTTTTCTTCTTTTCCGTGATGGCTCAACAGGCGGCATTCCACAAGTGCGGAGAGTGTGGCTCTAAAATGCCCGCTGCGGACCCGCATGACCTGTGCCTCCTCTGTTTAGGGGAGGATCACAGGACGGACAAATGTGTCCATTGCCTGGCCTTTTCGAAACAGGCCAGGAAGAACAGGGAGAACCGTTTACGGACGCTCTTGTGGGACCAGGCCCTTCTACAATCTGACCGGCTGGTGGCTAAGCCCACTATAACTTCGGCCCCACCAGACTGCCATCCGGCCTCCACTGAACTGCTGCAACATCCAGCCCCTTTCTCTACTGCTCCGCCCTCACGCCCCTCGGGCAAGGGTGCTTCCGCCATCAGGGAGCAGCCTGTTTCTCCACCCAAGAAGCAGAAGGAAAAGAGGAAGCACAGCGTGCCGAAGAACCCGCCTGTGCACAAAAGGGCCAAGAAAGATAAGGCCAAGAAACCAAAGAAACCCGAGCATTCAAAACAACGCTCGGGTTCGGCGGCCTCTTCGGTTCCAGTTGCGGCTCCGGTACCGACGCCCTCGGGCCCGATCATCCAAGCAGCAATGAGAGGCACGCCTCCAGCCTCCCCGCGTCGTATGGAATCAGAACTACATCAAGATCCACCTCACGGTTCAATCTCTGATGGCGAGATCGAAGACTCTCCACCGAGGGCTCGATCCCCAACTCCTATGCCATCGGTTGGGCTCGATCCGGGTACCAGACTATCCCCACCGAGGGATCGTAGGAGTTGCTTGTCGGAACCCTGCTCTGATGACTGGTACCATGCTACGTACTCGTCCGCACCGAGATGGTCCAACTATCCATCCGTCGGATACTACCTGGCTGTTAGGGATCGATCCCCACCAACCGAACATTGGGATCAACCTCACTCCGCGGCTTCGACGGGCGCCGGGCATGTACCATCTCGGGAAAGCGAGAGATCCCAGTCACCAGGGGGTTCCTCCTCCAGCAGCCCGGCTCCATATTGGGTGGACTCGGACGAGTCCGAGGTCGACTTGACTTCTCCCAACACTGCGGTCACTTCACAAGGTCCAGCATCACCGGAAGAACCGCACATCACATTCGCTGAACTGATGTACAGGCTTGTGAAGTCGTTGGAGATATAAGTGAGCCAACAACTGGGGCCTAGTATCATCCATTTCTACGATGTCGTACGGGAAGAACAATCGACCTCCAGTGCCTCGCCACTCATCACGACCCTCCGACAAGCGATGACCCAACCGTGGGATCTCCCGGCGCAGCCTCAACCAACCTCTAGAAGATATGAGGCGATGTACAGAGTCCATGAAGGAGACATTCCATTCCTCCTCCGCCACCCCAAACCAAATTCAGTGGTGGTGGAATTGTCCCAAGGTTGGGAGGCATGGGGTCACACAGCACCCCAGGACAAAGAGGGAAGAAAGATTGACTCCCTTGCGTGCCGGGTCTATGCGGCTTCAGGACTGGGCCTAAGAATATCTAATTATGAGACAACCCTGGCGCGATATCAATATTTCATAATGCAGCACCTAGACAACATCATCGCCACCCTTCCTGTTAATCAAGGCGATTTGGTGAGGGTGTTCGTCAAGGAAGTGATGCAGGTCGCCGTACAACAATTATCCACAGCCAGACACCACATGGATACAGACTCAAGGGCTCTCGTCGGCGCCATCTCCCTCTGGAGACACACATGGTTGTGTAACTGCAACTTTCCGGAGGAGATGAAGAGAAGAATTGAGGAGATGCCCTTTGATGGATCCGGCCTCTTCAATGCTAGAACCGACCACAAGTTGAAGAAGTTCCACGAGTCGAGGATGACAGCCCAGCGCATGGAACTACAACCGCCCCCTCGACGTAAGTGGTCGTGGACCCAGCCTCAGTATAGGCAACCATATCCATCCCGCCAACAGCCACAGCATCGCCAACAGCGTTGCAAACAACCACCCCAGCATTTCCAGCAAGGCCGCCGCTGCTTTGACGGAGACAAATGCCAACGTTGATGGGGCGAGAAAACCTTTCCTCTCCTCCCAACCCCACCCTCCCCCCTCTCATTTGGGAACCAGCTGAAAAGCCGACTCCCCATTTGGGAGTCCATTACATCTGATGGGTGGGTGTTATCCATCAACCAGCATGGATATAGAATTCAATTTGACGTTGTTCCACCATCGAGTCCTATCCGGTTTATGCCATGCTCGTCGGTATTGTTGGACGAGATTTACCAGCTCCTCTCTAAAGGAGCCATTCGTCGTTTATCTTCATCGGAAGGACTGCACAGATTCTATTCTAGATATTTTACGGTGCCGAAATGAGATGGAGGGCTTCGACCGATATTGGACTTGAGAGCTCGCAATAATTTATAACACCAAAGAAGGTTTGGATGACCACGCTTCAGAATATCCTCCTGTTGCTGGGGAGAGGGGATTGGTTTGCCTCGTTAGACTTGAAAGATGCCTATTTTCATATTTCAATACAACCACGATATAGGCATTTCCTCCGTTTTGCAGTAGCCTCTAAAATCTATGAATTCAAGGTACTGCCGTTTGGACTGGCCACCACACCGAGGGTCTTCACGAAGTGTATGGCTCCTGTTTGCGCATACCTCCGATTACGTGGAATTCAGATATATCCATACCTTGATGATTGGCTGTTGGCTTCCCAAACTAGAGAAGGACTAGTTCCGCCATAAATATCACTTGTGACCTATTGCAAGACCTTGGACTCTGCATTAATCACCAGAAATCTTCTCCCTACACAGACAATCGACTTTATTGGGGCTCAGCTGGATTCTATGGTGAGACAGCCTCCTTCCTCGAAACAGACAACGTGCTATCGCCCGACACATTCACCAAATTCGACGAGACGGAACTGTTCCTGCCTGGTCTGTTCAAAGACTGTTGAGACATATGGCAGCGTCCATCGCCGTAGTCCCGTATGCCAAGCTCCAGCAACGCCCCCTCCAATTGTTTTTCAATGGGACGTTCCGACCGCAGAGGGATCTGCCTACGAAGCAGATTCGACTCCCATCCTCCATTTTACATTCCTTACTATGGTGGACAGAGTCAAGCAACCTAGACGTCAGAGTCCCGTTTTGACCTCGGTACCCGACAGTGACTCTCAGTACTGACGCGTCCCTTCTGGGATGGGGAGCCCTGTGCTCCAGTCTATGCACCCAGCGGGTCTGGAGCTGCCAGGATTCCAAGAATCACATCAACTTCCTGGAACTTCTCACTGTGTTCAAAGCACTACAGTCATTCGAGGATGTGCTTCACCAACAAGTTGTCCAGATAACTTTGGACAACATAGCCACAGTTTTTTATTTAAACAAACAAGGGGGGACAAAGCCCCCGAAATTAGCCCGTTTGTCGATGTGAATCTGGGAGTGGTGCATACCGAGGGACATCACTCTTATAGCAGTGCATCTCGAGGGCAAGGACAATGTGGAAGCAGATCTTTTGAGCAGGCACATGTCACGGTCACACGAATGGGAACTGGACCGTCAGATCTGTGACAGACTGTTCCAACATTGGGTCCCCCCAGATATAGACCTGTTTGCCACCCGACAAAACAGGATGTGCGAGAATTTTTGTTCGAGAGCGGGAATCAGGCAGGGATCGTCCGGGGATGCCTTCATGATTCCCTGGAGCAATCTGACCTTTTACGCTTTCCCACCGATTCCCCTCATCATGAGAGTCCTGGTGAAGATTATTCACTACGGGGCCACAGGGCTGCTAATAACTCCTTGGTGGCCACGCCAGCCATGGTTCTCGACCCTTCTTCATATTTCTCGGAAGGAATACCTTCAACTTCCTCCTGTTCCTTATTTTATTACTCAACGGAAGGGCACGATCCAACATCCGGACCTGCCGTCGCTGAAACTGACCGCATGGCGAATTCGACAGCAATGAACGCCAGAACGGTACCGACACCATCTGCAGCCCCTGTTCATTCTGTTCCTACCTCTGATTCACCAGCCCATATGTTGAATCCAATTACCGCCTCTGCTTTGTTAAATTCAGTGAATCTGCCATCGGCCTCACAGGCTTTACATCCTGATATACAGTATATTCTTGACTCTGCATTAAAACCATCCACTCGAAAATCGTATGCGGCAAAGTGGCGTAGATTCTCCAGTTTTGCCCAATCTCATTCGTTTTCAGTGCCCTCCGCATCTATAGATCAGATCCTTTAGTTGCTCTTCGAACTTCACCGTTCTGGACTTAAACCCTCTTCCATAAAAGTTTATATGGCGGCAATCTCTTATTACCATGGAACTGTGCAGGGTTTTTCCATTTTTTCTCAGCCACTGATTAAAAGATTCCTGAAAGGACTTTGTAACCTTCATCCAACAATTGGCCGTTTATGCCCACTTGGAATCTCTCAGTGGTTCTACAGGCACTAACACAGCCCCCTTTTGAACCCTTGGCAACAATTGATCTACGTCTTGTTTCCTGGAAAACTGCCTTCCTTGTAGCAGTTACCTCAGCCTGTAGATCTAGTGAACTTTGTGCTCTCAGAGTGGATCCTCCATTTTTGAATTTTCATAAGGACAAGGTAGTCCTATAAATGGACCCATCTTTTCTCCCAAAGGTGGCTACCTTCTTCCACATGGATCAAGAGATTATTTTGCCAGCATTTTTTTCGGCTCCTTCGAATCCGATCGAGAGGTCCCTGCATGTGCTAGATGTTCGTCGTTGTCTGGCCTTTTACAGATCGAGGACTGAGTCTTTTCGGCATTCTAATAGACTTTTCATTAAATACTTGGAACAAAACCGAGGCGTCCTTGTGTATTTTATCCATGATGCCTTGTTCTTTCTCTTTCTGGCTGTAGGGGAGCATTCAAAATTTTCAGCATGTAGGACTTAATTTCATATCCCTAGTTTCCATGTGGGCCACATAATAAAGTGTAGTCAAATTAAGGCCCTGCCTTTTCCCTTGAAGTTTAACAGGTATCTCAGTAACTACAAAGCCTTAGAGTCATATTGGGCCTTTAAAATGACATTAGACCAGATGTTTCTCAAATCTTGTGGGCTGTCTTAAAAACAAAATCAAGAATAAGTATTTTTTTTAGAAAAACAATTAGATCAGCAATCAGGAGCACTGTATCTCCTTAAATACAATATAATACAAAGGTAACTTTTTCTGACGGAAAAAGAGCTAACAGTATTCAATTACCCCATCAATTTCTATACACAGACCATGCAAAAAAGCCACGTATTGTCTGTATACCTTACATCAGGCCTACTGGTTAAAATTAATTTTGTACAAGATCAACAGAGTGTACAAATAAATGCTAGTTAATTATCAAACATCAGTTTGGGTAAAATTTCTGAAGTAAACTGTACCAACCATCCTTTCATCCCAGAAGCAGTATCTTTGCTGTTGTTTGCAGAACTAAGTAGCATTAAAAAGAAAAGAAAGGTCCATAGCTTTGTAAAAGTGTCATTCAACTACCTGAACAAATCAAAGAGCTGGTTCAAATCAGCAGTTGACTGAGAGCTTATATCCTGGAATCTGAAGAGCAGTGAAAAAGAAATTCCAGTGTCTTCCCTTTAACTCATAATAAGCTTCCTTTTCTGCAGAATAAGTAGTAGAAATAGTTTTCTCTTTTCTATGGCTAGTGCTGAATTCCACAACAGACTGGTGATTCAATACAGAAAGACTGCAGAAAATGCAGAGCATTGGACATTGCCTATGAGGCATACCAGAAGTTGGAATGTCCATCAGAGAAAGGTTTATGTTTAAAGCAGTAGGCATTTTTATTCTCTCTTTAAAAGTTCTGAAAGAGTGAAGGAGAAAGAAGGCATTAGCAGAAATTAACTAAAGAAGGCAGTTTTGCATTAGAATGTTTTAAAGGCTTTTATAACATGCTTTTAAAAATAATCTTATTATCATAAGAATTAGAAGTAATGGAGTGTAGTGGTATAGTTACTAGAATATGTTTACTTACAGTGAGTGTAGGTGACACTGGAGAATAGAACAACCCTTTCCCCTACATGTAATCTTGACTAATGTTGCATTCCAGTGGATCTACTTTAAGTAGGATTACCATTGGCTACCATTCAAGGATTATATCATTTCATTCATGCTCATGTTCTAAGGGGGTTCGCAGATCAAAGAGTTCAGAGATTAATCTTGCTACTATCAAAGTGATTTCCATTGGCTAAAAATTTCTTGTTCATCCTTAACTTGTAAGTATTAAGTTCATCCTTAACTTGTAAGTATTAAGGATTAGTTCTGTAAGTTCATTAGTTTGTAAGTATCAAGTATTATATAGACCAAGCTGTATAATTGTATTATTCACTGAGTGCTGAATGGGTGAGAGTAGAGAGAGCTAGGAATTTGTGTTGTTTGCTGAGAATTCCACAGTCCTAACATGTTTGAGGCAGCTTAAATAGCAAGAGATAGGACAGAGATAATACTATTTCAAATTCATGAAAGCTGAACAGTTTAAATGAGTCTGAGAGAATAATAACTTTGTACAAGACGTACCATCAAATTCTTTCCTAAACAGTTGGTAGAAGCTATCTAGAACCCCTGAAAAGAATTCTTTAAATGCATACCTGCAAATTCACTATTCAGAAATATGTGACATCCAGTTGACATGATTATGTTAAGCACCTGTTCAATACAGCGATTAAGTCATTGCTACATTTTGGGGAGGGAATGACTGTCACACATCAGGTATCATGTGAATGCAGTATCTGTTAAAATATAGCCTATAAAGGGCACACTCAGCTTTGAGAATGCTTTGGGCCTGTTCTTCCTACTCCCCAGCCAGGTGTTGGAAGTATCAGTGGAAGATATGAACAAAGGAAAAGGCTGAAATCTGAAGAATTGTACAACTAGTTTCATACTAGTTTGTACAACTTCATTGAAGGAGTACAGATGATTCTGAAGTAGCACTTCCATGCATTATGGTAAATCACTTTTGTAAAGGAGTGACCTGCGAATGCAGCTTGTGATGTGGCACTGGAGTCTCTTTTTCAAAGAAGAAATAATTTTAAAAATCTCATTAAGTATGTCCAAGCTTCAAAAAGAGGAAAGGGAATTTCCAGGACAGCCGGAATAAGGAGTCACTGAGTTTATGTATCAAAATACACATCCTGTTTTCCAGCAGAAGTTTATCTTATTCAAGTGCCTATTTCACTGTGGGGTTTTTTCACACCATGGCAAATGAAACACTTTCATGCAAACTAAAAAGAATTCCAAGAAGTGATGATATGATGCAGCTGGAGTGGGGCAATGGGAAATCATTTGAATTATCTTTCGGGCCCAATGATTTACTGGTTTAACTATACAGTAATGCTTTTCCCTCAGGGAAATATAAATTTGGTAGCAGGTACAGATAATGATCTTTTAGAGATTTCTGGCTTCATCACAATAACAACAGTTCTCAGAATGTCATAGGAAGAGGAATTGAACAGTAAACCAGTTAAATTCATTACTATAGGCATGCCCATATCATCAAATAATTTGGAGCAAATGTCACATATTGTTTAAAGAAATGAGCTCTGGACTAGGAAATCCTCAATTCAAATCTCAGTTTCTTCATGAATTCACTTCCTCAGGCAAGCTACCATTCTCTTAGTCTTAGCTGTTCATCTGCAAATGTGGGGCAGTAATGCTGAAGATTCCTCTAAGATTACTGTAAAAATGTATGTGAAACAGTTTAAGTACTTGGAGGAAAGCACTATAGTTGTTAACAGCATCATGAATATGTATGCAAAATCATGTTAGTTGAGTGCTATTATCTTGTAAACAAACAAAAATGTAACATTATTGGTTCACCTTGTGAACAGCTAGACTGCAAATAACAATTTGAATATGTATCTCATGTCTGAATAAAGATCCAATACATATTATTGCTGTGCAACATACTTTACCCAGGGATGTGCATGGGATCAGGATAATCCCCAAACAGAATCAGGCCTCCTCGTATCATTTTTGGTATTTTATGAAGCAGAATTAGGCTTTGTTATTAATTCATGTTTGAAGATGCATACATTCTGTTTCCTCTTCAGATAGTATCTTTTGGGTTTGTTTCTCTAAAATATCAATAAGAGAGACAGGGAGTGAACGGAGGAGTGCAGCTGAGTGTCTGACATGTCCACCTTCTAATCTTAAGGCATGTTTTACCTGAGCTCTGATCACTGGAGTTTTTGGGGAGTACAAGTATGTGAAAAGACTATTGGTCCAATGTTGAGAAACTTTGCTGTCAGAAAGCCTTCCTAGGCTTCTGAAATTTTGAGTTTTTCATGACTTAGAACATCTTGTTGACCTGTGTCATTTTCATTTAAATAGCTTTCAAACTCAAGGGGAGTGAGGAAAGGGGACACAAATTGCTTTCTCGGGCCACCACCAAATTAAGGCCTTTCCACCTACATGAATTGTTACACATACTTCTGAAGCTTTGCAGTTTCTTAGTTGTGGGCATCTTTATCCTGTATGACATTTTCAGAACAAGGTACCACATGGAACATGGGAATAAACACATTCTCTTTGGGATACCCTGAAAAAGTTGATGCTGTTTTTTCATAAAAACTCCTGGACCTATTCTTTAGAATGAATAAGTATCCTGATAAGATTCAGCTATTTCTGCCAAACTATGATGTTATCAGCAATCCCCTTAAAAAAACATAAAGGTGTATAGCACAGTTCCTGTGTATCAGTTTTTCCAACATTTGGTAGGTATAATTTCCTCCAAAGGTGCCATTATGCCTGAAAATATCTTCTGATTCTGACAGAAAGAAAAAGGTTGATAACCAATGTTGAATTTTCCATGATACTCAATGGGAAGGCACAAAGCCTCAGATTTCTGAATCTTGACTTGGGTTATGTGCACAAGTGGAAGCAAGTGGCTCCCAAATAAATCTGAGTAGTATTGGGCAATTTTCCAAGCTGCTACACTGGAATCTGAGTAAAATCTTGCAGCAGTGCACTTCTCTAATTTCTACCTATATTTTGACTCATATTTCAACATTTGTTCAAGCTTTCTGATTAACTAAGCACTATTTCACATAACCATTTCCAACATGGAGATTATCTTTGAGAAGGGGAAAACACAAAGCATGTACACTATCTGATGGGATAAACAAAGAGGGAATCTACTCTGCCCTGTACTGGAAAACATCTGCAAGCTTTCTGGTAGCAAACCAAATTTTGCATAGTTTTTAAATAACTTTCAACATATCAGCCATTGCCAGACATTATTGAGAAACATCCAACATGTTGAACATGAATCTTAAATAAAATTGTCAAATTGCATGATTAGTCACATTTTTTTCTTTTAATTCTAAATCAAGATATAGATGAATGCTCATTTGAAAGGACCTGCGACCATACCTGTATCAACTATCCTGGAAGTTTTGAGTGCCTTTGTCATAAAGGTTACACATTGTATGGGATGACACACTGTGGAGGTTTGGAGAATCTGATTCTTTTCATTTCTTTTGCATGTAATTCCTTGATAAGATAGAATTTAATCAAGGCAATGTATCTGTGTTACATTTCAAATTAATTTGGAATCATCACCTGTTCATACATATTTGTCCCAAGATAATTTTAAGAATCTTGTTCTTACCGTCACTATCTTACTTTGTGTATAAATGCTTATGTACAAACAAGTATAAGTTATTTTCATGAAATTACATCCCATGTTCATACATACCTTTACTGATGGATCTGCCAATGCTACCTGATCTAAAGACACCTGCAGTGCTATCTGATCCAAAGACTTCCTTGCTGGTATACATAGCATTGAAGTGATACATAGCAAGGAGTCAGGAGTCAACTGTATGTTATGTGAACATGTAAGGAAGACAAGCCACTTGGTAGGAGCCTGTCATGGACCCATCATGGTCTGGGAACTATTACAGAAGTAGCTGTACTATTAAAGGAGTTCCTAGGAAGATGCTTGTCAGCTTTATTCCAACTGACTTGAATTAGATATAAACAGCGTCAATGTGTGCAGGATGGCAGCCTAAATTAATTGTACAAAATATTCTGTTCATGTTTATTATATTGAATACTGTTAAATGTTGAAAGCACTAAATTACACTTAACATTTTTATTAAGTGTTTCATGTATATGAAGTCATGCATAAATGCCAATAAAAGTAGACTAAACATGTTACATTGAAGTATGAACAAATATATCTAAATCTTCAAGTCTATTGTTAAAGTATCAGTGACAAATATATTAGACAAGTATCTTAGCCTGCTGATAGTTTTCCTGAGGACCATCCAAGTAGCAGAATCAGGAATCTTTGGCTTAAAATATATTATTCTTCCAATGTCCTCAGGCTATGCTGAATGTAATGTTGGCGTGTTATAATTCATATAAAATATTTGGGTCCCTGTATCTTTGTGATTTAAAAATAATTACCTCTAGAGCTGAAATTTAAGTTGATACTGGCAGAGAAAAATTAGGTGGATTGCATTTGCTTTACCTAATAAAAGTGGGCATGTTTCAAATGTCACACATAGCTCATTGTCATATGCAAATACACTTTAGCTTTAGTCAGATTACATTAATACAAAGGGAAGCTTGACTTTTTAAAAACCCTCCCAAGTAATCAAAATAGCATCACAGATCCCTACACTGTTACTTAGTGGTTGTAGAAGTGAGCAGTACTGTCTTAACCAATAGTGGTGTAATCCAAAACATTTGTTGTTTTTTTAGGGGTGGCTTATACAGTCATTCTCACTGGTGTAAGAGGTCAATTAACTATGCCACAAAATGTGCCAAGCTTGACTATATTGTGGTATGTGCGGCTGTTATGAAGGGATAGCCACAGATCTTGTACAGAGCTCTGTAGTGTATCTAGCACTGTGCCCAGTACTTATATATAATTTAGTACTTTGGCATATTACAGGGCACTCTTGTAGTACAACCTTACCTGCTTATATATACTTGTAGATATTGATGAATGCAGCATCAGCAATGGAAGCTGTGATTATGGATGCCTTAATACAATGGGAACTTATGAATGTTTATGCCCATCTGGGAAGAAGTTACATTGGAATAAAAAGGATTGTGTTGGTAAGTAACTGCTGAAAACTCACAACTTCTCTCTTTACCTCTTTCAATGATTTTAAACTGATTTTTAAAAAAATTATTTCCACATAGGAAAAGTCATTTTTTCAAGCTAACAGAATCTGGGTGCAGATGCAACACAGCCCAATTACCAAAGCATGATTGGGAGATGGAGAAATGCTGCAGGCATGCACATTTGTTCCCTCTCCTTCCTCTTCCTTCCTTCCCACTCTGTGTTGATTTTTGCTTCTCTTACATTTTGGAGCTAACAGGGTATATAGCATTACTTTTGTACTATCCTTTACACTAAGCTTGGTTAGATCCTACAGAAGTTTTCAAGTCTTAATGGTATTAAACTGATTTTGGGCCTAAAACTTGAATAATGAAAATTATGGTGTGCATGATATTGTACCATGTTTAGCTCCCAAAATGAAAAGGAGAAAGCAATTTGCATGTGCATGGATTAGAGGTCTCCTAACCCTCTCAACCATGGTGAGATAGCAGCTCACTGAAAGTGGCATGTGTAAACCACTTTCACAGAATCATAGAATAGTAGAGCTGGAAGGTGCCAGAGAGCCATTGAGTCCAACCCCCTGCCCAGTGCAGGACTCCAAATTAAACCATCCCTCTGACTCCAAATTTAACATCCCTCAGTTGTATCCTGACTGGCTCTAGTGTGGGGTAGCCCGCTAGGTCATTGGTTCCATTGTCATAATGCTCTTAAGAGTCTGGAAATTTTTCTGCTATCTAGCCAAAATTTTTAATCTCTTCTGGTTCTGAAGTCAGGAAATCTTGTCCTGAAAGGCTGTCTGTTTCCAGGGGTGCCACCATACTGGAACTATTTAAGGGAATTTAGGTTGTAAGTAGTATTTTGGGTTTATTGGAATCTCTTCACACACAACTCTAAGATTTACAAAGCTACTTTCATTTTAAAAAATGTAATTGCTCTGTGATTTAAAATTCCAAAATAGAACTAGAGATATTTAGGGGTGGATGAATCTGTCTCTTTCAATTTCTAGAACCTAACATGTTGTTTAAGCATACATTCTTTTTCAATTTTTTAAAAGTTTTTTAAACTTTGCATGAAATTGTTCATGCATTTCTGTACATACTTTCCCTAAAATACACATTTATGCCTTTTTGTACCCAGCTTATGGTGCTTCTTTTCCTGCTCCTGTATTAGTAAGCATGAAAATGCTTACTAATTCCTGCTCCATGAATTAGTAAGCATTTTAAAAACCATATATGGTTTTTAAAATAGATATTTTTAAGTCAAATGAAAACTTTACTGTTGTTTCATTGTATACAATTTATATTGAAAGCATACTACATAGTAAAACTAATCTGCATGAAATGTACTTCATAAATGTTTCCGACATTTAATACATGTTTTAGTAACCAGTTCATAGCATCAGAAATGTAGTCAAATTTCAGGGAAGAAAATGCTGATAGAAGCATTACAATTGCTTAGTTTGTGTTCAACAATAGGGATAATTAAAATCTGTGGATTGGTGACACCTACTGGTTACTTTCAAAAATGCACATACTATCTTAAAAATATTGAAAGTGGATATTTATTATATTGTCTTTTATCAAAAATAGATTGGTTTCAATTTCATGTTTTACATTTGTGCTTGTTTTATGAATTTATCTTTCAGATACATGAAGCCATATTTTTTTAAAAAAATCATCATAGGAGAGGAATTGGATAGGTCACTTTGAGGTGTTGTTTTTTATATGTTGGGGTTAAAATTCTGATGCATATATTGATAGAAAAAACTCCCAGCATTCCTCAGCCAGTTCTAGGGTGTTTTTTCTCTACACCCACCCACACACAGTCTTTGCATTAGTATAAACCTATAAGACACTGAATAGAACACACCATTAGTCTAATTTAAAAAATAGTAATTCAAAAGGTTGCTGCACAAGAATTAAAGTGTGTAAATACTTACATGGGGTTTACAGACAAAGAAGATTTTAAGGCAATATTCTTGATTGTAAACTGAGATATAAAGCTTTTGGTTTCAATGGTAGCCAGTTAGTACAATTTGTAAATGTTTGCCCTTCTCTCACGCCCTTAGAATACAATCCATTCTCCCCCACAGCAGATGCAAATAGACCCCTAAACATGAATGCTTATGAGCATCCAAGGGAAGAAATAACATGTGGAGGCAGCACTTTCCACCACTGCTGCACTTCCTACCCTACATTTTATCTAGACAGGCATTTTCATCCGGATCCAGGAATGGTACTGATGTTATGTCCACCCAGGGTTGTCTATATCCTCAGAAACAGGCCGCAGGCTCGCATGCTTGCTCTGATGCTCATTCCATCCTGTTTCTTTCTCCACTGGGAGAAGTGAATAACATAACTGGAAGAATATGATATTGTTTGAATGAGTGATTTCCTGCTTCTTCTTCCTCAGAGATGGTGAAATGCCTTCCAAATGCCAAGCCAGCTCCAAAAGCTCAGCTGATTTGCAGCAAATCAGGAGGAATTGAGAGCTGTTTCTTATCCTGCCCATCCAATACACTTTTTGTTCCAGGTTGGTAACGAACAACATGCTGCTTTTTGCTAGGTAATAAAGAAATTGAAGTTCCTTTTTCACTATGGATAATTTCAAGATTTTTGCAAGCCTAAAATTTGTAGAAATTTCCAATAGGTCTGACTGGTGAAGGGTCTTCTTAAATTATCATTTCTTTGATGGGAAGTTGGATTATTTCTGGGAACAGTGGTTCATCATGCTTTGGTTTGCCATACTACTTGACTTTCATGTCACAGAACTGATTGAGTAAATTTCAGCTATTGACAGAATATCTAAGGATCTCAGATCATCTGTGATGATAACATGATAAACAAATGTAACTAATAAATGTTTATTCAGAAGTGCAAATGACTAAATAAATAATAAATAAATTATCTTGTTACTTTTCCCCCTTTTCTTTTGTTCAGACTCAGAGAATAGTTACTCAGTAAGCTGTGGAGTGCCAGTGCAGCAGGGCAAGCCACAACAAAAACGCAACACTACTCTTCCTAGCTGTGCAGGTATTACTTTTTGCATCCTGATGCTATGTAAACATCATTTCCCAATTTCCATGATCTTGGTGGGAATCTGCTACAACCTTTAGAATGTGTAAGTTGTACAGGAAGATAGACAACTGTTGAACTTCCAAGACCTCCCATCTTGCACCTCAGCAGATCCTCCAGTTCCAGTCTTATTTCTTTGTAGTATCAACCTTAGTTACACTTTGCCAGGGGCTCTGAGATGGAGGAAGGGCCTCTCCACCCTGCCTTTTGGTGTTACCCCACCTCCCATGGGGAGGTCTGCAAAAGTTTTGCTGCTTTTCACCTTGGGAAGAAGTATTTTAAGAGATCCTTTTTCCTAACCCTTGGTTCATGTGGAAGTGAGTCATAGAACCAACATTGTTGACACTTCTGCACATTCTCAGCTTAAAATATGGCTCCTGTTTAAAATTACTTGTTGAACAGATTATATAGAAAGGTTGAAAAAATCTCATTGCCCAAATTTTTGAAGAAAGCCTAAAGCTCAAAGCAGGAAAAATAGAATGTTATATTGCTTATAAGACCCAAAGGTACTGTGCTGTTGTAATGTACCCCAGACTTGACTGAATCACAGGCTGAGTTCACACAATATGGCAAACAACCCTGAGTTGTTTCCACAGTGTACAGATTTTTGCTGACTTACTGGTCAAACAATCACGTGGTAACCTGGCCAGTGCAGTTTCTGTACTCCCCACTCTGTCGTCCCTGCTTCCCCATGCACCATGCAGCAGCACCCACAAGCAAAGTCCCTGTCCTTTCTCTATTCTTGCCCAAAACTGCAACAGCCTTCTCCTAATTGGCCCATTGCAATCCCAAGGCAGGTTCCCCCTTTCCTTCTCCTAGGTGTATCTGCCTGTCTGTGATGCTTCCCAGCTGTTCCAACCCCCACAGATATTTTTATTAAATGAAAATAAACCATTTCACTACATTTCTCCCTCCAAGTATTCTTGTGGTGTCTCCCAGCTTCCAAAAGTAACAAAGGATGGACACATTACTTGGCCAATGGGAATAAAGTAAGCAAACACTGCTGAGGGCAGTAGACAAGGCTAGGAATGGCCACTTTTGTGGCTGTTCTTACCAGGGAACTCTATGGTGCTTCCAAAGCAACAGTGGTAAAACAGCAATCCCAGGTCTGAACAGCACAAGACACAGTGTGAAAACCATAGAACAGCCTACTGATTCTAGATCAATAGAGTATATATGCCTGTGGTTTCAGAAAACTAATCATGCTATGCAGGAACTGGGTCTGGATGACACAATAGACTCAATTTCACCATAGCTTCTTGGGTCATGCAAACCTATCCACAATGTGCTCAGCCCTATATAGGCATTGTAAAAAAGGTGAAAGTCACAAGCTGAGCAAGAGCAAGGCCACAACAAGCAACCTCTCCTACTTCTGTCACATTATATTGTAACTCTACCTATAGGCATTCAAGCATACATTTTTTAGCTTTAAAAATTATCAAATTATTAGTTGAGTGTACTGTAGGATTTTTTAAAAAAATATTTCTGTATATGGTTTGCCTGCACTCTCATAAAGTGAAAACTGGAAGTGTGCAGTTAAATCCTTAATTCCCGCTAGAGCATACCAACCTGCTTCTGGACTACATCTCTACAATGAGAGATGAATGGGAATTGTAATTGGAGTTAATCTTGCTTTTCCTTGGTACTGCCTGTGGTAAATCTTGGAAGAGGGGTTCAGCCAACTTAAATATGCACAGTACCCGCAGCACTCAGTAGACTGTCAAGCTGGTCCTGGAACAGAGGGATATGTAAGCTGACCTCTGCTGACACAAGAGTCTTGGCTAGTGCTGCAGGCTCTATCCCATTATTATTGGTTTCTTTAATCTTCCTTGAGAAAATATGATACCTTGTAGTTTTACTGTTACCACCAGTTCTTTTGATTCTGAATATTCTGTTCTAGCAGGGCCAGACAGGAACGTTAATGTCTATTACCACAATACCCACAAATTCCCTTTATTTGCTTGAGACAGAAGAGATGTTTTGGATATGGCTGTAAACTAGCTTGTACTTCCTGTTTCCTACATTTTTCTTTCATATCCAAAGAGGAAAAATTTCATCTCCCTGAAACATATTTTCTTAGTTCCAGTTATCTTTCTCTTAGCTTGGGCCAGCTTTGTGGCCTGGATGATCTTGATCAAAGCTTTGGAAGTTTCTTTCTTGAATTCCTGGTCTTTGGGTCATTGTTGAACTCCTTCAGAATGTCTTTTTCAATCAGCAGAGATCCAGTTTCACACAGGCATTTTTCTTTAGATCTCTTTGCAATTTTCCATATTGTATCTTCTATTCCTACTGCAAAGGGAGATCATTTCTCAACGGGCCATCCTGGTGTTCTATCACTGACCACATTCTTTCATACATCAGCCAAGAATAATTCATAATATTGAAAAGTGACATGTTTATATACAAATTGACAGTATAGTACCTGTGGAATAAACAGTGCTATCAGGGGATTAAAGTTGTCTTCTTTCTGATTCATTCTACTACAAGTCCCTAGCTTACCTTCAATATACAGCATAGATTATACCTTCTGAATTTCTTTTTTTCTGTAGATGTATTAGCACCACCCATCAAACAGAAGGCACGTTTTAAAATCAAAGATGCTAAGTGCCATCTAAGACCTCGCAGCAAAGAAAAAATTAAAGATGCTGGAAAGCAGCAGGCTGTCATAGGTATGATGTGGGTGCATTGTGACGTATCAGATGTGTTTTCAATTTGGGGCTGGTGTTTCTCTATTAAGAAGCAAAACACTAGCAGTATGTTTTAAAGCTAGATTTGCAGCTTAATGTAACCCAGCATTGCATTGGACTAAGAAATAAATGTACTTTTAAAGGGTTCTTTCCCTAACATTCAATTATTACTATGTTTATTTGTTATTTGGTTTGTGATTTACTAAGACACTTGCATGTGGAGATGATTTTATTGGAAGGTCTTTCCAGATGAAAATCCTTCCTCATGTTGGGACTGTAACACTTTTCCTTTTAACTCCATGTTAATGCTTCCATATTGAATAATGTCTCCACATAATGGGCTAAAAGTTCACTTGCTGGGGGCAGAGGGAGAAGGGCAAAGTGCACTCCCCACCAAAGAACCTTGGGATTAATTTTTGAAAAGGAGGGGTTTTCCCTGCTCTGTGCAAATAAATGGAGAAATTGTTGCATTCACTTGCTTGGGGACAGTGAAAAGAGAGGGGTGGTGGAGGGAACAGCCAGAGAAAGAGAAAGTACTACACACTAAGGCTGCATAATTATGCATACGAACACAGATAAGAGGTGCCTCAAAGAGCCAGTGTGGTGTGGTGGTTAGAGTTTTGGACTAGGGACCTGGGAGAGCAGAGTTCTAGTCCCCTCTTGGCCATGAAGCTGATTGGGTGACTTTGGGCCAGTCATTTACTTCCCGCCAAACCTACCCTACAGAGTTGCTTGGAGGACAACAGGTGGAGGACTATGTAAGCTGCCTTTGGTTCCTCACAAGAAAAAAGGCAGGAGAGAAATATGTAATCATAATACTTTGTTGTGTCTGTCCCCTCATTCCTCTGTGGTAGGGAACTTCTAAAAAAAGGTAAGATGTGCCTATGTGCCCAAAAATTTTGAGGACCTATGTGTTAGAAGCACCAATCCATAAGTAACCATGACAATCTGAATGTTTGAGGCTGTGATTTGGCATAGTACCTTGTACATCTTGAGAAAAATGAGTGATAAAATGTATATATGTCAGTTTAATTAAACATATTTACTGATGTTTTGGTAAGGAAAAAGATGGTCCAAAATCCACTGTCTAAAGCAGGGGTCTCAAACTCAATTTACCTGGGGGCCTCTGGAAGTAGAGTCTGGGTGAGTCTGGGCCTCATCAAGTATTCCACCACTGCGGTGGTGGGCCGCTCATCCCGCGTTGCTCCCAGAGGCTGGTCCGGGTGCCACCGGTGCTTTGAAGGCCACAGGGCCCCTCCCCCATGCCCCACCCGTCCTGACAATTGGCCCGAGGGCCACGAGTTTGAGACCCCTGGTCTAAAGTTTCTGAGAACTTGTTATTGTTTTTATAATCTGGCCAGTTTATACTGTTTGGGACTCCTAAACACAGTGGTACCTTGGCTCACAAACTTAATCCATTCCAGGACTCAGGTCGTGACCCAAATTGGTCATGAGCCAAGTCAAATTTCCCCATAAGGTTCAATGTAAATAAAGTTAACCCGTTTTGTAACTATTTTTTTTAATCAGAAAAATTTGAAGCAAAGTGACAAAGAACAACATGGATCATGGCCATCTCCACTCCCCACCCAAGCACGAGTGTGGCCATCTCCCTCCCCCCCAGCACGACTGTGATTGTACCCATCATTCCTGCATGGGCGCAATCATGGGCACGCTGGGGGGGAGATGGGCATGATCGTGGGTGCCCTTGGGGAGGGGATGGGTGCAATCATGCTGGGGAGGGAGATGGCCAAGATTGTGGTTGCGCTCATGCAGGAAAGACGGGCATGATCTTGGCCATCTCCCCCTCCACCAGTACGATTGCAGCCATCTCCCCACCCCACACCCAAGCAAAACCCCTTTTGTGCCTGTCTGCCCTGCACAGGCGTGACCGCGATCATGGCCATCTCTCCACTCGGGGTGAGGAGATGGCCACGATCATGGTCGCCACCCAATGCAGAGTTTGTGACCTGAGTCAAAATTTTTATGAAATTTTTGTTCGCAACCCAATTTGGTTGTGAACTGAGGCATTCGTGAGCCGAGGTACCACTGTACTGGGCACAATCCTGAAGCAGGGCTTGGCATTCAAGGAGCAGGCTAGCAATGAGAGCCAGCTGTTCTTGTAAAAACTGTTCAGGATCATAGATAGTTACTGCGTTCAGAAAACATGATAACCCATACTCAAGAGTTGAGTATGGAGTGAGTGTGGATTGTTATTAAGCCATAGGTTGTTGAAACATGGCTGAGTAGAACAGACAGAAGGGCTTTCAGGAGGAGAAGGGGAACATATGCGGGACCCAGTCCTTAACCCAGTAAAGAGAAGTTGGGAGAGATGGTGCATGCAGATCATTTTAATAAACTATCTTTCACGCTGATAATAACACAGTAACACAACTGCAATAATGCTACATTGCGGCTTGGTTTCTTTCCCATGTTGCTTATATTATGCCAAGGAGGTCAATTCCCTTGTACAGACAACTGCCACGTAACCTTTGTGACCCTCAAGTGTGACTCCTCAAAGAAAAAACGTCGGGGCCGGAAATCACCATCAAAGGAAGTATCTCATATCACAGCTGAATTTGAGATGGAGATGAAGTCTGAGGAAGTCTCAGGTTTGTGGAAGTCATCTATTGCTGTTGGTTTTAGCAAGCAAAATAACTACTTCGGTGACTTGATTCACACTCAAATGTATCACTTACCACATTGTTATTTATTTATTAGCATATTGTGCTCATCATTGTGATGCTTGAGACCTTTTGTATTTTACAAACTTCTTGCCTCTTCTGCAGGAAGTCTTGTCATTGTGGACAATGCATCCTGTTGCAATGATGAAGAGCAGGCTTTGCCTCCCACTGCAGCATTGTCACCCAAATGTAGCTTTCTTCATTTATGCAGAATGAAGAGTACCTGTTCATTTACTTGGGGGGAAGTCAAGTGGTCCATTGTGGGATATCAGCAAGTTCTGGACTAAACCCACAGATGACAGATTTACGCACTGAGTGCTCCAGTTTTTATGGCTTCCTCCTGGATTTGACTTTTTAGTGCACACTAGACTGTGACAATCTGTTGGGAATGTTAGAATATTTTTTCACTGTCCAGACTTAGAGCTCTGGTAGCCCTTTATGAGTACTGTTATATTCATAAATTACTGTTGCTAGTGTCAGTAATGCCACAGCAGGTTAATGTATCAAACCTGCACTGTTCCTGTAGGATGATTTATAAACCACCATAGGGTAGCTTATCACCCATGGCTTGTCATAGGGTTTAAATAACCTTCTGTGGCTTTATGTGTTATCTGAATCCAGCTAAAGCAATGCCCAAACCCAAAATAAAAAGAGCCCCTGTTCTAAAAGACAATGGGAAGATTCTCATGACAACCTGTAGAAGCCACTTTGTTCTGTCGCAAGCCACGTGCCCAGACCCTGTTTAAGACCTGGGGAAGCATCATGCTGTGGAAGAACCAACCACTCATTGCTTCCTCACAAGGAAACAAGGCCAGGTGGCTGGATCTTACTTTCACTGCTGTAGCTGCAGCAGGCAGAAATGGGTAGCTTGGCTTGGCTTCCTTGTCAGGAAGGCAAGAAGAGCAGCTGCCCTCTCTAGCCACATCCCCCCTTTTCTCCTGTAGGGAAAGAGATAGAAACCATCCTTTCCAAGGAGGTAAATAGCATGGTGCCTGTGAGTGCTGTAGCCAGGGGTGTTGGCGAGTGCAAGCCAGGGTGGTACATTTGGTTGGATTTCCTTCTCCTAGAGGGCCCCAGCTAAATATACCCCTTGCCTCTTCCCTGTTGGTTGGCTGTGGCACACCACAGCCAGCTAGGGGGGATGGGGCACAGGTGGCCTTCCTGCTGCTCAAGTGAGGGGAGCAGCTGTGCCACAGTTGACTGGCTGGTTGCCTCACACTGGGTTTCAAAACCCATAATGAGATGTCTCCTGCCTTCTTTCCCCTCATCCCAAGTTCCTCACACAGTGCTCCTGCTCATTCTTCTAGCACTGGCAAGAGAGCACAAAGCAAGGAAGCTGCCTATTGCCCGCTGTGCACAAGGGGATTTTACCCACAATACACAGGTAAAATTCTTAGTAAGTTAAGGTGTCATGCAAATCCACCTGTTGTTTGCTGCAACCGCTTTTGGCCATTCTTCAGTCCAGGCTGTCAAAGCAGCATACAGCCTATATGTACTGGTGGGATTCAAGATGTACTGGGGCATACCTAACCAGATGGCTTCTGGCCAGATTTTGGGGGAATTCTCTCTGTACCATGTGTGGCATTTTCAGGAGAACTGTTGTGAGGAGGAAGAGCAGGGAAGCCCATTTTCACCAGTCCAGTTGCATTTGTCTTGATCAGTAGATTTGCTGCTGCTGTTTATGGCATTTATTTCAATAGAGAAAATAACAGTGACTTACAGTGGTAGAAAAATTCCAATGTTAATTAAATAAAGAAGGATAGAACAGCAAATGCCTAAACACATGCAGAAGTTTTGTGCAATTTCTGTTTAGTTTTTGATGCAAGGCTATCCTGTCTTTGAAAAGAGTTCCACAAACATTGTGTCAAAACTGAAAAGCCCTTGTTTCCTGGCACCACCTGCCTTATTTCAGACTGGAATATGGAATACAGCCCCTGAGGGCAATCTTAATAACACAAGACACAAATGATCATTAATTCCAGCACACATCTGTAGTGACTTAGATCAGACAATTCAGTTGTTGCTAATGTAGAAACAAACAGCAGAATACTCTACCCTCATTTAGGCTGGTTGGAAGGATCCACAGCCTCTCAGGAAACTTAAATTATTTCATTAATTTATTCCACTAGTTTGACTGTGCAAGTAGACTGGGTCAGCTATGAAAACTTTCCTGATTCTGAGCTAATTTCTTTTCATTTTCTCACTTAGACACCTGTAACGTTGACTGTTTGCGGAAGAGGATGGAGCAGAAGCTCCAAACAACAATTAAAACCTTGAGAAAATCTATTAACAAACAGCAATTTTACATTCAGTTTTCCGGAACTGAATATGAAGTGGCTCAGAAGGCAGCTAAAGTTGTCCCAGAAGGCCATGACCTCTGCAGTACAGGGCAAGTGCAGCAGGATGGAAAATGTGGTAAGATCCAAATAAAATACTTCACAACATATGCCCAAGCTGAAGAAAGGTGCTTCCATAAACCTTCATTGTAGTTCAGGTCAACATTGCAACACTGGGATCATTTGGAGGGCAATACACAGAAGTATATGCATACCATAATCTTCTAGCAGCATAGAATGGCATGTTTAGGCATAGAATTCAGCTTTCCAAAAACTCTGATTTCATTTTTTTAAATAAAATTTGTAACATCTGTGGTGAAGGCTACTAATGGCTATTGAAGGAGATATGTGTGAGAAGCATGTGAGCACTGCTTGCTGAAATCTAGGGTGGTATTAATATCAAATGTTCATCCTGAGCAGTTCCTTACTATGCGCCTGTGGCCAATACAACCAGCATACATTCTGCAAATAAGAGCAAATACATTATTTAGAACGAGAAAAATATGGACATTATGCTCAGTGCACAGAACTTATTCAGGCTACAGAATTAATCCTGAATTAATCCTAGCATTTAGCCTGTGCTCTAGACTAGCACCAGTGGTATCTGGAAAAGCTTTCCAGTTTTTGAAGAAAGGAGCACATGGAAGCAGTATTTAAATGTGCCATCATGTTTTAAATAATAAACGTAGAGCTTGCATGTAGTATTAGAGGTGATGTCATGTACTTCACATAATCTAAAGGGTTGGGACAAAGATTCCAAGACTTTGTGCATCATTAGAAGAAAAGAGGAAGTGGGAAGTATCTTTAACTCACTAGTAACACTTTGAAGTATAATAATATAATCTCCTTAATATAGATTCCATTTTTATTTTCCCAGTTACCTGCAGGACCGGCACCTATTACAGTGGAGAACATAATCAGTGCATTCCTTGCTCACCAGGAACATACCAAGATACAGAAGGTCAGCTGTCTTGTGAACCATGCCCAAGCAATGATGGACAGGGAGTAGCAGGTGCACGCAATGTATCTGAATGTGGAGGCAAGTATAATTTGATTCTAAAAGCTGCACTCAGAAGTAAAGTATACAGGTTAAAAGGAGGGAGAGGAGGAAACTTGAAGATCAAGATCTCAGGTCAGTGCTGTAGATCAGTGTACCCTGTTGACTTGTTAGAAGATCCTGGAACATGTTTTCAGATGCAAAATTGTCAGTCACAGAGTACAAGTTTGGGGGTTGACCCTTATTGTTGCTCTGTGTAAACTGAGTGTACTTGTATGAGGGCACTGCATTCTGTCAGCTGTGGGTTCTGGGCTTAAATATGCAAAGAGTCAGGCTGAAAAGTCCTTGACTGAGGTGCTTGACTTTTTTTTTTAAATACTGTCCTGTTTTAGTACTGACTGTCCCGGTGTATGTATAGTGCTGATGGCCAAAGAGACTACTTATTCAACAGATGTGATTTGAGTAGACTGAGACTGCTACCTCAGAGAACATCTTTTGCTGATTTCTCACTCTTGCAATTCATTGCACTTGAAAACATGTCCCTGTGCAAGCATATTGATTGTTTCCTTGATCTTTAAAGGCTGTTGCCATTCCATACCAGTGAGGTAACTGGCGAACATTATACTCATCAATATTTAAAGTATAATTTGTTTTGCATTTCCATAGAGAGACAGACTTAATAACACAATCAAACCTTTTCCATTTCTAGGGCAGTGCTCACTGGGATATTTTTCTTCTGATGGCTTTAAACCTTGTAGACTATGCCCAGTTGGCACATATCAGTCTGAAATGGGAAGAACCCTTTGTTTTCCATGTGGTGGAGGATTGGTAACAAAATATGAAGGTGCAGTGTCATTTCAGGATTGTGAAACAAAGGGTAAGTTTTAAAGTAAAGGTAAAGGTAACGTCCCCTTGACGTTAAGTCCAGTCATGTCTGACTCTGGGGGGCGGTGCTCATCTCCGTTTCCTAGCCGAGGGAGCCAGCGTTTGTCTGCAGACAGTATCTGTGGTCATGTGGCCGGCATGACTTAACACCAAGGTGCACGGAACGCTGTTACCTGCCCCCCGAAGTGGTACCTTTTTATCTACTTGCATTTGCATGCTTTCGAACTGCAAGGTTGACAGGAGCTGGGACGGAGCAACGGGAACTCACCCTGTTGTGTATATTCAAACTGGTGACCTTTCGATCAACAAACCCAGCAGCACAGCAGTTTAAACCACTGTGCCACCTGCATCCCCTTAGTTTTAAAGTAAAGTTAGACAATTTGCTTTATAACCAACACTTCAAATAAATGGTTTGTGTGTGGCTTACAATAAAATATTTTAAATACCTAATACATTAATGGTGCAATATTACTGAAACGAACAAGAGCCTCTGAACTGGAAGGCTCATGCACATTCAATGCAGAAAAGAAGCAATGACAAACATGTGTTTGCTTTCTCAACCTGCATTTTTGCTAGATGGCTATGTTGGCTGTCTAGTAATAGCATCTCAGGGGTAGGAAGAGAAGCTGGGGCAGCTTCAGGATAGTTCATATCCTTGCTTTTCCAATCTCCACCCATCCCTTGAAATCCCTTCTTTTCCCCAGCTATCTGAAGATGTTTTTCTGATGGCAGCCAGTGTAGTTCTTGCCATGTCTGCTCTGATGGAGAAGGGGAGTGGGTTCCTAAGTATCAAAGCAGAAGTTGCATATACCAGAAAGGTCTGGACAGGAATACCCTGTATAGATGTTTCTATCCAAATGCAAGGAGCTCTGGACCAGAATGGGGAGTTGGAGTGTGAGGTTTTAAAAAAGAATCTAGATATAGTGTGCTCTACAGAAACCTGGTAAAATGGAGAAAACCAGTGGGAAGCAGTCCCTCTGAATATAAACTCCATCAGAAGCACAGGGAAGGCTGTAGTGTAGGAGGCATTGCTCTGTACATCACAGAAGTCAAAAGATTCCAGCAGATCTGAAACCCTAAAAGGTGGAATCTGTTGGCTTCTTTGATGTACAGTGCCTCTTCAGAAGCACTGTAGGTGACAATACCTGGCTGCAAAACATACGTAGTAATAGAAATATGCTGTTGTCCCCTAGAGCAGAAACTGGGCAGGGTGATCTTGAGAGGGAAAATGAAATCACAGAGGGCTCAAAAAGAGGAGGAGGTGCAATAGTGGATGACATCAGTTACCTCAACACTGATTAGATAGGTGCATGTTCCACTTCTGACAAAGAGATTCAATTTCTCAGTGCCCTAAATTGAGCATGTGATCATGGAAATGACCAAAGAGTAGCCAGTTTGGATTTAATCCTACATGGGGTTGCCAAGCACCTAGTACAAGATACTGTTGAATCAATTGAAAACTGTAACCACAGTGTTATCAGATTTACTATATATTTAAGTGGAGGATTGCCAAAGAGGTTCAACACAGAAATATTTGACTTTGTAAGAGGAAATGTCACTAAAATGAGGGAACTGATAAAAACAGAAGTTGAAAGGGAGACTCAAAACCATTCAATACTTCAAAATGTTTGGAAGTTGCTCAAAACCACAATAATAGAAGCTCAGATAGTATATATACCACAAGTTAGGAAAGGAAGTACAAAACCCAAAAGGTGACTGACATAGTTAATGTGCAGGGTCAAGGAAATTACGATGGAAAAGAAGACTTCAGAAAATGGAAATCTCACCCAAATGAGGGAAACAAAGGAGATCACAAGCTTGGGCAAGGGAGATGCAAGCAAACAATAAGAGAAATAGAAAACCAGATTAAGCAATTTATCACTAACAACAATTAATGAGAACACTCAAGATTGTTTTAAATATATAAGAAACAAGAAACCAGCTAGAGAAGCAGTTTGAGAATTTGATGAAAATGCAGTTAAAGGAGTACTAAATTGAGATAAGGAGTTTGCAGAGAAGCAGAATGAATTATTTTCATCTATCTTCCCTGCAGAAGATACAAGACTTGTACCTGAACTGATGTTTCCAGAAACAGAGTTTGAGGAACTAAAGGAGATATGGTAACCAAAGATGACGTTCTTAACCTTATTAACAAGTTAAAAGTTAATAAACCACTGGACATAGATGATATTCATCCTATAATTCTTAAAACAATCAAGTATGACATTGCTGACCTTCTTACAAGAATATGAAACAAGTCCCTAAGATTAGCCTCTGTGGAATGGCCAATATAATCATGATTTCTTGAACAGGGAACCAGGAAATCCAGGAAATTACAGGCTAGTTATCTCAACATTTGTTTCAGGTAAATTGGATGAAAGTGTTATTAAAGATAAAACACATAGAAGGTGTGATCCTGTAGACAATGTTTACTTGGCTTTCCAAAAGGCTTTTGATAACATCCCTCACGAAAGACTCCTGAGCCAACTCAGCCATTATGGAATAAGAAGGGTGGTCCTCTTATGGAACAGTAACTGGCTAAAGAAGAGAAAGGAAAGAGTGGGAATAAATGCTAATTTCTTCTGACAGAGTGATAGAAACAGTGGGGTCCCCTATGGATTTGTATTAGAACGAGTGCTTTCTAACTTATTAACTTATTTCTAACATAAGTGATCTGGATTTTGGAATGAGCAGTGAAGGAGTTCGCTGCTGACACCAAATTATTCAGCATGATTAAAACCAATAGGGCATGTGAGGAACTTCAAAAAGAGAATGGGAAAATGGGAGTCAAATAGGAGAATGGAAGTCAAAATAGCAAATGTGGTTTAGTGTAAACAAGTGTACAGTAATAAATATTGGGGCAAAACATCCTTACTTCAACTATAAACTGATGGGATCTGAGCTAACAGCAACTCACAAAGAGCAAGTTCATATTGCCCTTATACACATCTGTGGTGTAACCACATTTAGACTGCTGTGTACTGTTTTGGTTACTGTATCTAAAATAAGATACTGGATAGTTGGAAAAAGTACAGAAAGGGGCAATTAAAATGATCAAGAGGCTGGAGCATCTCCTCTGTAAGGAAAGGTTACAACAGCTGAAGTTGTTTAGCTAGAAATGTAAATAAATAGGAAGGAAGCAATGAAACATAACAGAGGTGTACAAGATTGTATATGTATATTTGTAAGCCACCCCGAGGCTTAGGCGAATGGGGCGGCATATAAGTATGCTAAATAAATAAATATGTACAAGAGAAAGTGAACAGGGGGACATTTTTCTGTCTCTCTTATAATACTATATCCCAGGGTCATCCATGAAACTGATTGGTAGAAGATTCAAAATAAATAAAAGGAAGTACATATTCACGCAGCACATAGTTAAATATGGAATTCCCCTCTGGAAGATGTAGTGATAGCAATCAATTTAAACAAATTCATGGAAAATAAAGCTAATAATGGTTGCTGCTCCTGATGGCTGTATGGTGATTTCCAGAAGCAGAGGCAGTTTACCTATGTACACCAGTTGCTAGAGAACTTGGCTCTTACTGGTAGGATCCTGTGGGCAGGTGGTTGGCCACTGTGTAGACAGAATGCTGGGGTAGATGGACTCTTGGTCTGATCCAGCAGGTCTCTTTAACAGAGTACATTCTTACTCTATTAAAGCAGCTTCCAAATAAAATGGATCAAAAACAGTGAAACCACTGAAATCTTAGTGTGTGAGCATTATGAGAAATTCAGGGCTTCTAATGAAAATGGCACTTCCATGTCAAGTGCTTATATGCAATAGTGCGAGGTACAACTTTTTCCAAGTCCTGCTGATGTAATTCAATTCTTCAAGCTCTCTCTTCCTCACATCACTACCAGCCAATGGTGTGGAGTAAGAGCAGGAAAACACATAATGTGCCAACATTGGGACTAAGGCCCAAACAGAGGAAGCAAATAGAAGTACAATTGGGGGCTAGGCGCTAACTACAACTACATTAACATCCAGGAACAAAATCATTGTAGCTATTGACCAGATCCTGTGAGTTTCACTGCAGCCAAATGGAAGCTGTGTTAGAGCAGTATAAGCAAGATGTTGAATGGTGAATGGCTGGCACAGGTCCTTCTCTAGGAAAAAAAAAAAAAGAATGTGCTTGCATAGTTTAAAGTATGGTTTGTCATTTGAGAGAAAGAGAGCTTTGTGTTTCTTCAGGTGATGAATTGTCTCAAGAATTAGCAGTCCCAGAGTTTCTTATGCATTATCAGGAGGGAAGGACAAATGATCATACTGGATCCAAGAAGTAGTTGGAGCCAGGGCTGCTGACCGGAGTTACCAACCCAAAATATATGAGTAAATGACTGGTGCCCACATACACACATATGCACACCCTGATGTTGTTTTTTGCTATAAAAAAGCTGGAAACATAAGTAGAACAAACAAAAGAAACTAAAATAAGCTGAAGGACACCAATACATTCTTAGTTTTTTCAAACTAGGCAAGCCAATAGACTGTTTCAGGGAAATTCTAACCAATGAAGTAGATGAACAAAAACTAGATGGAAAATGCTTGCAGTATATCTTCAGCACAATGAAAAAAGCTGCCAGATGCACTATTAGTGTTGATGCAATCTTTACAAAAAACAGTAGCTAACCTACCTATGTTTTTAAACGTTTTTTATACAGTTTAATGTTTTTTATACAGTGTTCATCTGTATAACAGACAATTCATGGTTTTGTAATGCAGAAGGCTGTAAAAATAAAGTTTTAAAATGTTTTGCTTTATTTATAAAATGTTTGCAGATGTGTTGTGTATTATGATAAAAAAGTTAACATTTCAACAGGATAAGGACCAACTCATATGTTAGATTAGTCAGCAAGCTGTGTCAGACTCTTCTTCAGGCTGGATGTTATTAAAAATAAGAATGGGGTTTGGGGAAATGGTAGATATGTAGAAAAATGTGATTCCAGAGTTAAATTGGAACCTTTTTTTTCATGATTCATGATATTGTATGTATGGGTGTAATGGAGGGATAGTGTTCTAATACAAGCTATCTTTTGTATTTGATTAGTTGTGAACTTCTCAGAGAGCTTTGGCTATTGGACAGTGTAGAGGTGAAATAAATAAATACATTCTAGTGGACCCCCAAAAAGATACTTTAGCCCTCATGTAAGTTGTACTACATGTTCCAGGGGCTGAGGGCACTAAAAATGAAGCTGGTTTGGGAAGCAGCTGTGTATTTATTTCTTGTATACATCCCAAATAGATCCCAGCCCCACACATCTCCTTTTTCCTCCATATCTTGTGTATTCATTTGTAATATATTGAAAAATGCCTTTCTACTATACAGTTCATTGTTCTCCTGGCCATTACTACAACTCTACAACCCACAGATGTATCAGATGTCCCGTGGGAACCTACCAGCCTGAATTTGGTCAGAACTACTGCATCACCTGTCCTGGGAATACTAGCACAGATTTTGATGGCTCTACTAATGTTACCCATTGTAAAAGTAAGTTATATTCATAATTTCCTGTGATTAGCAGTGGTAAACTGGAAGTACCTATGACTGGCCACACAAATGAAGTTCAACATTTATTTATTTTATTTATTATTTATTAAAACATTTTTATGCCGCCCCATTCGCCGAAGCCTCGGGGCGGCTTACAACATAGATAAAACAAGTTAAAATCCATATAAAATAATCTTAATTAAAACTCACATTATAAAATAAGCCGCCCTGGCCAGATAACATGATGCTTGAACAATGCATATCAATGCATCTAAGAGTCAGGAAGATCTGAAAGGACACTCTATTCATGTTCACTTGAACATGAGCAGAATATATGCACTTGCTGTGTACATGTGATAGGGAGTCCTGCCAAAGTAAGAGAATGTGCATGCCAACCCCACCCAGTGTCTTTTCCATGTCTACTCAGTCTTCAGCCTCCCTGTGTATTTATATTAATGATAATTTCATTCCATACTCATTGTCCATGCAAAGGGGAACTTTTAAGGCTCTCAGAATGCTCACTAAGAAGCTTCTCAAAGATTATATTTTCATGCCAGGACCCTGATCAAATATGCCTTACTTAGCCACGGAACAGTAAATTTATCCATAGCCATCCACATTTTACTATGAGCTTTTGTAACAGAGCAAATGAAGCCAGTTTGAAAAGAGAGCCCGTTAGAAGCACCACCAGCGATGTACCAGGGAGGGAGGCATGTGGGTGACTATGAAGCAGGCACTGCCTGATTAAACCCTGTCATCTGTATCTAGATAGGTAGGTCGATACAGAAAATTTTATAGAAGATAGCACAAGCATATTGTAGTTAGATCACAAAAGGGAGACAATCACGGACCCTGCCATTCACAGTAATTGCTGAAGCGCTCTTGAATTGTACACAGTGATTTTCATTCTCAGTGAGTTAAGTCATTAAAATTGGCTTTTTACAGATAAAGAATGCAAAAATGAGGAAGATTCCACAGCTCATTCTCTTTTCATTTATTTTCATAGATCAACAATGTGGTGGGGAACTTGGAGACTACACAGGTTACATTGAGTCTCCCAACTATCCTGGAGATTACCCAGCCAATGTTGAATGCATTTGGAATATAAGCCCACCCCCAAAGAGGCGCATTCTTATAGTGGTCCCAGAAATATTCCTTCCCATTGAAGATGAATGTGGTGATGTTTTAGTAATGAGAAAAAGTGGTAAGCTGCTCTAGTTTACAATGAAAGCCATGAAAAGAGAAAGTGTTAATCCTGAGTAATACAACCCAGAAATGGACTGAACTCATTTCATTGCCACAACAGAAGACCACCAATATACATAGTGGCCACTTGGTAGCTCTATCTGCACAGAAGGCTTATTCTGTCATTTGCTATTGTAAATTCACAACGTTAACTATTGGTGACCATTACATTGCTCACCTTTGGCATCACATCATTCATTAAGCCCAGCATTACTGTTGTCCGATTCACTTTCCAGCCCCAAACAATTTCAAATGGAACCCAAACAAGCAGGTAGAGATGCCAGTTCCTGAACAGAAGTTGCATCGTCCTGGTTCAGGATAATGTCTGAACATCTGCTGCTGCTGCTGCTGGCTCCTCTGGGTATCACTGGGGATCATTTGTCTCAGTGGTTTGCTCTCAAGTAGGCCCATGAGGTTGGCCTAACTGTAGATCTCCCATCTTCATCAGTTTCCATGTGGTAGGGCAGGGAGGAGAACTGTGAGCACCTGCTGTCAGAGTGCATACTTCTGAGTTGAGTGATGAGCACAAGCCAGCTTCATAACTTCATCTACTAAAAATACTGAGGCTTGGCATACCTGCTATCTGGTGTTACTTGAAAATAAGAAAAATTTTCAAAAGTCTATTATTTCATTCATTTTGATTTTATAGCTTCCCCCACATCCATTACCACTTATGAAACTTGCCAGACTTATGAGAGACCTATAGCATTTACCTCTAGATCACGGAAGCTGTGGATTCAGTTCAAATCAAATGAAGGAAACAGTGGCAAAGGATTCCAAGTACCCTATGTAACATACGATGGTAATGTTTGTGCTATTTCTATCTCTCTGATATGCATGCATGTATAAGATTTCTGAAGGAAAGAGGTTAAAAAAATAAAAGTGTAACATTTGTCAGGTTGTAAAATGTTAATGGCCAAACATTTGACTGATTGAACCGATGGGGATTAATATTTTTAATATTGAAGTCCTACATTTTAATAGTGAATATATACAGTAATATATATTATTTCAGATTACAAAGAAGTGTGCACTTGTTAACTTTCCCTGGCCCCTTTTGCACATAAAGCTAAACAACATCATAGTCCTGTAGAAATTAGTCTTGAGCGCACATGCTGCTCCCTCATTCCCACCTTTGGCACAACTGTGTGGAGATTGTAAACATCCACTTCTGCTTTTATAGAAACTAGATATCCCTGAATTTAAAGGGAATGAGAAACTCTAGTTAGTTTAAAATCAGAGGTGCAAACTTCCCATTTCTTCTTGTGGCTGTCCTAGAGGACAAGGGAGAAGAAGATGAACTTGAGACCTATTCCTATAGCACCAAACAATTATTTAAGTATTATGCACAAAAATGCCTTTTCAAGAACACTTCATGTGGAATGTTGTTTTTCTTCCTTATCCCTTAAGCATAGTCCTAATAACCCAAAGTTCTCTTATTCCCCCTTTTCTTTGCATTTCAGGGAGAACCATAATGTAATGTACTTGGATTGAAGCTAAAGCTAAATAAGTTTAACATTAAACTAGTTTGTAGGCAGAGTTTGAACCTGATTTGTCCAATGGGTTTACGTTGAGGTAAAAAGAAAAATATAGAGGGCATCAGTTTGAAGCAAGCAGTATTGAGTTCAAAATACAAATGTAATCACAACAGGCCACAATACTGTCTTTGATCCTGAATTAAAAGAGGCATCTGGTGATGTGGTAGTGAAATGTATCCTCCTTGCTGATCTTGTTCATTTTTCAGAGGATTATCAACAGTTAATAGAAGATATTGTTCGAGATGGACGTTTATATGCATCAGAAAATCATCAAGAAATTCTAAAAGTTAGTAAGTTTTTCATTAACTCAGCAATACCCAAATTGCTATTTTTCACCTACTGTTTAGATCTAATGACTTTGAATCTTCAAGAATGATTATAGTGCCCCTAAAAATCAGAATGTTGGAACCAGAAGCTCATTCCTAATGGGATGTTGCAGATGGCTGGCAGGGCAGCTAAATGGAATTAAAAAATAAATAAGCTTGCTCTCTGTATAAACACATATTTATTGTCTTCCACAGGACAAGAAACTGATTAAAGCCCTTTTTGATGTATTGGCACATCCACAAAACTATTTCAAGTACACAGCACAAGAATCAAAGGAGATGTTTCCAAGATCATTTATAAAGTTATTGCGTTCAAAAGTTTCCAGATTTCTACGACCATACAAATAACTTCCTAGTGCTTTAAAAAAAATTTGTTCCTTTGCATTCCTCTCAAATATCATATTGTCTTTGGCAGTAGAAACATTCTTGCTGATTTAAAGACTCTTTGGCAGTCTTTATCTTAAATTGTATATTGAAGAATAACTATAATGTTTTATAATCTCCAATATTTTGAACAGGATTTTTTTTACTTCAAAGAAGAATAATTTTGGATTCCAGAGTGCATCCAGTTGAAGATCCAAATTTATGTCTGCACTAGTTTCTCTTCAGTTTTATCACTGAAAAGCTTTTGTTTTAGAAAATGTATTTCTAGACCTTTTTTAGAGGGGGAAATTTTTTTCTTCTAAGCAAAGAAGCAAACCTGCTCAACATGTTCAAAGAAACTACCTGCAAAAAAGAGTTATGATAGAAAGGAGTATGTAGTATAAATAATACTTGGATTTTGAATTGCACTTGAACTTTATATGTGATATTTTATGGGGGAAATCTAAATTTCATTATTTCCCAATGGCAGTTTTGTGGAGACTTTATTCTAAGAATAAACCAAAAAGAAGAAGGAGAAGAAGGGAAAATTGTAATTTTTGTTTGGTGGATTAGGCAAAATCTAATCTGAAAATCAAGTATTTTTGGCCCTGTATTTTTGTTTCCATATGGCTGACAAAGTATTTTCAGAAATCTACTGCTGTCTAATTATGGACATAATTAGGTTTCTCTTACAAAATGGAAGAGAAGCAAGGAATAATTAACATTCAGGAATTAACATTCCAACATTAAACATGATGGAATGTTTAAATAACTACAATATATAAATATATGCATCTCTTAATGCGTACATCAGTATTAATAGCTATAGGTTATGCAAATACCATTCAAAGGATGGTCTCTTTCCCCACCATTCAGAGCCCTGGTTATACATGATGGGGCTGGTGGGCAGATGCTCTTGATAGCTGTTGGAAGTGGAATTCTGCAAGTGTGCAGGGAGCTTTCCCCTTCTGTACCCAGCAATATGTCACTTGGACTGTAGCTATGCTTTTTATCCAACTTACTTTACAAGCTCACACAGTTCTTTATGAATTTGAAATATTTGTTTATTGCAAACCTGCAGCAAACTGTAGTTGCATGATCAGTGATTGCCGCCAGATCCAATGCAGTTGGACTGGGCACAGAATGCTCTTTTTGGTGAACTTAAAAAAATAGATACAAATAATTAGTTTGTTCTTTTTGATGGTTTGAGTATGTTTCCATTAGTTGCTGGTCTTTTTAATCTGACCTTCTCTGTTAATATGGGCAGTATCTCATGGAGTATGTCCTACCAATTCTGTTCCACATGTGAGACCCATCACATGCAGAACAGAGGATCAGTGCTTCAAGGAGCAAACAGAAATTAGCAGATATGTGCATTTCTGAAATCGAACAGTTCAGTAGAGCTTGAGTAAAAGTTCTCCACTGTCCTGTCTGGACCAAGAAAGTAGCATTTCTATGTGTATAGGGCTTCCTATAGGAAGTGTTAAATCTCTGTTGCCCAAGCAGTTGGTCCTGCTTGCAGAACGGAATTTGCTGGAAGGGCCATCTGCACAACAGTCCCATCAGTTATTGCCCTATATATGTATTACTTGACTATAACCACCTTAGAACGTGAGATGTAAGCCCTACACTTTTACCAATGTTGTTTCAAAAGAAACATTACAGACTTCATTGCATTAAAAAAGATGTACATATAACTCAAATCAAAGAAAAAAAATACCTACAATGGCATTTGTTATCCATATTCTGAAATATAATGGTTATATGATGTAAGCAATCCCTTGGCACTGTTTATTGCTCTCAAAACTGTAAATTCATGACCTACCTCACCTACTTTGTCATTATTAATCTCAGAAGTCTTAAAATTGCTGTACCATCTGTCTGTTTGCTGAAATAGTTGTTTTCAGACATATCCACAACATTCATTACAAGTTAGATCAGCATTTGCACATCTGAATTTTAGATTCGCTTGCACATCTACACTTTTTATTGTAGCCATACTTCAATGAATCCAGCTTTGGAGGCAAGGATTCATATGGCTGACAAAATAAATCACCATTAAGTAATAAATCATCACTATGTGCTTTGCAAATTTCCCATCCTTAGCAGAGAATGATGACATAACAAGCTCCCAGATCAACTTTCTTCCTTTTTCTATGCCCCCAAAACTGGTACTGGGATGTCCACTTATAGGGGTATAGTCTTAGGTTGTTGCTATCCTTGCTCAAATGCTTTTGTGGAAAAGTTAAAACATTTGCTGCTTACAGTTATCCAGTGTTCCATATCTCTGATTCAGCAGTTCTCAATGGTTGAATGTTATTTACTGTTTTGAAGCAGAGAGCCACAGAGAGATTGGTGGGTGGCAACAGGAGAGAAGACCTTCTTGGTTGTGGCACCTCTGCATTTGGAATGTTGTCCCTAAAGAAGCTTGCAATAGCACTCCAATATTCTTTCAGTATCAGGCAAATACCTTTTTTGCTAAGGCATTCAGCATATTATTTTAATTACTTTTTATGGTTCAGCCCTGCTTTATTGTTGTTGCTGCTGTACCTGCGTTTATGTTGTTACATTGTTTTTACATTATATAGATTTAGACTACAGTCCCTGGCCATCAGTCCCCTTGAACCTTCTGGAATTTATCTTTGAACAGACATACATAGGTTTGCTCTGTTATTTTCTATGTATGCTAACTTCCTCTATCCTACCCTACCCAGAACGGTTACACTTAAGGGTCAGCATATACAGTTCCCAAAGATAAAACAAACAAACCTTCTTTCAAAACTTCTTCTGGACCTAAAGAGTTAGAGTTACTTTATTGCTGGTCTGATAGAGGACATGAAAGTGGACAGGCTTCCCAAATACACATAAATATTAGAAACACATATATAAGCTCAAAATACCTCACATCTTATGCAGTGCAGCAGCTGACTGATTGCAAATAATGCTATTTGATTTCTCACACATTCAGCATTAAGTAATTCAACTGCACTGAAGTCTGTAATACATTGCTTTTGAATGGTATTTTTTTAAAACAAGTAATGTTGATAACAGGTATGATAACTTGGTCTTCTACCCAGAAGCAAGTACAGTCAAGGAACAACAGAAAGGTGTCTATACTGAATATTATCCAGTGGTAGACAGTACTTAGTGTAGTCTCTGCATGCAGAACCAACAAAAATGAATAAACCCTTGTACCAATTTTCAAGGTATACCTCTCTCATTCTAGCCATTCCTTGTGTAACAAGAGCAGGCAGGAGTCAAGCAGTACTAACAAGACAATGTAGGTCAATTTAGGATCTCAGAAAATACCTATGGATTTTCACATAATGTTTGTGGGCTTTGCTGCTTAATTGTGTTTCATGGTGTCCTTGTTTCCTTTTACGATCATGACATTAATGTTTAGGTTTGCTGACTGCATAATTTTTCCCAGTAGCTTCCTATTTAAGTTTTTCCATTTGTAAATCAAGTGTTCAAGTCTTTGGCTCACTTTAGTCCTCCTTATGGCTAGGTGGTGGGAGCAGTCCTCTGGAAAGCATATACCGGGTGTCGTGTAATTACTTCCTCTATGGGCTGGCTGAGTCATAATTCATTCCAGATCTAAGCACTTCATTTACTTGTCTTTATTTCTTCCTATCACCACCATTGCCATCATGCATATGATATTAATGCAGCCTTTAATATCTGAAACAGACCCATGTTTATTGTTTTATAATGTGCATGTTGTTAGCATTATGAATGTTCAAAGAATAAGTTTAGTTCTAGGTACAGCACAGTGTTGAATGAGCATTTATATTTTTCCTCAAAGCTTGTGTATTCTATACAAGCTAATGCAGTTGCATACATATTTTCTGGGCTATGTGGTGATAGGACAAGGTCAATCTGAAACTACTACACAGAATCAGAGTTTCAAACAGATATCAACTCTAAAATATTTTAAACTTTCTAAATGTGTCCCAAGAATTGGCCTGCATGCAATGAATTAGCCCAGAATTCAGGACAAACTAATGAAGAACAGACTGTAACAGAGGAGACATGCCTTAGGCATGGTTCTATGGCTTCTGGTAAGGAACACATTCCAATCCCTCACAGTCACTGTAATTTGCCACAACCTGCTGAGACATTAACCTGATTCACACATAATGATGGGAATTGTGATTTAATTAACCTATCATTAGTTGTGGCATGTGTCTCAGTCATTTTGAATATTCGAACCCCATGGGTCTTTTTGTGATGTCTTAAGCTGAATACTATTGGTTTATTGTGGGTTAAGTAACCCGCAGTTAGTTTACCTCTGATTGCCACTGTTATGTGTGAACAGACATGATACTCTTTATGTCATAAGTACTCACATATAAGCCAAGCTCTAATAGATGAGACTTCTGAATCTCTTCCCAAAACAAGAAAATAGGAGTGGAGCTCATGTAATATGTGTCATTGATGACTTTTCTTAATCTATTACTTATCTTTACTAATTGTTTTTCTTCTTAGTGAATAATTATCCCTGCTACTCTCCCTTTCAATTCCCAGGAAACATTAGCCACTGAAGGAGAGGGAGGATAATGCTTAAGAAAGAAGAGTGTCATGTTGTTATTTCATTATCTTTTCCAGCTTTTTTTGGAAACATCTCCAAAAGTTTTAACAGTTACAACCTGGCTTACACATGGCTACTTTTACATCATGATTATTACATGGATACATTCATGCCAATTTTGATGTTTACATGTGGATTCAATAAAATGGCACCTGGACAAACTGGCAAATGAGTATAGCAGTATAGTTGAATGGCTGATACCCTAAGCCCAATCCTTTCCATCTGGGTAGACAACTGTAGAAGAGGAATAATTTTAAAAAATAAAAGAGTTTTTAAAATTTGAAATTCCAGGTTGCAAATATATTTGTAGAACTTGTATTTCAGAATGTTCATTACCATTTCTTATAAAAACAAACAAAATTAGTAAAGTGGCATCCCAGATTGGGGCATCATCATATTAAAACAGGCCTAACAGGACAGTAAACTGATTTTTAAAATAATCAATTGATTCATCACTTGCCCTTTAGCCAGTTGAATGTTATTATTTAAATAAAGTATTAACAACTTTAGTAGTTGGGGGAGATGGGCAGAAGTATGCAAGCTCACCATTTAATTTTTTAAAAATGACGCATTCCCAGTTAGAAAGAAAAATCATTTTCCCCATTTCCTTTACAGTAATACATGAAATCCAAGAGCTGCATGAAATGTAAAGCAACATGCCCCTGACTTTTGTGTTCACTGAATAAATCATTGCCATTAGCCATGTATGAACTGGGGCTTTGTCATGTAATTTAGAAAACAAAGCATTTCAGGGGAAAATGCATCCTTCCCACATAATTCCTTTAGAGCAGGGGTCTCAAACTCAACTTACCTGGGGGCCCCAGGTTGCAGGCGAAATTGTAGCTCATATAGAAATATATTGAGAATTCATTTAATAAGATATTCATTACATTTATGGTTTCACTGATTTCTATAGGACAATTAGATATTTATTTGTTGAGGCCTCAAATTATATTCTAAACCAAGTTGGTTGATTAATTTGCAGCTATTGAGACAGAATCCAGATTTAAAGTGCCATTGATTTAAATGGAATAAGCATATATAAAACTTTTGCATTGAAAATAATAGGGCAAATGCTTAACTTGCCTGAATCATTATATATATATATGTATGTGTGTATGTATGTATATGTATATAGTACCAGTAGCACTTATTTTTAAAAAATTTCACTTTCCCTGAATACTTCACTTAGGGTTTTTTTATGTTAAGTAACTACACCTTGATTTTTATTTTTATTTTTTACCTTTTCCAAATTGTCAAACTGATAATTGATTGGCATTCTTAGAAACTTGGAAATGGTTATGTCAAAATTCATATAAACTGCCAATAGCTAGCAACAGAGCACCAAATAAAATTATCTTTGAAGTAATTATTTTAATGTGCTTTCATCCTACCAAACTTTGAATGCTTTCTTGCTGTTCTTGTTCAGTAAATCATTGTGAACAAATCTAGCCATTTTTCCTTGCATACAGTCATAGAATTAATTGCTCTAAATACCTGAGGTAGTTGAGCAGATGAGCAACAGCAACTATGGAATGTGTGTGGTCCTCCTCATTCTGTCAAGAAAGGGAGGATGACACTGATGATGATGATGAAGAAAGCTAATTTTGATCCTTTTAGCATTGTAGAAGGCACTATGGATGCCTTTTTATAAATAATGTTTTCATTCCTTGTAGGCTCTCAGACCTCTTATTGTTGCCCAGTCCTTGGTAGATGCAAAGTGGTAATAAGAACTTTCATGGTATTTAGACCCTTGATACCATATTTTCTTTTACAGATTTATATCAGTATTGCAAGGAGACCTGTACCAGATTTTGACATTACTAAAATCCCTATTGAAATCCGATTAGGATTTATAGCCATTCTTTTCTGAGTTACTATATTATACCCAAGCTTCCCTTTTTTAGTTCACCCCCATGCTTCATGCATTGTAAAGCCATAATCTATCTTGATCAGAAGCCCCAGTGTTTGTAAATTATATTTAATTTGTAAAGGTGAAAGAAGGCTGAATTCATCCCCTTAACAAGTAAGTTCCTTGGGATATGAAATGCTTACATTATTTCTCCATACTTAGATGAGTGTTTTATAGTGGACCTATAGTTTATTTTCAGAGGGGTCCTCATAAGTGGTCTATTCAGAAGTTGCATCCTAAAGTTTAAGGCCCACTTTAGTTTTTCCAGGAATAGAATTGCACTATATCACATTCAATTGCCAAATTGTGGTTTAGTGTGACATGAATGAGCCACACTTCTGCCTGGGTTCTACTTTCTCTCCCTCTCTTTTCCTCTCTTGTGTGTCCAGGAGGAGATAGAACATTTTTGCGTTTGCATTTAGTTACCCACTCCATCATCCAAACCTAGGACTATGGTCAGTTTTTAAATGTCATCTTCAAAACAAATGGTTTGATGTTACCTTGGCTTAGTAAAGGGTGGGCAAATTGCCATTTTAAACTAACTATTGTTAAGGTTAACCACAGTTTATCATTCAGTTTGCACAAAAAATGATGATTAACCAAAACAAAATTTCCAAATTCTTCTGAACTTCACAGGAGTGAGGAGAACCTTCTAGCAGAGAGGAAACTGGATTAATTCATTCCTTGCTAGCACAGCCATTGAAAAATATGGATTCTTTAGTAATCCATATTTATCAATCCAATACAATTACCATATGTACCAGCATTTCTGCCAATTGGTCACACAGACTTGTTCTGACGAGAGCTTAAATGCAAAACATCCGAAGGGCAACCATTTATGGAATACTGAGTTATAGATAACAAAAAGGTAACTTATGAGGAGCCCCTAAATACACATTGATTATATATAATTTTTGATGTGATGTATTCAGTCACTCAGGTTTCAGTTTGAATTAAAATCTTTTTCTTAAGAGATATTTAGTAAAGTCTTGCTGTATTAAAAAAGAAAATGCATAAGGAATTGGCTTTTTAAAAAATTTTGCATGTATTTGGAGGCAGTCTTTGATATATTTACATTGAACAATTGATCCCCACAAACTCCACACAAGTCGTCAGGTGTGTCCACACTTTTCCCTTATCTGTCCATCAGACAGGCATTAAAGGAGGGCAGGTCCCTGATGGGTTGTACAAACAAGATAAAATAAAGGGTCTGAATCATATCATTATACCATATCAAGCTTCCAGTTTTACATTAGAGTTGCAGAATGTAGAGCAAAGGTAAATTCCAAGAAAGAAGGTGAAAATGCTTTGACTCCCATTAAGTGAAAATTCCTATTAAATCAACTCAAATACTGTACTTGGCGAGAATAACCTCAATGCAACACTGTAAGCACTTGGAAAGGAGGAAAAGGTTTCAGCCCTCATCAGAAGTAGAAACCAAGCTTCTGTAAGAAGGCAAGCCATATTTCAAGCAGGACTCAAAATAATATGCCTTGGATTATAGTTATTGTTTCAGTAGATACACACAGAAAGGCAAACTTTTCAGCAAATTTTTATCTGAGTATAGACACCTAATGTTTGCTCTTGCCTTTATTCTGCTTGTATAACATTCTTGTTTTAATCCTTGACATTGTGTAATATATAAATACAATTTTAATGGGTACATAGAAGCATGTCTTTTAGATATTCATATCAAAATCATCTGTCTTCAAGAAACTGACTTTCAAATTGAAACATTTTCATATAAATGTAAATTCCAGAAATATTCCATATACCTTGTAAGATGATCATTATTGCATTGCATTGCAGGTGCCAGGACCGCAATCAAGTAACATTATTTAGCATTTGTATTCCTCTTTCAGTTACTAGTTTTGTTCTATGCGAAACATAATTGAATATGTTGGTACTTAAAGAAACACAGTTTGAACTGCTTATTAGGAAGCCACTAACCATAACTATTAACCATTTGCTTAATGAAACATATTTTTCTATTTCCTTTAATTCTATAAACATTCCTCCTTATACTCAAGAATAAATTTTGGGACATGGAGTATTTTTGGTCCATTGTGAAAGTCAAATATTTCACATTATACATCAAGCACTATTCTTCTGTATATTGATTGGATAAAGTGGAAAGTTATTACCTGTCCTAGCAGATGGGATAAAAAGCCTTTTTGAGGCATGATTCTATGCAGAAAAAAAGGCTTACAAATCCCAATCAACCCAGCCTGTCATGCTGGGATTTGCAAGACTGTTTTTCTTTATAAACATGCATGTCCCTTCACAACTTACACTTTATGCATCTATTCCCTGGAAAGATGTGGAGGGTGTCCCTATGCTAGACTGGCCTTGGGTAACAACTACAGTGGTACCTTGGGTCACAAACGCCTTAGGTCATGAACAAAAATTTCATGAAAATTTTGACTTGGGTCACAAACTCCGCTTTGGGTGGTGACTAAGATCGCAGCCATCTCCCCCCCCCACCCCCGAATGGGGAGATGGCCACAATTGCAGTCGCGTTCATGCAAGGAACACATGCATGATCACTGCTGTGCTGTGCTGTGCTGCGCCCATCTTTCCTGCAGCAGCGCGCCCGTGATCACGCACATCTTCCCTGCACGAACACAACTGCAATCCTGGCCATCTCCCCACTCGGGGCGGGGGGGGAGATGGCCACAATCGTGCTGGTTGGGGGTGGGGGAGATGGCCGAGATTGCTTTCATCTTTCCTGCAGGAGTGCACCCATGCCATGATTTCTTTGAGAAGAACCACCCCAACATAAATGTAATGAACAGAGTGTTGAATCTGATGAACAATAACATGGTCTTTCATTTCCAGAGGGTTATGCAGTGTAGGAAAAAACAAGTGACTATAGACAGATTTTTCACCAAAATTTACCCTGCAGCTAAGAGACAAGGAAGAGAGGAAACCCCTGAAAGAGATCTCCCCAATGTCCTTATGGAGGGGGACTCTCCTCAAAAAAATACTCCCCCCCCCCACACCTAGGTTAGTGTCCTCCACTGTATTGTGCAGTACTCTGTTACTTTGTTGTTCTTTGTAACTTGGCTTCAAAATTTCTGATTAAAAAAAGTAGTTATAGAACAGATTAACCTTATTTACATTGAACCTTATGGGGGAATTTGACTTGGCTTGTGACTAAAAATTGGCTCACAACCACATTCAGAGAGGCCAGAACAGATTAACCTTATTTACATTGAATCTTATGGGGAAATTTGACATGGGTCACAACCAATTGGGGTCACAACCAGAGTCATGGAACGGATTAAGTTCATGAGCCAAGGTACCACTGTATCTTGCTGTATCACTATTAATTCACTAGGTCAGGTTTGGACCTTTCATGAAGGCATTGGGTTTGCTTGCTTGTTTGTTTGATCAGGTACAAAGTGCGGTGGTCATGTTGTTGTTGTTAGTCGCACAGTCGTGGCTGATCCATCACGACCCCATGGACAACATTCCTCCAGGCCTTCCTGTCCTCCACCATCCCCCAGAGTCCACTCAAGCTGACACCAACTGCTTCAGTGACTCCATCTAGCCACCTCATTCTCTGCCATCCACTTCTCCTTTTGCCATCAATCGTTCCCAGGATCAGGCTCTTCTCCAGGGAGTCCTTTCTTCTCATTAGGTGGCCAAAGTATTTGAGTTTCATCTTCAGTATCTGGCCTTCTAAAGAGCAGTCAGGGTTGATCTTCTCTAGGACTGACTGGTTTGATTGCCTTGCTGTCCAAGGGACTTGCAGGATTCTTCTCCAGCACTACAATTCAAAGGATTCAATTCTTCAGCGCTCAGCCTTCCTTATGGTCCAGCTTTCACAGCCATACATTGCAACTGGGAAAACCATAGCCTTGACTATACGCACTTTTGCTGGCAGGGTGATGTCTCTACTTTTTAGTATGCTGCCTAAATTTGCCATAGCTTTCCTCCCAGGAGCAAGCGTCTTTTAATTTCTTGGCTGCAGACACTGTCTGCAGTGATCCTGGAGCCCAAGAAAATAAAATCTGTCACTACCTCCATTTCTTGCCCATCTATTTGCCAGGAAGAGAGAGGACCGGATCCCATGATCTTAGTTTTCTTGATGTTGAGTTTCAAGCCAAATTTTGCACTCTCCTCCTTCACCCGCATCTAGAGGCTCTTTAGTTCCTCTTCACTTTCTGCCATTAGAGTGGTATCATCTGCATATCTGAAGTTGTTGATATTTCTCCCAGGAATCTTAATTCCAGCTGGTGATTCTTCTAGCCCCTCCTTTCTCATGATGTGCTCTGCATAGAAGTTAAATAGGCAGGGCGACAGTATACAGCCTTGCCGAACTCCTTTCTTAATTTTGAACCAATCAGTGGTTCCATGTCCAGTTCTCACTGTTGCTTCTTGACCTGCATACAGTTTTCTCAAGAGACAAATAAGATGGTCTGGTACTCCCATCTCTTGAAGAACTTGCCACAATTTGTTGTGATCCACACAATCAAAGGCTTTAGCATAGTCAGTGAAGCAGAAGTAGACGTTTTTCTGGAACTCCCTAGCTTTCTCCATGATCCAGTGTATGTTGACCATTTGATCTCTAGCTCCTCTGCCTCTTCGAAATCCTGCTTGTACTTCTGGTAGTTCTCGGTCCACATACTGCTGGAGCCTAGCTTGTAGGATTTTGAGCATAACTTTGCTCGCATGTGAAATGAGTGCAATGGTGTGGTAGTTTGAATGTTCTTTGGCATTGCTCTTCTTTGTGATCAGAATGTAAACTCACCTTTGCCAATCCTGTGGCCACTGCTGAGTTTTCCAAATTTGCTGGCATATTGAGTGTAGCACTTTTAGTGCATTGTCTTTTAAGATTTTGAATAGCTCAGCTGGAATATTGTCACCTCCACTAGCTTTGTTGTTGCTCAGACTTCCTAGGGCCCATTTGACTTCACATTCCAGGATGTCTGGCTCAAGGTCAGTGACCACCCCATCGTGGTTATCAGGGCCGTTAAGCTCTTTCTTGCATAGTTCCTCTGTGTCATCTTGCCACCTCTTCTTAATCTCTTCTGCCTCTGTTAAGTTCCTGCCATTTTGGTCCTTTTTCATGTCCATCTGTGCATGAAATGTTCCCTTCATATCTCCAATTTTCTTGAAGAGATCTCTGGTCCTCCCTATTCTACTGTTTTCTTCTATTTCTTTGCACTGTTCATTTAAGAAGGCATTCTTATCTCTTCTAGCTATTCTCTGGAATTCTGCATTCAATTGTGTGTATCTTTCTCCCTTGCCTTTCGTTTGCCTTCTTTCCTCAGCTGTTTGTAAAGCTTCCTCAGACAGCAATTTTGCTTTCTTGCATTTCTTTTTCTTTGGGATGGTTGCTACCTCTTGTTGCTACCTCTTGTACAATATTGCAAACCTCTGTCCATAGTTCTTCAGGCACTCTGTCTAATCAGATCTAATTCCTTAAATCTATCTGTCACCGTTACTGTATATTCATCAGGAATTTGATTTAGGTCATACTTGAGTGGCCTAGTGCTTTTCCCTACTTTCTTCAATGTAAGCCTAAATTTTGCCACAAGAAGCTCATGATCTGAGCCACAGTCAGCTCCTGGTCTAGTTTTTACTAACTGTATAGAGCTTCTCCATCTTTGGATGCAGAGCACATAGTCAACCTGATTTCTGTGTTGACCATCTGGTGACGTCCATGTGTAGAGTCATCTCTTGGGTTGTTGGAAAAGAGTGTTTGCTATGACCAGCATATTCTCTTGACAAAATTCTACCAGCCTGTGCCCTGCTTCATGTTGTATTCCAAGGCCAAACTTGCCTGTTATTCCTTTTATCTTTTGGCTTCCTACTGTAGCATTCCAATCCCCCATGATGATAAGGACATCATTTTTTGGTGTGAATTCTAGAAGGTGTTTTAGGCCTTCATAGAACCAGTCAACTTCAGCCTCTTCAGCACCAGTGGTTGGGGCATAGACTTGGACTACTGTGATGTTGAATGGTTTGCCTTGGATTCAAACTGAGATCATTCTGTCATTTTGGAGATTGTATCCCAGTACTGCTTTTCCTACTCTTTTATGGACTATGAAAGCTACTCCATTTCTTCTGAGAGATTCTTGCCCGCCGTAGTATACCTGATGGTCAGCTGAATTAAATTCACCCATTCCTGTCCATTTTAGTTCACTAATTCCTAAGATGTCGATGTTCAGTCTTGTCATCTCTTGTTTGACCACATCCAGCTTGCCTTGATTCATGGATCTTACATTCCAGGTTCCTATGGAGTATAGATCTTTGCAGCATCAGACTCTCCTTTCACCACCAGATACGTCTGCAACTGGGTGTCCTTTTGGCTTTGACCCAGTCTCTTCATTCTTTCTGGCACTACTAGTACTAGCCCTCTGCTCTTTCCCAGTAGCATACTGGACACCTTCCGACCTGAGGGGCTCATCTTCCAGCGCCATATCTTTTTGCCTTTTGGTACTGTCCATGGGGTTTTCATGGCAAAGATACTGGAGTGGGTAGCCATTTCCTTCTCCAGTGGATCACATTTTGTCAGAGCTCTCTGCTATGACCTGTCCGTCTTGGGTGGCCCTGCACAGCATAGCTCATAGCTTCACTGAGCTACACAAGCCCCTTTGCCACGACAAGGCAGTGATCCATGAAGGAGCAGTGGTCTTCAGGGACTCAATGTTTAAACCATAAGGAAGGATGGGTAAGGGGAACTGATCTGGGGTAAAGCTCATTCCTCTTGATTGATTGCTTCCTCCACTGAGCACTTGAGGAACGTAATGCAGCACCAAACCCAAGCAGTGGGTGCAGAGTAGTTTTCTTCACTATGACAGAATTATGCAGAAATGTAAAATTGAAGTAATTCAGTGTGGTAGGGAAAGAATGTGGTTAAGTGTGCTTGAACCTGGACAAGTGGTAAATGTAATTATGCATGTACATAATTCCATAGATTTTGTTAGAATTACTCTGGACTAAATTTTGTTTTCTGATTGAGCTCTAAAATAAGGGTAAAATACACATAATTAATGTGCTAAAATTGGGAATTCTTTGGAAACTTCTTTAAGCCAACAAATTGTGTATATGAAGGATGGTGAAGGTATGAGAGGAAATAAAAAACATTGACGAGGTACTCCTGTATCTTGATGATACAGTAAAAAGAACTGCAGAAAGGTGCACATAATAACGTAAGTGTCACCTGTGAATAGATCTGCGAGTTTTCAAATTGATGGACATGAGCTCTGTGGATCTCAGATCCTGGATGAGAGATGCTTGTTTTATAAGTATGAAAACAAGTTACATTTTTCTGTGTATGCATTTTTAGTCAGGAACTTCTGGAACTGAAAGACCTTAAGAAAGAACTACAGCACAACTTTGTTTTAATATATAGCAACTAAACCTATAAAAGAGAACAGGCAATGAGTCATCTACAGTATTTTGAGATCTAACTTGTAAAGGTCATTCTAATTATACATTTCTGTGTACATTTATGAAAATTCTGTAGTCATGAATTCTACAGAAAAGCCCCAGGTAATTATATAGTATGGACATATATACAAAGCAACTAAGAATTCTCCATTGTCTTACAGTGTTGGGTGATGATAAAATTATTTGGGCTGGTTGCAAGCCATCTAGATGAGGATCTCAACCCAAAAGCTTCCTAGTCCATGCTACATACAATGTAGTTATACAGTCCACTTAGATTTCCTTTTGCTATTAACTGAAGTTATTCTCCTATGAGGCAATGTAAGATTGCCACCTCAGAAAGCAGATTTTGCTGCCATTGAACTGGATTGATTTGTCTTTAACAAATTAGTGGATTAATATATATATATTTGAACCTGTCAATGCAGTGGCAGAGAAAATGTGTCCAAGATGGTGCTGAGCACATACATTCTAAACAGGTTTTCCGGAGTGGTTACTCTAGGACAAAACCATGCTGGACATGCTGGACAGTCTGGTGCTCTTCTGTCAGCATTGTTCTGATGTCAGAGGAAGTCATTGACCAGATGCATGAGGTGTTGTAGAAAGCAGGAAGTGGATGCCAGCAATTTAACCTATTGCCTCAGGTAAACAGAGCATCCAGTTATTTCACTGGGGTTGGCAGGGGAGAAGAGGACCAAGGAGGGAAAGAAAGAATGGAGAACTTTGTTTCCAGTGTATTAAAAATCTCTGTAAAGGTAAAACATCTGTATAGAATTAGTGCTCAGAAAAAGGCAACCTGGTCTAGTCTCATTTTTTTCCCAAATTACTAACATTTTGTTTGAATATCAGGAATCTATTCTATTATTTGTTCCACCCCTACCCCCAGAAACCCAAACTGGATATCTAATACTTGTGCATTCTCCTGGTCATTGTTTTGTTTTGTTTAATTACTGGGATTACATAAATATCAGAACTAAAACCTTGGTAGATGCTGCTGATACCTCCAAGCTTTATTTCCAATGTAAATTATGTACAAATGACTCTTTCCTACAGGAACTGTATCATGGTAGGCTAGAATAAAAATAGTGAATAAATGTATAAAGTTGGGTACCTAGAAGAATTTTTTTTAATGGGCTGAGCTTTACCCACATTTTAACAGCAGTGCTGGAATCAGTAGCTGAAAAAGTTGTAAATGTACCTTGCTAACTTTGCATCTCTCTATGCCTCTGTATATCAGTAGCTTTGTTTTCTATGTCAAAGCTCAAATGGAAGCATGTAATAATTTCTTGTTAAATCATTTTCACAATAAATCTTAAAATGAGATAAAAGTTATATGATGTTATTCATTCCGCTATGGGGGTGGGATAGACAACGGCATTTTTAATAACTCTAAGATGATCACTTGTGGAATGGGAAAGCAGACATAATTTTGAGAACTGAAGCCTGAATCAAGTTGAGCTGTAAATAAGCCTTATTCGGACCGAGTTATCATGATCACTACTACACTCTGGTCTAGAAATAATTCAGGTAAAGTCCATTAATATGAGAAATAGGCTGTCCTAGGTGGGTTACTTTCTTGGCTGCAGTACCCAACCTAGCAGTTAGCAACTCACACTGCTTATCATAAGCATGCTTATTCAGATTTCAGTTATGGTTTTATTCAAATTATCATAGCTTAATTTAATAGGCTGAGATATGAATGATCAATTTTATTTATTAGCTTTCTAACCTGCTCCATTAACCATGTGGCTCCCTGGGCAGGTTACAACAAAGCCCATAGAGATCTTATGGGGAGCCATAGGATAGTTCAATTCCCATCTCTGAGGTCACATACAGTTAAGAACTGGTGCTCCAGTCTCTCTTGGTGAAGGTGTGGAAATAATGTACTGGCTGCTCTCCAAGGTCAAGAAAGGTCAGGAAAGTGTCCTTGGAAAGGTGTTAAGGCTTTTCAGGACAGAGACTGGAGGGGACTGGAGCAGCCAAGATACAAGATATCTTGAAAGTTTCAGCCTCCTCACTTCACACTCTGAAAGGTACCAACTAGGCAGCCAAAAATGGCCATCTATCATACATGCAGAGACACTGAGAGGCAAAGACTGCCTCCATCACTCCTGCACTGCACAGGGTGAGCATGAGCTTCTGACTGTGGAGGCACATCTCAACTGGATTGCACCTCTTGGTCAATATTCTGTTCCCACAGTTGCCAGCAAGATGCCCATGGGAAGCCCACAAGCAAGACATTTTGCCTATAAAATGCTGGGGTGGATGGGATGTCCTTGCTTTACCATGGCAGCAATCATACCAGGAATCCTTAATAAACTAAACTTTCATGTTTCCGCAGAACAAGGAAACTATTGGTACCAACTTCAGAACAAGCTGAAGGAAGTAACTCAGTGATTGAGAAACAGTGAGGCAAACAACCAAGCCATGAAACCTGTCCAAAGGAATGTGGAAGGGAGAAAAAGATAACTGGGTGGAAGAAAGAAGGCTACCTTCTATCTCATACTCCCAGTAGTTTTATGAGACGGGGTTGTAGGGCAAGGTAAAGCCAGAAAGGAGTGAACTAGTGAACTTGTAGTTATGAACACGCAGACGTAATAGGTTGATGAATATTATCTCACACACCTCGAAAAGACAATGGGCTGATTATAATGCATATGTGATGTATGTAGATGTATGTACCTTTTGGGCAGGTACTTTGGCAATGAGAGGATTTGTGTTTGTGGAGTCCCCTCTGACTGCAACAGAAGTGAGACCTTTTAGGCAGGAACTACATTTTTTGTATTTTGTATTCTGGTGAAGAATTGAGATTGATCCATCAGGCAGCTAGAGATGTTTGGAATAGAAGAAATCCCAACAGAGCAGGAGATGCTCTGTGCTGGCTTCTAGAAGGGAGTGTTAGGAATTATTAGGGTATATCACCAGTATATGGTCAAAGGTATTAAAGGAGCAGTACTCAGTATTTGAATGTACATAACACTTTGTCTTTGGGACAAAAGAAAGATGAAACTCCAACTGAGTGGCTGGGGAGACTGAAGGAACAGGTACAGAAAAATGGGCAACTGGATTCAGGAAATCTAGCCCATCAGATATTGCTGAAATGTCAGTTTGCAGGGAAAGCATGGGAGGATATTAGGCAGAAGTTGCAGAAGTTAGTTGGATGGGAGACAAGGAAGTTGGAAGATTTGAGGGAGGCTCAGAAAGTGTATGCGAGGAAAGAGGATAAAGAAAAAAGAAAGGTTAAAATGATGGCACAATCAGGATCATCAGGACACAAGTGACCAGAGGGTCCCTGAATTAACAGACCCTCTGGGCTGTTTAGGAAAGGGTGACCCTTTCTCCCCTAGGAGGGTGGCACTGGGGAGCCTAGGCAAAAGAAAAGGGAGGAGAGAACCTGTTTGGGAAGAAGTCAGCCTGCGATCTGCAGGAAGGAAGGGCATTGGAAGAGGTAATGTCCTCAGAGGAGGAGGACTGAGGAGGAATTGGTGGGAATTATGAGTTTGGAGGACTAGAGGAGTCAGGGGACTTGTCTGTTTTCTGGGTCCAGCTTTCCAGGACCCCTTGATAAATTTGAAAGTGGGACCCTTTGAAGAAGAAACAATGTTTATGGTGTATTCTGGGGCCACATGCTCTACAGTAAACATGATTCCAAAGGGAATTAAATTGGGAAAAGGGGAATTGATGGCTGCAGAAGTGGGAGGTAATCTGATAAAAGTGAAAATATTTGAACCTGCTCAGGTAAAACATGAGCATGGTGAAACTGCTGTGTGGTGTGGTTTTGTATTGGTGGAGGGACATTGTAACTTGGCAGGGAGAGATCTCATAGCTGGACTGGAACTTTTGGTAGAAGGTTCTGGAGGGGAGGTAGAGTAGAAGGTTCTGGAGGGGAGGTAGAGATGAAACTAATGAAGAGGACTGATTCTGATTTACCTCTAAAACCACAGGCAGCTGGTGCTTGTGAGGCCTGGAAGGGACACTTTGTGTTTACAGGCTTGGAGAAAAAGGAGGTGCGGGGGCATGATGCTTCTCCCTGCAAGAATTTATGCATTGGGCTCGAGAGTGAGCAGGCCATAACTTAACAGCAAGAAAGGGCCGATGTCACTGTGTCAGGTTCTGCCTGGGTTTGTGTTTATGTATTTGTGTGTGTTTAACAACCATTTGCCACCTCTGAGTTGTACAATTAGAAGGATCAGAATCCTAGTTTTTCCAGAGGATTCTGAAAAGGTGATAAGCTTGTTTCAAAGCACTAAGTGCACTAATGCCAGGAGGGCAAGATGCCTTCCAATGAAATGAAGCTCCAGGAACTAGGTTTCAGGTTGGTTGTCAGAAGATACTCTCGGGTCATAAACCCCTAGAAAATGGGATGGGTTTCATAGGAGGTGGTTGAGGCCCATCAGTAAAGGAGCTTGGGCAACCACATGTGGGGAATATATGAGCAGAGCTGACTGAAACAGGGGGTCAGACTAGTTGACCAGGGGAGGGCCCCCTTTCTGACTCACTTTGTTTCTATTTTTATCACTCAACTTGGAATGATGTGCAAATGATGCTGCACATCTCCTCTTGAAGGGCCCAGGTGCCCTATGGAGAAGAATGCTAAAGGAAAGTTTATGAGGCTATGGTGAATAGAAGCATTTTTTTAATTTGCTACTGCAGTGTTTACTGAGGAAGGGGAATCAAAGAGAGGGCTGGCATTAAAGGGATGGAGGAAACGGCCTGTGCAGCCACAGCCCTATTGGATGAAGAAGCCAGCAAGTTAACTATTGGGGAAGCTTTGGTGGTAACAGTGGCACACCCAGTGCAAGCTCTGTTAGCCACCAGGACTGGAAAGTGGTTAGCTGACTCCTGACTTATTAAGTGTGAGACTGTATTGATGAATAAACTAGATTTGATTTTGACTACTGGAGGAGGTGTGAATCCTGTAGATTTCTTGATAGGAGGCAGTTGGGACTTGGAGTAAGAGCATGATTGTGTGGAATTAGTGTATCTAGACACTAAAGTAAGGGAAGACTTATTGGAAGCACATTTAGAGGGAAGAGTTGATGTTTTCATAGATGGGTCATCCAGTGTGTAGGAAAGGAAAAGGCATCATGGATATGCAGTAATAAAAGGGAATCAGATGAGGGATAGTGGGATTCTGTCCTCCTCCTGGTCAGTCCAAACTTACGAGTTATGGGCTTTGAAGTGAGCCCTGAAATTGTAGGAAGGAACTGGAAGCTGAGAAGGATCTAGACTCTGGAAGATGAGTAATGGCTGATGGCTGATAATGGCTATCTAAGGGACTAGCTAAGGAGGTAATCCAGAGACTCCATGAAAGTAGCCTTTGGGGAGCTAAGGCTCTTGTAGATCAATCTCTACAAACTGATGTGGCATTGGGATGTATTTGGGCTAGCACATGCCTTTGGGAAAATTTGGCAGGAAAGGAGTTTGAGCATGAGTAGAGGAAAAGTTTTGGTGCATGAGATGTTGGTGCAAGTGCTGTAAAAATTGGCTCTGCCTAAACAACTGGCAATTATTCATGTGAAGGGAGATCAGTGTGGGAATGGTGAAGAAATGAGATGAAATAGACTGACAGGCTTGGAAGCAAAGAGGACTTCTATTGAAGAAGCTGAGACTCCACTATCAAAACTGAATTTGATCCCCTTGGTTGAAGTTCCTTTTTATAAGCCTTTAGTTTGATGAGGCTGAAGTAGCAAGCATGAAGGAACTGGGTTGAGTCAGATCCTAAAACAGCAATTAGAGGAATTAATAATGGAAACTAAATTGCCTTGGATCAAGGTCTGGCTTATAGCCTTATTCTGTGTTTGGACCCAAGCTAGATCAGATATTGGACTGTCATCCTTTAAGTAAGGGATGCCCTTACCAGGACCTAGGAAACGATTAGCAATCCCCAAGCTCACTGACATGTATCTTAGGTGGTATGTGGAAAAGGTGCTGTTGTCTTTATCATCTCTTCACAGGATGCACTTCTTGCCCAGATGCCTCCTTTGGAGTTTCCAGAGCACAAGGTCTGGCCAGGACAGTGGGTGTTGATCAAAGCCTAGAAGGAGGGGCCACTGAAACCACACTGCGAAGGCCCTTTCCAAGGGCTCCTAACACTGAGACTGCTGTCCAGATGGCTAAGAGAGGCTGGAGCCAGCACACCAGAGTGAAAGGGGTCTTCCCTAAACGCATGGACGGAAATGGGGGGGGGGGTTCTTGAAGCTGCTTCTCTGGCTGTCACTGTGTACTCCTGTAAATTTTGTTACTTCCTCCTACACCACATGTCCTTGTAGAAAGAGAACAGTGGAATGCCCCATATCTGAGCTTTTCAGTTTTAGAGTACTGGCTCAGTGTGCAATAGAATGCTTCTGCTTCAGTAGTACTGGTGAAAACCCGGCATGGATTTCTTACACCTGGAAAATGTTCTATGTCTGGATTCCAACCAAGGACCAGATAAAACTGACATGCAGATTACAGAAGGGCAGGCACATGTTGTCCCAGATAAGGCAAAGGAGAGTAAAAGGAAATAATTCATTTTTGGCTTAAATATGATTTTTTTAGTTCCCTAGGGAAAAACAATCTTCCATGTGAGGCCACTCCAAGCAGGGACCACTAAGACAGATTACTAGTTTGGGGGTGGGGGTGGTTGATGGTGGACTGGCAGTATCTCTACAGCACCCAGGAGAGCAACAGCCAATCGGCACAAGCTGGATTAGGCCCCTGTGTGAAGGAGTTTGGAGATGCTTGATTTATAGCTGTGTGACAGCTAGTATGCGGTGGTAGCCTTGCTAAGCTGGAAAGGCTCTGGTCTGCAGCTGGATGGGCAACTGCATGTGGATGCTGCCTGCTATGCATTTTTCACACAAACAGGGCTGGTGAGTGCCACTTGGTACAACCTGGAATGTACACTACGGGTGCAAGAGGATTTAGCACTGAGTAAAGAGGTGGAAGTCAGCAAATATGTCTAGCTCAATGACCCACATTGGAAATAGTTGGCAAACACAAAATTCCATAGGAAAAATCCACTACAGGAGACCTGTGAACACAGTTTCACAACATGGATACAGAGGAAGCACAAATATTTTGAGGGTTGACTTTCAAACTTGGAAACTACCACTGAGCAGGTAGTTGACTTCAGTTGACCCATGTACCTGTAAAAAATGGACTGGATGGTCATGGGAATGGTTGGCTAATTGGCCTCCAACTTGGGATGGCTAAGATAGTTGTATATACTTATTATAGGATAGTAGGGATTACTTGTTGTATCCATATGCAATGGTTACCAGCTGGTTTGCAATGCTGCAAAGCTATGCTTCCCCAAACCTAATAATGAGGAAAAGGTAAGATTCATATTAGTACATAGGAGCACAAGAGAAATAATGGAATAGTGTTTCTCACTGAAGGAAGTAACTCAGTGATTGAGAAACAGTGAGGCAAACAACCAAGCCATGAAACCTGTCCAAAGGAATGTGGAAGGGAGAAAAAGATAACTGGGTGGAAGAAAGAAGGCTACCTTCTATCTCATACTCCCAGTAGTTTTATGAGACGGGGTTGTAGGGCAAGGTGAAGCCAGAAAGGAGTGAACTAGTGAACTTGTAGTTATGAACATGCAGACGTAATAGGTTGATGAATATTATCTCACACACCTCGAATAGACAATGGGCTGATTATCAGTGCTTTTGTAAAAAAAAAAAAAAAAGTGCCGGAACTCACATCGCTGCACACATTGCCACTGGCACTAAGCACTCAGCGTGCAACCACACACACCAATCCCAAGCCAAGCAGCAGACACAAAAGCAGCCCGCAGGCACTATGTTAATGATGTTTGCTGCTGATCTGCTACACTTCGTAAAATCCATTGGTAAAAAAGGTGCTGGAACGCCGTTCCAGTGCGTTCTATGACAAAAAAAGCCCTGCTTATTATAATGCACATGTGATGTACGTAGATGTATGTAGTGAGATGAGATGGGAGATATGAAGTAGGTGGATGGAAAGACTGTGCCCCCTTAGTACCTCATCCAGTGAGGGAATTGGGGAGGGCTATGGCAGCCGAGTTAGGGTACAAAAGGAGATATTTGTGTGTTTGCGCTTTGGGGAGGATTCTGATAGAGCAGGCTCTCCCCGTCTATTGCAATAAATGAAGGAATCGCCTCACTCTGATGGTAGTCTTGGTTATTTAATCTGAGGAGAAGTATTTTCGCTGCTTTTTGCATAGCAAAGCCAAGATATTAAACTAACTTCAAACAGTTGATTAATAAGCTGTTTTCTTCCAAGGGTGCTAACAAATCATTCCCCTTAAAAAACAGGAAAATAAGAATACTTAGAGGGTTTCTGGTGAAAGGACTGTAGGCACAAGCATAAAGCTTACTCATATCAGCATATTAAGCTGAGATATTACTGGAACACAGTAAGTGACTATTATTAAAACTGACTTGTATGCATAAATTACTGACTCTTGCACTGTTTGTTTGTCAGAAGTTTGTTGGTTAATTTCAATACTTCTATAAATCCTCGATGGGCATATACTTCAGCATTTTCTCTTTCCTTCTATCTTTTTCTTTATACTGATTTTCTTTTATTTTTCTCCCTTTTTAATTTACTTTTTCCTCATAAGCTGTTATGGAAAGTTGTGGAGGAGATGTGGGATTCTGTTGCTTTTATTTTTTTACATTTGCAGAATTCAGTGCAGAATAAAACTGCATTTTTAAAAAGATGGATCTATCCAAAATCTGAAAGAAATAACAATATATTAACTTAACTGTATTATTATTAACTGTATAAGAGCAGCATAAAAGTGAAAATGGAACAATTCCAACAAAAGGAAAGAATTTTCTTTCTGTAAAAGAAAGTGAAGAATTAAAACATACTTTAAGGGTGTGGTACTACTGCTGCCTCAGCAGATGCTCGTAAGCCCTAAACGTGGAAGCATATGAGCATCCAAGGGCAGAAGCAATACTTAGTGCTGATCTCCATGGCTACCACACATTGCATTATCTCTAGAGGGCCATTTTCAGTTTCTAGATTTAGTGCTGAAGAAGGAACAAGGCTAGTGTTGGGAGTGAAAAAGGTGGCTGCTTGGGTGTTCATTTTCAAGTGCTGCTGGCTGGGCTGCAGAGAATCAGAATCGGAGTGTGAAGCAGACTGGGGAGAGCCTGGGAATGTGGGCCAAGCCAAGACTCTGAGATGGGAGAAGCAGAGATGCTTATCTCACGGTCAGACTCCCCAGGTGTACTGGAAGCCTCTGGGAACAACCAAGGTGTACAGCTAGCAGGAGGGGACGTGGAACAAAGAGTTTCTCAGACTCAGACAAGCTGCATATCATACTTGACCCCATGACACATTGCCAGCAGAGGAGGGAAGCTCAGTTAGAGGATCAGCACATGGAAAGCAACCAATTTTTATCTTCATTAAAGGTGCTATCTTATGGAGATGGGCACAACTCCCAAATTCAGAAGATTTCTCTGGAAAAGAATGTCTAGTGATGGAATTTCTTGTTATCTTGGCCTTCCAAGACTCCTCTACTCCTTACCCCTGAAAACACCCCCTTCTACACCTCTTTGACATCACTTTCCTAATCCCAGATTACAGACAGCAAGGTTTGTTCTTTCTCAACTGGAAGAAGACAGAGTGGAGCAGAGCTCTGATTCCCAGATCTTAATCAGGGCATGCTTTCTGTCCTCAGATCTGTGATAATTAATAATACAACCCTATAGCTTCTCAGCCAAGGTTCAGATCACTGTCCTATAGAGGAAACGATCCCCACCTTCTCCTCAGATCCATTCCATCCCAACCCTTGGAAATCAAATCTTGCTTCTTTAGGTGTAGCACCAGCATGTGCTGCAGTTCATGAGGCAGGGACTCAGTGAGAGTCCACACCTATTCCATCATGGTGCTGTGCAGGTTGTTCTCCAGTACAAGCTTCTTGGTTGGGTCACTGGAATTCAGCCTACATGCAACTGCCCCAGAAGACAGTCCAGAAGCTTCTACTAGACCGGAATGTACATTTCTTGATGAGTGTAGATCCCTGTGAATGTGGAACTTTTAATTTTGTGTCAGCTTAGTTACCCATGTGTTTCTAGACCTAACAATGTGCAAGTTTTGACCATTATTTTCCTAATTGGTTTGAATGCGAAATATTGTAACCAGGGCCTAATAATATTATTATGATTGCTAATCATTGCCATCATATCCCTTTGGGTTTCATGCTTGCTACGGAGGCCCTGCACGAGCTATCACTATTTAAAAGTCTGATTGTTTTTCCCTTATGGTGTACAGAGAGCTATTTTGGTGTGTTGGGAGGTGTTGCACTTGAACCCTGGGAGATCTGGGTTCTAGTTTCCATTCAGCCATGAAGCTCACTGGATGACTTTGGGATAGTCACTGTCAGATTCTCTTTACTAATAGCGAGAATGAATACCAGAACCCACAGAGAAGATTGAATTGCCTTGAACTCCAGCATTTTTATTGGTGAGATCACCCAGGTCCCCTGCAATTACTTATGACAGCATGCTACCAGGTAGTGGTAGCTGTGCAGATGTTACATTGTTTTAAAATATTTTTCTGTGAAGTGCCAGATGTACTTCCCCAATGAGTAAATTCAGGATTTTCACAAACAGGTTACCGAGGTTGCACATAAAGCTCTCTAGACCTAATTGCCGTTCGAGTCCTTGTGCAGGTCAACTCGGAAAAAAGTGAGGCTGCATTCGGTGCCGGTCGTTTCAGGATTGTAGCCAGGACTATAACTCATTGCACACCGTTGTTGAAATCCACGGCAGGCTGACCATGGGACTTATTACGAGGGAGCAGGTCTACCGGCTTCTCAAAAAAGACACAAGCCTGGAGCGCTGCCGGAGCACTTTCTCCCCTCCCGTGAGCAAGGCAGGGCTCTTTCCCTTTAAGGGGAGTCCATGCACCCAGCATGCCTTGGTGTCGCTTGGGCTGTTCCCACCCAGGCGCCCGAGCCAGTCGAGCTGCGTGAGCAGGAGCAGCGAGTGGAGGCGGCGGCATGGAGGGCGCGTGCTCGGGCGATTACCAGACGTTCGTGGCCCTGCACGGACCGGCGCTCAGCGCCTCGGGGGTCCCGCCCTGCTACTGGAAAAGCCTGTGGCACAAACTGGAAAACGAGGTGGGTGCTCGAGGCTGCTCGGCCCCGGCCTGGCCAGGAGTCTCTGGCTGCTTCGAGAAGGCTCGCGACGCGACGCACGCCTAGCGCCTCCCTGGCGCGGTGCTCCTTGACCGGAGGCGCCGCCAACTTTCTGGCGTTTCGGGCAGCCTTGCGGTGCGAGGAACGAGCCCGCGCTTACTTTACCATGCGCTCCAGCGAGCGCAAACCGGAACTTGATCTCGAGTAAGCCTGAGCGGGATTGGGTTGGGCTCGGCACCCAGTCTTGCCTCCGTTTACTGGGGAATTTGATGGGAACTGCTCCCAAGGCACTGTTCTTATAGGGTCGTGATCCTAATTGGGTTCACTCAGCGCGAGTCCCGCCGACTGAGTGGTAGCCCTGGACTATACTCCCTTGAGCACCTTCATTGTGAGAGGAGGGGTGATCCCGTTTCATTAGCTAAACTTGCTTCGGCGTAAGAGATTGGGGTGCACATTCAGCCCCACTTCTTGCAGTTAAGTGTCAACCAATAGGAGAAAGACCCATGGGTTTACTTCCTAGTGGGAATGCTTAGCACTGTCATCTTGATCCAGAATCCTTGTGTTGTTCCATGCTGCCTTCCGGAAGAGGAAATTTTGTCCGCTTCCAAGAGGTTTCCCAAACACTGTTTTATGTGTATCTATCCAACCATTCATCCATATATTAGACTGATTCTCAGTAACTAACTTGGGGGAGGCTTTGTACTGAGGCAGGAAAGGGCTCTGGTGTTTCGCTGTAAAGGCTGGTTTTGTTTTGAGGGCTTGGTCTTTTAGGCCTTTAAAAGTGCTCAGATTTAAAGGTAACATAAGTCAAGGAAAGGGAAGAAGAGCTGAGCGATGCAAAGAGGAGACACTGAAAGATTACATTCTGGTTGGGAATAATGTTTCAAGAAAAAGACATTTGATATCTGTGCACAACTTCTCTTTTAATTGCTGTGCAAATATTTCACATAATTGTAATAATGGAAGAAAAAGCCTGTTTAAGAAGCAGTTAGTAGTTTATTTGATAAAACACATCCTCTGAGTGGGCCTAAGTCAGGAAAGAGAGTAGTCCAAGAATAAGTATGACAAACATTGTAAATACTTTTTCTTCCACAGTAATGAAGCCTGGAAAGTATTTGGTTTGAAACAGTTTTGCAAGTTATGGCTTGCACTACTTATGATGTGATGCCTCAATTGACATATCATAGTTATAGCCATTCCTCATTTTGTATAAACCATAGCATCATGGAGATCAAAATAAATCTTTGCTAAAACAGATCCCTGATGAGTATTCATCTGGAAATACAGTAATATTTAGTGCATGATTAAAGTGATGAAGCGACTAGAACTGAGGAGATAATTCCATACTCTGGACCCATTTATTTATTTAGTGCATTTACATCTTGGATTTCTTCCATCATGGAACTCAGGATTTTGCACATTAGAGTTTCGAGTTCTCTTTGTCTGGGACACTGACTACACTAGATCTACCTCACCCTCTTCCAGGTTGTTGAATCCTCTGCCCTAGACTGTGCTCACCTTCCTCATCCCCTACTGGTCAGCTCCTAGGGGAAGTGCCCTCAAAAGTTTTGCAAAGCTCTCAAGCAGGCCCTGGGAAGAGAAAATCCCTCAGACCCTCTTTCTTTCCTGCCATGTGAGTTTTAAAAGCCAAATCTTGTACCTTAAATGGAGCCCTGAAACAAATTGAATAATAGCAAAACTGCCATAAAACTGCCTTTTTTTTTTTTTTTTGCTCTGTCCTGCTAGTCCTAGACACCAATCTGGCAGCAGTGATTGCACCAGTGGGCATTTCAGGACTGCCTTCATATGCAACCTACCTGGAGTACATTACAGTAGTCCAGTTACTATGGCATGAATGACTATGGCCAGATCTGAATTCCCTAGTAAAATGCATAGTTAGTGAGTCAAAAAAGCCATTTGGAGCTACCTTGTCTTATCTCCACACTGCTAAGCTTTGGCTATTGGGTAGTATAGACACTAAATACATAAACCTCTTTCTTCAAAAAGAGTAAACACCTGATGTAATCAGCAGTATTTCTGACTTGCTTGGGTTAAGTTTCTGTTGATTCTCATCCATTCCAAATAACCCAAATCAGAACGTTTACCCCATCCCCAGGAAATGAGAGGGAGGAAAGCTGGGTATATAATGGTAACCTCCCACCTCAAATATTCAGTCAATTGCCACCATTGGTTTCATACAACCATTTCCTGCAGCAGCAAGCCTCTGATCACGAACAGGACTGAGTGGGGAAATGACCACAATCCCAGTTGATTTCGTGCAGGGAAGGCATGTGTGATCAGAGGCACGCTGCTGCAGGAAAGACAGGAGCAGCAAAGCAGAGCCGCGGGGAAGATGGCCGAGATTCCGCCTGTCTTTCCTGCAGGAGAGCGCCTCTGATCAGGCCCGCCTTCCCTGCACGAACGGAACTGCGATCACCGCCATCTCTCTGCCCCCAACACACCGTTTGCACCCATCTCTCGCTCCCCCAGTGCACGCACGATCATGCCTGTCTCTCCCACCCCCCACCCCCCGGTGTGCTGGGATGATGGGCACCTGCAGGGATGACAGACACATGCAGGGATGACAGACGTGATCTCGGTCATGCTGGCAGGGGGGTGCGAGGTCTTTGCTTCACATTTTTCTGATATAAAAAATGGTTACAGAATGGATTAACCTTATTTACATTGAACCTTATGGGGAAATTTAACTTGGCTCACAACCACTTTGGATCACAACCAGAGTCCTGGAATGGATTAAGTTCATGAGCCAAGGTACCACTATATATAGGCTGCCTATGATGGCTGAGGCCTTCCTAGGCGGCTTACAATATATTAAGCATATGAAAACATAATAAAACATATTAAAACCCCATTAAAATACTAACAAATTAAAACATCTATAACAGCATAAAAAGGGCCACAGCATTCAGGGGCTAAGCGTTAATTTTTTTTTTTTCTAAAAAGGTATGTGTTCACCTGGCACTGAAAAGTGCCAGGTGAATTTCGCTAGGGAGGGAGTTCCAGAGATGGGGAGCAGCAGCAGGAAAGGCCCTTCATCTCCCTGAGGGCTGGCTCTCATTGAAGGGCCTCCTGGGCTGATATGAGGGGGCAGGTAGGTATATATGGGTGTAGACGGTCCTTCAGATAGTTGGGCCCCAAGCCATTTAGGGCTTGTTATGACCAAACAAGCACCTTGAATTGAGGCTGGGCTACCACCAATAAACAGTGATCTTCTTTCAGAACTGGTGTTATATAGGCCGCTCTAGAAGTACCAGTCACCAACTGAGTGGCCTGATTCTGCACCAATTGTAATCAAGGGCAGCCCCACATAGAGCACATTACAATAATCTATTTTGTAAGTTACCAGAGCATGGGTAACTATACAGTATATCACAGAAGTGAGTACACCCCTCACATTTTGTAAATATTTTATTATATCTTTTCATGTGACAACCCTAAAGAAATGACACTTTGCTACAATGTAAAGTAGTGAGTATACAGCTTGTATAACAGTGTAAATTTGCTGTCCCCTCAAAATAACTCAACACACAGCCATCAATGTCTAAACCGCTGGCTACAAAAGTGAGAACACCCCTAAGTGAAACTGTCCAAATTGGGCATAATTAGCCATTTTCCCTCCCCGGTGTCATGTGACTTGTTAGTGTTACAAAGTCTCAGGTGTGAATGGGGAGCAGGTGTGTTAAATTTGGTGTTATCGCTCTCACTCATACCGGTCACTGGAAGTTCAACCTGGCACCTCATGGCAAAGAACTCTCTGAGGATCTGAAAAAAAGAATTGCTGCTCTACATAAACATGGCCTAGGCTATAAGAAGACTGCCAAGACCCTGAAACTGAGCTGCAGCACAGTGGCCAAGACCATACAGTGGTTTAACAGGACAGGTTCCACTCAGAACAGGCCTTGCTATGGTCGACCAAAGAAGCTGAGTGCACGTGCTCAGTGTCATATCCAGAGGTTGGCTTTGGGAAATAGACGTATGAGTGCTGCCAGCATTGCTGCAGAGGATGAAGGGGTGGTGGGTCAGCCTGTCAGTGCTCAGACCATATGCTGCACACTGCATCAAATTGGTCTGCAGGGCTGTTGTTCCAGAAGGAAGCCTCTTCTAAAGATGATGCACAAGAAAGCCCGCAAACAGTTTGCTGAGGACAAGCAGACTAAGGACGTGGATTAGTGGAACCATGTCCTGTGGTCTGATGAGACCAAGATAAGCTTATTTGGTTCAGATGGTGTCAAGTGTGTGTGGTAACAACCAGGTGAGGAGTACAAAAACACGTGTGTCTTGCCTACAGTCAAGCATGGTGGTGGGAGTGTCATGGTCTGGGGCTGCATGAGTGCTGCCGGCACTGGGGAGCTACAGTTCATTGAGGGAACCATGAATGCCAACATGTACTGTGACATACTGAAGCAGAGCATGATCCCCTCCCTTCGGAGACTGGGCCGCAGGGCAGTATTCCAACATGTTAACGACCCCAAACACACCTCCAAGACGACCGCTGCCTTGCTAAAGAAGCTGAGGGTAAAGGTGATGGACTGGCCAAGCATGTCTCCAGACCTAAACCCTATCGAGCATCTATGGGGCATCCTGA